>NW_023144621.1:11299503-11694417 GCF_012932325.1 Thrips palmi | reverse complement strand
AGGGGCAAAAGTCGCACTTTTTGAGGCCCTTCGCCAACCTTGCGGCCAAAGAGGGCCAGTTGTCATGTTGCCTCCCCTGGATCCGCACCTGCTGAGCCTGCTACAACTCGACTGGACCTCGAATGCTCGCTTCTTTTGGCAGTGTAGTGCTGGCCTTGCGCCGAGCATTGTGATGACGCTGTGTGTGCTGACTGGCTGCCTGGCTGACTGCCTGGCTGACGCTGACGAGGCGCTGACGACGCGTTTCTGCCTTTATGCCTCTTTCGCTTGAAAGTTGGTCACATGGAACTGGCTAGCAACCGTTCTCTATTCGCAAGTTTTGGGTTCGTGTTGTTTGGTTTCCGCGTTTCCGCCAAGGTTTCCTTTTTCACGCCGGTCGGTGCTGGAACAAGCGCACCGCACGAATACCACTGCTTGCCTCCAACTGATTGCCTTGCGAAATCAGCCGCTGAAAATGGGGCAGCACACCTGGCAGTATTTGCACAACGGGTCATCATGGTGATTCGTGTGTGTGTGTGTGTGTGTGTGTATGTGTGTGTGGGCGCGCGCGTGCGTGCGCGCGTGCAAGGCCGTTTGTGTGGGTGTGAGTGTGGCAGTCTCACACGAATGCGGGTGGCGATCGGAGTCGGCTGACTCACTCCAGAGTGGAGCTTTTTACATTTCCGGGAGTTTGATCGACTGATTGCACAATAATTGTATTATTATTATTTTTGCTTCCTGAGGCCGCAATGCGTTAGTTTTTGTCACTCTGTTCTTCACCTCCCTGTCTCACACACGCACACACACACACACACACACAGAGAGAGAGAGAGAGAGAGAGAGAGAGAGAGAGAGAGAGAGAGAGAGAGAGAGAGAGAGAGAGAGAGAGAGAGAGAGAGAGAGAGGGAGAACCACCGATGTTATGCGATGCGGCACGTTTCCGTTGAACGGGACTGTTTGCAGTCCGACGCAAAAGTGCAAACAACACCACCAAACGCGCTGTCAAACAACACCAACGGCGCAGTTCAACCGAGAAACGAAAAACAAACGGAAAATGTGAAACTGCAAACCGAGTGTAAAAATAATCAATTAGATAAAGAGACAAAAGATGGGAGACATCGATCCGACCGCAGGCCGGCCGGGCGTTTCCTCCTTTTCCGACCGCAGCAGCTTGCGGCTTGCGGCCCCGCTCGCGGCCCGGTTCGCGACTTGGCGGTTCACGGGGCCCCATCACCCCACGGGGCCCATGGGGCGGTGGGAAAGGCCGCCGGGCACGGCCGCATGGCCGGCTACACAAAGAACGAGGCGGCCTTAAACCATTTCGATTCGCGCGCCAAATTTCGGCCGGCGCGGTCGAGCACGGTCAAATGGCGCTCCGGATTTAGATTACAGTGGCGTGGCCTCGGGCGTCAGGACTGTGACGCAGTCGCAGAAACGGTCGGTGGCTTCTTGTCGCTGTGACGTGTTTTGGACGGTTTTGGAGGTCCCGGTTGTGACACGACGCTGCAGCGACGTCGTGTGCGCTGCGTCACGGGCTCAGGTTAAAGTCTTGTGCTGATTGCGGTCGGGTTGGAATTTGAATAAACAGCGGCACGCGAATAGACTTTGAAGTGACAATTCCGATTCGAAACCGCTCCGACTTTGACGCTGAAGGTCCCCGGGTGTTTCTTTTCGTGAGGCCGGACTCGGGACAGTCTAGTCACTGCAGCCTGGAGCGGAGTGTGTGCCCTCCACTGTATGACTGCGTGTGTGCTTGTGGTTCCCATTCCAGTGCTAATGAAGCTCCTTCCCTTCTCCAGCGCCTCTCTCTCTGCCTCTCTCTGCCTCTCTCTTTTTCTTCCCTGATTAGGACGAGAGACTCGTCCGTGCTTCGGCCCCATCCCCGCTGCCTGCCTGTCTGCCTGGCCGCGTCAAGAAAAAACAACCAAAAAAGCAACTACAGGAAATTGCACCGAAAATGGATTTGGGACTTGACGGCGGGGGAGCCAGACTTCGTCTTCCTCTTCCTGGAACGCGCGCTCTCCCTCTCTCACCCACTCGCTCACTCATTCCTCACTCACTCTCTCACTCACTTACTCACTGACTTACTCGCTCACTCGCTTCGCGCTGCGCTGCAGTGCTCGCTGACCCCAAAGTCAGTTTAAGAAATTTATCGGTGCAGTGCTTGTGCAACGCGAGATGGTGCGGCGGATTGGGTTATAGCTGGACGGTTCGATCCGATAGCCGGGCCGCCGTGTTATCGGGTGATATACGCCGTCACGTGGACAGCGTGGCGCGGCGTGGCGCGGCGTGGCGCGGCGTGGCGTGCCGGTAGGAAATGCACGTCCGAGTGCCACATCTCTATGTTTTACACACTCGAACGCACGAGCAGATTACGCAGAACCCACCACAACCGTCTGGAATGTGTGTGTGTGTGTGTGTGTGTGTGTGTGTGCGCGCGCGCGCGCCGGGCAGTGCTGGGCGGGGTGAGGAAGGGAATGCATGCGCGCGCCCAGACCAGGTTCGACACCCGTTCGGTTCCTTCTCGTCTTTGCTGTTGTTGTTGTTGTTTCGTCTCCGTCTGCTTTTCCGTCGCGAGAAAAAGCAGGTTGTCTCGCCCCTCCCGGGAGACGCACTGAGACACACGGCCTCGATTGCAGTCCTTATTGAACGGCCGAGTGAATAATGTTTTGACAACGCGAGTAGGAGAGCCTTGCCCGGAACGAACACACAGCCTCCATTCCTTCCTGCTTTTGTTCGGCGCGGCGCGGCACTGCACGGCACGGCACGGCACTGCGCGGACAAGAAGGTCGATGCCTGGTAGATGTTCCGGCCGTTCGGGCAATGACATCTGACTGTTCCACTACTGTACACACACTCTAAAAGTCTTGTAGTGTAGATTTTCCATAGTATGCGTTGAAAATTCTCTATATCATGGTGGTGCAGCTGACGTTGTAAATAGTTGACTTTGTATTGTACCTTACAGGTATTCGTCGAATTTCATTGGTATCGTGATGTCCTGGTGCTGACACTAACAGTGCATGGCCGGACGGTAGTCCGTTTTGTTAACACCCATTCTCTCCCACTCACTGCGCTCACACTCCGGCAGGTAATTTCCGCGCCCTCGCCAAGTCTCTCTCTCTCCCCCGCTGGATGATTCCCTCTTCGTCCTTGAGGGCCAAACCGCGCGCCCCGTTTCCCCGCGTGTGTTTCAGGGTAATTGAGGGGAAAAACATAATGAGCCTTGCCACGTCCGTGCCGGTAATGGCAATGGCGCCCCAATGATTCCTTCACTTCATCTCTCTCTCTCTCTCTCTCTCTCTCTCTCTCTCTCTCTCTCTCTCTCTCTCTCTCTCTCTCTCTCGTGTTTTCACTTCCGCCGATGCGTTGCGCGAAAACCCCGCTAGTTTGGACCGCGTGGCGTCAAAGCCAGGTTCGCGGAGCGCCGTGCGGGTAGGCTGTCCCGCAGCACGGCGCTGCCGACCGTGGCGGAGTGGCCTACGCTGCACGGCGCTCGGCCGCTGCACTGCACAACCGGAATATTTTCGGGGAGTGTTGCGTTCAGAATCCAGGAAGACGGTGCGCTGTTCTGCGGCGAGGCAGTGGACTGAGTCGTGTTCGTCGCTCCATCTCCGTCCCACCCACTCGGGACGCCCTGTGAGTGCGAGAGAGGCAGAGTGACTCGGGCTGCAGATAAATGACGAAAGCCGGCCCTGGGATTGAATAGATCGCCGGGGAAAGGGCGGGCCTTGAACACTACTTCCCCCACTCCGCCTCCCCCGCGCGGAGGGATGAGAAATTCGGTGAGATAAAGGGTGATGAAAAATGGCTCAGCGGCACCGGGTCAAAGGGTGCATTGAACACCTGCTGTGTAGTCGCATGATCAGCAAGCACTCTCCTGGAGCTCTCTCTTTTATCTCCCCCCCCCCCCTTTTCCATTCTCCGATCCCTGCTCGTCGAACTTTCATGGGTACTGCTACTCGCCGTGCGCAAACTCAGCGCGTTCCATTTGAGGGTTATTCGACATTCGACGGCGGACGGAAACTCATCCGAAAGAACCACAAAATCGCTCGGGGCAAAAAAAAAACAAAACAGGACAACGCAATTTCAGCCTGTGCCGTTTTTCACCGCTCAAAAGCAATATAAATGATTCCTGGTTTTCCCGGGAAGCCTGTGGCCTACAGGCGATTTCCAGGGACCGTTTTTGCCGTGGAAAATGTGTTCCTGACAGATCTGTGTGGCGCAAAGAGAGGGCTCGTCGGTTTCCCAACCGTAGGAACCCCGGTTCGACTACCAACCGGTTCTTCTTCATGGCCTCGTTCAGCTAAAGTGGCCGGAACAGAAAACTCTCTGATAGACAACTGCTAGTATTTTTAGTGTGCGGTTTGCGGGTGTTTACCGGATGGTGAGTGTCTGTTGGTAGTGTCTGCTGGTGACGGTAGTAGTAGTGGCAGCCCTTGTGTGTGTGCATGCGTGCGTGTGAGTGTCGTCCTGGTTCTTCGTGTTCGCTATCTCTCTCTGCCATTCCTTTTGAGCTGTTGTACAATCCGCTGAGCTCAATTCCAGCGGAGCTAGTTTAGCATTGAATCAATACTCCCCTCCCTTCTCTCCCTTCTCGTCTCTCTCTCTCTCTCTCTCTCTCTCTCTCTCTCTCTCTCTCTCTCTCTCGTCTCTCTCTCTCTCTCTCTCTCTCTCTCTCTCTCTCTCTCCGCCCCTCCGGCCCGCCCCACCGTTTGAGATTACGTAGCTCTACCAGAGTTACGTTCGGTTCGCTTTAGGTTGGCAAATGCTGATGAGAGGTTTCTGTTTCGTTTGACTTGGAGAGCCTCGGACGAATCGACTCACTAAAACCCCTACCCCACCGCCATACTATCTTTGAGTGACGTTAATCTGGATTTGCCATTTCGTGAATTCCCTCCCTTCGGCCCCTCCCGCATTTCAATCCCAGGCCTGCTCCAGCGGGGGCTTTCCGGGGGGCGTACGAAGCGCCACGTGAAAGTGTGAAGGGAAAAGGGCGAAAAAAAGCTATCTTTTGCATCGGAGAACGCTTTCCACGGATCATAATGACTTGACAATCTCTCTGGCGCCAAACAATGGTTTGTAGCTCGGCGGTGTTCGACGCGCGCTGCACGTCGTCCGTGAAATAACAGGACACTGTGAATCGAGCTCGAAATAATGGCCGCCTCATGGAGGCCTCCGCGATTCGCCTGCGATTCGCCTCGGTCGCGGCGTTTCTCGTCGTTCCTCGCCATGAATGCCCAAGCCTCTGTGAAATCACATGAGTCGAAAAGGACGTCCTCCTGCCTCCACGTTTGCTGGTCTTGTTCCGCAGACAATTTCGCGCAAACGAGTCGCCTTATCCCAGCCATTTTTGTGTCTCACTTGCTGCCCCATTCGACGAGTTTGCGCTGTTTCGTAAGAGTTGTCGTCATTTTTCTTCAAATCCTCGTTTCCCCTTTCTTAGCGCGGACATAATTATTTTTCTCAATCTCATCGCCTCGACTGTGCGGCCAGATTATTAAAGTGCCGGCACTGAGTGACAGCAGAAAGGCCGTTGTCGTTCCGACGAAATTTCCCCGTCATGACGAGACGAACATCGCTGCAGATGTATACGCCCACGCGGGAAAAACTGAACTCTGCTCCTTTACCGACGACAACAACAACATTGCTCCATCACCGACAACAACAACAACATTGCCAAGGTTCTTTCTATTCTGTTTATACTGCGCGAGCTAGGCGGGAATAGAGGAACGATTTATTCTGCTTACGCGGGCGTGAAACGACGCTGTCGGATGAGATCAATATTTAGTTGACATGGTGGCGGGGCACTGTTCGCGGTACACGGATCCATCGGTAGAACTGCGCCAGTGTGCAGAACGGTGACTCGCCGTCGACGGAAGAACAAAAACGGAAAGGCAGAAAAAAATACGACAGAGAAGGAACTGCAGTCATTACAACAATTTGAAAAATGGCCAAGTCCTCCATTACCTTAATCAAACCGGGAGTGTTTGTAATTTCCTGACAATGTATCCTATTTCCCTTGTCCGCCGTCTCATTCTCCGTGTCCTTCATTATTTATTTGTTTCCTAACAGTAATCACGGGCTGCGACACAGCAACAATGGCCGAACGGAATTTAAATCACAGACCGGGGTGAGCGATTTTCGAGAATTATCTTAATTGGCGTACCGAAGGATTTGAGAGGGAAAGAAAAAGGGGATCGACTCGCGGCTGCGATGCGCCAAAAAAACTATCTAATTTCGAAACATTATGCCTTAGAAAACGGAGGTTTTACTCGGTTTTTGTGCAGCTTGACTCTGTCCGCCCGAGTGTCTAATGGTCTTTTGCCAGTTTCCTAAGAGGATGATGGTGATGATCTTTCACGATGTTACCCGGCCTCGCCGTGCCATGCCCCGCCATGCCCCCGCCCCCCGGGCCGCTCACAAGAACTCCGGCAAGTTCGGTAACGAGTTGCCGAACTCGTAGACAGAATAATGCAAGTTACAAATCTGCGAGTTCGGACAACTTTTGTATAGTGTAGTCCTGACGCAAAGCCCGGCGTGTCACGCGGGGGGTTTGAGGACTGACGGGTGTGCCGCGCAGCCGCGCAGCCGCGGACGGGCGGACAGTCGGATCCTGCTTGTTATAATATCTCAGAACAATGGCAGTGCGGCCATCATCGGCAGGCAGTGGCGATGGGAAAGAGAGATTAAGCGACGACAAACGGGCAATTCGATGATAGGAACAACAACTATCTTAAACGAGAACCGAAATGAGAGGTCGAAAAAATGGCTAAATTTCCGACGAACGTCTTGACTGGCTACACGTGATTTGGTCATGGGATGAGAATACTCAGGCAGTTACGTACGTGTAATGACAATGGCGATATGTATCAACTGAGCCGTTGAGGCATCGGATGGTGGGGGTGGATGGCGTGTCTCGGCAGCCGGGCTATAGAGCCGGGCCGTGCCGAGCCGCAGTGATGATGAATCAGTTCTGTGAAAGGCATAAAAGATGGAATGTGAACTTGTGTCGCTTTGAGGTCAGACAAATAGGGGGAGGGGGAACTTTGGACGGAAGTATGAATATGTACGTCGGTGCTGCGCGGTGCTGTCAGCCGCTCCTTTCAGCTTTGGCTCCTTTGGCGCCAACACAAACCATGACAGAAAAGAGTGTTAACTTTACCTAAACGGAAACGCGATCCCTGAAAGGGGGCCCCTCTTTCAAGTCGTAAAGCGTCGGCATGCCAATTTTTCATAGACCGGGTACTACGAACGAAAGGACTGCCCCCTCCTATTTCATTGTTTGCCGTAACGGCGCAAGGCAGCCCTCATCCCTGCGACTTAACATTCATGGTCTTGACCTGCAGGGCCGGCCGGGCCGAGGGCCGGGCCGTACCTCTTTCCATTTGCATCTTGAGCAGGGACAACGTCCTCCGTCGATTTTTATTTTCGATGGAAAGTCACTCGAAATGCGGGCCTTGCCCTTCCAAACAGCGCGTCCCGAGGAAGGCCGCTTTAACTACTGGCCAGCCAACCCGTTTCCGGGCCGAGGGCCGCGAGGGCCGCGAGGGCCGGGGCTGATTGGCCTGCAAGACGCGCTTGCATTGGTTCGCGTGAGAACCGGAAGGGGGCCCCTCTGCAGCCTGCAGCAGACTCATTCCGAGAGTCTTTCTCGTCGCTCTGTCTTTCCTGCACCTATACGGAACGCCCCACGAGTGGGGGAGAGACAGAGTGACGAAAGCGACTCTCGGAATGAGTCTGCTGCAGGCCTGCAGCGGAGCAAGCGGAGACAACAACATTCTGTCGTTGATTGGACACGTAAAGCAGGTCGAATGGCCCGTTAGGCGCCAACTTACGCCACTAAATTCAAGTGAAACAGCGACGACTGTAGCAACTTGGTAGGCAGGGGAATTGTTTTGTGGCGGAGGCGGAGGAACTGGTAACGAGAAGTGAGGAAGGGGAGATAAGGCGACTTCTTGGTCGAAAGCAAGCAGTCTATTCCCGAATAACGAGTCAGCGCGCACTCGCGGAAAGCGCCCAGGTCGTGCATGGATGCTGCATGGATGCTGCATGGATGCTGCATGGATGCTGTATGGATGCTGCATGGATGCTGCATGGATCAAAGAAGAGAAAGGGTGTCGCATTTTCCCCTTGAGCTCCGCGGGCTTGGGAAACACACCTGCCTGTTATAGTAGAGTTCCATTCCGCCGCGATTCCAGGCCATCATTAACCTTCATTCACGCAAAGCGCCTATCTCCGTCTATCTCCCATTACTGCCCCCTCCCCTTTCTCTCTCATTTTCTCGGAGAGGCTTGTCGCAAGGCGTCTTCAAAGTCGTCAAAGTCTTGACGAAAGGCTGCGTCTCATTTATTGCCGCTGATGAAACGGTTTCGCGTGTCGCTCTCAACGCGGCGCGGCCTGCATGTTCGGGAGTTTGGCACTGGGGCAAAAGTGCACCGGTTACTTCCTCTGTTTAAGACGGCGAAAAGGGCGAGTGGGGAGAGGCTGATGAAAGGAGGCGTGTAAGGGTGCGTTATAAAAGAGATTCTTTGATCATGCAAATAGAGAGTATGTTATTGTGGCAAAAAGAAGCAGGTCTGAAAGGCGGAGGGAAAAGGGACCAAGAGGTGGCGTGTTGCTTCTGCGGGGAAGCAAAGCCAACATTGTCACATGTTCAGGTTGGGCGGTTCCATACCAGGAAAAGGCCCTCTCGCCGAAGTAGTCGAAGCGTCCAAAAACTGCAGAGTGTTGATGAGAAATTTGGAGGCCGCCGCGTGAGGCGCAGGTGGTGACTGGGAAGGCCGTTTTTGGCGGTTACGAATTCTTGCATCATGAAATAGGGATGTTCCATGAGAAAGGTGCGGGCTGACAGCCACATGTCTGGAACGCGCGTGGAACATTGAAAAAAAAACGAAAAGAAAAGTGATAAAATATGAAAAAGAGCGGGAGAAGAGACTTGATAAAAAGGGAGGAGAATCTACAGAGGGGAGTGAGTATGAAAGGGCGTTGTGTGGGAGGCTAGAGGGGAGGATTTATAGAGGTGCGAGAGAGAAGGGAAAGAAAGAGGATCAGGCGGAAGCATTTATACGCCAAGGAAAGAGGTCACGCGGCAGAACTGCTGTTTTACATGATATCTTCTTCCCGACTAAAAGTTGCGAACCAGCCGAGTGCGATTGTAGCAGTGGTAAGTACCAAGATATTTTTTAATTTAATTTTTTGTTGAAAATTTAGATGCTTTTTTTACGTTTGTACTTCGAAACAAATCTGAGTCCTTCTTTCTCTGTTTGCATTCCACTTCCTGTTCTGCAGGTTCCACGCTACTCCATGCCGCTGCGACTTGTGGAAAACTGGGAAGGGAAAACACGGGAAACAAGGCAATACGAGCTCATGGCCGTTGAATCGTTCCCAGGGCAGCCGTTTCCACCCTGAGGTCGATAGGGCCCTTAACTTGATATGACGATGTATTTGCGTGCGAGGGGCATGGGGTGGAAGAGAGGGGAGAATAAATTGGACGCGGGAAAGAAGTGGGGTGGGGCATGTGAGGGAGGATAACTTTTTAGAGGTTACAGGGAAAAGCCGTAGATAACGGCACTTGAACTTTGCCTCACTGCAGTAGTTTTAAACGACTTGACCGTCGGAGCCGCTCGCCGCACTCACGCCAAGAGTGGAACATTCATACTCGAACAAAAGTGTGAGGGCGTCGCTCCCTCTCTGGCTCGGCGCGAGAAAACGGCTCCCCGATGACATTTTTATGAGAAAGGTTTCAGAGCAGCCTCCGGATTCTCGTTTCTTTTTTCACGTGTTTCGGAATTTTGTTTAAATAATTGGGCATAGTGGAACCTTAGATTGTGTCAGAAATGTCATGGCTCTCCATTTTACTTGACAGGGCCGTAATTTGTTTCGCAAACGTGTATATCACGCACAGCCACGCAACTTTTCTCTTTTTGTTTTTTTTTCTTCTCCTTTCAATCGGCCTGATTTCCTTGTTCTAACCCCAGTTCGACCGAACGGGGCCGTGATGCCGGGTGGCGTGAGCGAGCTGGCGGAGAACCGTGGGAAGGACAGTGACTTACAGCTCGCGTGTCAGCTCAAGAACGCCATGCCGCACGTATGCTTAATGAGGAGATAAGCCCATATCGGCACCAATTTCTCCCCGAGATTGCTCCAATCTTGACACCAGAACCCATTTCACCGCCCAGGGCCGCTCTCCTGTTTTAGTTCCTTTAATTTTTTGCCGTGTGGTGAAAATGTTGAATTGCAAACATTTTCCCGCGCACACTGACGAGGCAGCGCGGAACGAAAGGGGGCAGAATGTGTTAGAATATTTGTGGGTGTGTGTTTGAGCAGGAGGGGTAGGGGCGGCACTGTGGGGGTTCTAAAGATAATGAATTAATTTGATTGGCAAGGTTTGCTTTGTGGCGCTACTCCCGTGCGGATTGGACGCGCTGGCCGCGGGGTGAGGTGGGGCGGCGGCTGAGGGGGCGGAGAAACTAATCAAACGAGAAGTTATGCGCTGAATTCCTGTCATTTCTCTCTCAGGGCCATAGGCAGGCAGCCACTCCACACGAAGAGAGCTCTCGAAAACTTTGCGGGCCGCGGGGGACAGGGAATGAACTGTGGGCACTCCATCAGAGTCCAAGGTGCACGGGATTAGTGCAAAGGGCTGTGCGCCAAAGATAAAGGCTGAACTGGAAGGGCGAGTAATTTCTCAAGCACAGATTAGACACAATGTTCTGTTATTACGGCTCGCTATGTGCGTCGGACTCGAAGGCAGCGGGGAAGCCAGTGGCTTTCCGCACGGTGCACTGCGCCTGGTGAGAGACGATGCGCTTAATAGTTCAAAGAGGCTTGCCACCAAACTAGGAAACGCACGCTCTGGTTTCCCCTTTCCTCTTCACCCCTCCCCTTTTAGTTTTTCTTTTATGTTTCTCTTTTTTTTCATTTTATCTTCCGTCACATTTGCGTACTTTGAGGAGCGCACACACTTTGTTTTTATTGCTCGTTACATTTTGTTTCGTTCTTTGTTCCCGCTTTCGTCTGCCTTCCGCCCTTCTCCCTCCCTCCCTTTTTATATGCTCTCTTTGCTGTTTGAATTATTCCTCGTGGCAGGGACCGCAACTTATGTCGAGCTATAACCAGCGGGCTGCAGTTCCCTCGGTGACATCCCCGTATCGGCTCGGCTCCAGGCTCTCCAGGCCGGGGCCCTGGAGCCTCCAGCCCGACTCGTCAAGAAGTGAAGGGCAAGACAGCCTCGCGCCGCCAAGCCTCTCGCCGTGCCCATGAGCTCGTCGTACCCAGTAGCTGTGTAAGGACGTGTGAATGCTGCTTGATAAGTAGCAACACCGCGGAAAAAAAGTGACGCGAATTCCAAGCGGGAATCCCTGAGCGCGGTTTGGGAGCGGAAAATACGACCCTGTGTTTGTGTTTAGCGCGAGTAAAGTTTGTGTGTGCATTTGTGTGTGCACAGCGAAACAGTGTGTCATCGCACATTGAGGACCGCCGATCGAACGGTACATAGAGGGTGAGAACAAAACACCAGCCCTTCTTTGCGCGGCTCTGTGAACACTCACACTCGCACGTGGCGCACAACACACACACACACACACACACACACACACACACACACACGTGATTTACATAAGAGGAGGAAATGCACTTTCTCGCTGAATCGCCGGGGCGCTAACGACATGGCGCCCGGTAACGGCCCAGTGATTATCAGCATGTGAGGCTCAACTACCGTCCTGTCCACTTTGGACTACACCCCCCCCTCCCCAAACCATAATAACCAAGCGAAAATGCCTCCTGACGCACGAGCTGGCCATGTCACCGCATAGCAACACGGCCGTCACTTTATCTCCAAGTGTCTTCGTTTGCTTTTCAAGTCAGTTTGTTGTTCTTGTTTTTTCAGTGTGCGCGCTGCCTTGCTGCCTTTTCACCCCCTCCTCCGTAATCCATTCTTACTATCGCGCTCTCGTGTTTTTCTCTTCCTTCGACATACATTCAGGTAACGGAAAGAGTACAGCTGTCCGACTGTCTCTCCTGTCCGCCCTTCTTCGTTCGCGTCTTTCTATTTGTCTTCTAGTCACGGTCCGTGTGTCCCTCACCGTCCGCGCCGCGTGTGTGTGAGTGTGCATTTATGTCGGCGGGCGTGTGTGTGTGTGTGTGTGTGTGTGTGTGTGTGTGTGTGCGCGCGCGCGCGAGAGAGGGGGCTGAGGGCGTGCGTGTGTGTGAAACGCTTTGTACTTTGTGCGTGAATACCTGTTTGGGCCCCTCGCCACACTCCGGCCAGGTTAACACTTTATAATGAGGACGTCACGCAGTTGGAACGGAGTGTAGATCAAGGCGAATAAACAAAAGGCCACCGCACTGCATGCGCATTTTCGAGTAGCCATCGCCGCGACCTCCGATGGAGAATCGGAATCAAAGGTGCGCGTTATGTAAAGGCGATTGTATTCCTCACTGTTTCACTGTTCCCAGGCTCTAGATTTGCCCGTGCGTGCGACTGTGTGCTTGACATTTTCTTCCCACTCCACGGTATCCATACACCGTGTCGCTCTCCGCCAATTTGACGCACTCGGGGAGATGCGGCCAGAAAGCGGATCCGGTCCAGTTTTGCAGCGCGGCAACTGTCCTGCCCAATTGTTTCCGGCTTGCTTGCAGCCTGGCCGATTCAACGCGCCAAATTATTAAGCTGCCCTCGTTCCCTTTGGGAAACTGTTTCGCCGCGACACGTGACCAAAGTCCGTCAAATAATTCAACCAACTTTGTGGAGCCCGCGAAGGAAGGGGAAGTGGGGCCGCTACATTTGTTGGCGGCCCTCGTACCTCGCGAATGAGTTAGGTGGGAGTTTGGAACCGATATACCCGAAAAACGAGGCGAAGGAGAAGGGGAGGAGTGGGCAAGAAGTACGAAAAGGAAGAGGGAGGAATTTGGCAATGACAGTGACATACCTATACTCTGTTGAGCAGCCCATTTCAAGCTGTCACTCCGTCTGTCAATCATTTATCTCCTTCTCTCTCGGTCTTTGCTTCCCTCCTCTCTCTCTCTCCCTCTAGTCGTCTATCCGTCTACCCTTCCCTCTCCCATTCATCCATCCATCTCAGTCGGGCGGGCGGCGCGGAGCTGCCGGGCTGCAAGTAGGTTAGTTTGAAATACAGTTGGAAGTTTTCGAGTTCGGAAGTATTGGACTGTCGAACTATGGGAGTTATTGGGTTTTACGAATGAAATGCTGGGTCACATAACGGCACCCCGGTGCCCTGCCGCCGTGCCAGCGGTAGCAGCGGAGCGGCCCGAGTTGTGGGGAAACATTTTAGACTTGCTTCCTGTTTATGAAGAAATATCGCCTTGCGCAAATCCATCACTGCGAAGCGGTAGAAGTACCGGCTCTGCAGGATAGAGTGAGATTAGCTGGCTTCCCCCACCTCCCAGCCTTGATGCACGTATGTGTGTGAGTGTGTGCAGTACATGCCTCACAACAAACCGTACCGGAGCGCCTGAATATAGGCAATTGTGTGCTGTCGCAATGGTTGCCTACTCCGGCTCTGAAAGGCTCCATGATGGATAGCGAGGCCGCTATTGTTGTTGGCGAGGACTATCGATGTGTGGCATCGAGGCGATCGAAGACTCCGGGTCTCGTTTTCGACATTGCGAAACCTGTTTCGACAGCCTCGTGCGCAACATTGATGCTACTTGCGTCTCATCGCTCAGGCTTTAAATTCTGGAAACGTCAGTTTAGAATATGGACGATTCCGCGGTGGCATCCGGACAAGGCAATCGGCCCCAAGAATTGAAATCCAGGAACCACGTAACGGTTTCCCTTCACTATCGAGGCTAAGCGGTGAGAGCTCCCCTCCGCTCGGGTGAGAGTGACACAGCGCAACGCCATGCCACGGCGCCACGGCCCGTTCCAATGACTAAACACCGGAGCGACAATCGGAAGAGTTTGTCTCGCCTCGCCATTTCTCCGGGCCAAACAGCGTTTCCTAGCGTTGCCTAGCGTTTGCTAGAATAAATACCTCGCGAGGGAAAAGAGGTCTCTTTTTGTCACAGTTGCTTACGAAATTTATCCCCACTCATGTCCTTCAGAGGAGAGATAGCAAGCTCCTTGGCTACACCGTTGCGTCATCCTGTTCCATAGTTTATGACTCATGTATGATGATAATGCCACGTGGCTTTTTTTTAGTTATAGAAAAAATAGCAGAAATAATTACACGTGCTCTGGCGAATAAATTCGCTTGTGGGTAGTTTGGCCGTACATGAGGCTCGTCCGACTTACGTTCCCCGCTGGTCGCTTGCCAAGGGGATAGGACACGCAGCGTCAGGGTAATTCTAGGTTCACGGAAGCAAACATACATTTGCAGTGTGGAATAATAATTGGGAAGAAAAATACACCCATCTCATGCGGGGAAAAAATTGTCTCGTAAACAACAGGCCCTGCTATTTTCCACCGTTTCAATTTCCTGTCTTAATTACTTATTCACAGGATTTCCCAAACATGCAAAACGGCTTTCTATCCCCCGTGCCCCATCGCGACGCCTACACAGACAAGTTGGCTATTTTAATAGCACCCCGCACCGCAGTCCTTTACCCCACGCACAGCAGTTTGCGTAATCTCTCGCAGTTTATTTGAACCACAAATTGGTGTATCTAATCTGGCTCCCAATTTGATAGATCAAGGCACTGTCCGCAATTTGGCGAGAGGGGCGGGGAGGAAAAAGGGGGCGTACAATCTCCTGGAGGAATTACTTGTAATCGGCGGTCTGCCGTCGTGTATGTGTGAGCGCCTGCGTGTGTGTCTGTGTGCGCGTGTCTGTGTGCGAGATGAATGTGCGAATATGTGGCACGGTCCCTTCCACCGAAAAGAAGAAGAGAATATGGGCAATGCAAGGTCACACACAAGAACCTCAATTTCCGACTGAAAAATGCCGCTCTAGCTAGGCTGTTTCTGTGTGATTCAAATGTATCATAATACTGATAAATTTGTTTTTAATATTGAGGAAATTGTCATAAGTTTTAAGCTGAATAATAAAGCTGAGTAGGATGCTCCTGAAAGTGTTCCAGAACAACCGGCTAACAAGGCACGAACGAGGCAGTACAGTCCAACCAATCAGCGCCGCGCCCCACCGGTCGAAGTGCGGCCAACTTCGTTTTGCCAAGTATTGAGAAAACAAAACGCTGCCATCATTACAAAGTAACTTAACTTCCAATTAGTACCAGAACAGTTCCCACATACAATCAGCCTCCCCTCCCTGCCGTTTTCTCCGCCCTTTCCCCGTTTCCCCGTTCCACTTCTCTTCATTCTCTCCTCTTTCCTGGCCATACTTCTTCACCTCCTCTCACCCCGTTGCTGCGCCATTGTCCCAATCACCGGAGCTCTCCCCTCCCCTTTCCTTCTCCCTCTCTCCCATCGCCGGTGAGATAGGATCGACCTCAAAAAATAAATCGATCCCTCAATAATGATAAATCCCCGCGCCCAATTCCCGGCCAGTCTCCAGCTGGGCTGAAGCTGAAAAACATTACGCAATTCGTTGTAATGTCACTGAAGCGCTGAATCGGTGGTACCTGTTTTATCGTCTGTGAAGTGGGCCTTTACTCTAGTGAGTCCCTTGGCGCGGGGACCGTCCGACAACGGCCTGCGCGGCCCTCGAAGCCCTGAGGCTGCAGGTGGACCCGGCCCTGGACGGGCTGGAAGGGACCCTTAGGACAGCCCTGAGGGAAGCCCTAAAGCGAGGTCCCTGGGGAGCCTTAAGGGAGGAGACCTTCTCACATTTTCCTTTCGCCTTTCTCTCCTTGGCAATGGATTCAACATCGGCTGGGCTATCTTCGGGGAGTTCGTCATGGCTAACGACACAATGGAACGACTCCTCGAACGATCGAAAAGGCCGCAATAAAAAAGGAGGAAAGGAGAGGAAAAAGAGCCCCGAACGAGTCGTTGTTGGGCAACGAGCTGAGCTGCCATTGGCCCATTAGGGGCATAGCGCAGTGCCGACAATGTTGCCATATCGCCACGTGAGTACTCAAGGCGCGCTGCGGCGCTGCGGCGCTGCCACGTCGCCGCTCCAAACGGTCCTTGTCCTCTCAGCCAGCCGGCCCGCGGCCCGGGCCTTTTCCCCAAGTTTCTGTTGTCGAAGCTCAACAGGGAGAGGGGAGAGAGAGAGAGAGGCAGGGACGGGCGTAAGTGTCCGACCGTCGCGGAAAAACGCGCCTCGTACAGGTGGGTGTGAATGTGACGGCGGTGTGGAAACACACCGGCGAGCGTATCGGTGCTAAACGGGTAGTGCGGGGAAATTCCACGTCACGGGCGGAAAGCTGCCGTTTTTTGGCCGTGTTGAACACCGCCGGTTGGCACCGCTGCCAAAACACCGCCAGAGCACCTATTTGAAGGTGTACCTGTTCGTCCGGGGAGGGGCATCGCGGAGGTTTTATAGGGCGACCTTAATGCTGCCATAGAGGGGAGCCCCGAGATGCATCACCCAGTTTAGAGGACACTGTTCGCTTCGTAATGGAAGTCTATCTTTCTAGGTTACCCTGCAAACCCTTTTGCCATGCCAGCCGCACACCTCTCCTTGGATGCATGCAGGGCGCACTGCCAAGCTCCTATTTATGTTCTTCACTGCCTCCGCACACTGCCATGCGAGGAAGATGTTTCCTCCTTGCCTCCCACTCCTCGTCATCAATGACGGCTTGGGTCTAGTAACGCCATGAACAAGCTCACACACACACACACACACACACACACACACACACACACACACACAGAGTCGGACGCCGCGGGAGGTCAGCCACCTCCCAGCATCCCACACGCCTGGTCACGTGGTGAGGTCGACACCATGCAGCCGGTCTGGCGCCTTGACCGCTCGCCACGCTTCGGCCAGCTCCTGGAGAGCGTAAGTCCCAGCCGCAGAAGTGGAGTATGCTCCAGAAAATGGCCAGTGTAGGCGATTGGTTCGGCGGGCGAACGCTCTTTCAGCAGTTAAAATGGGCTGGATGCCCGATTTCCCGCGCTGGGAGATTCCGTGCCCAAAGTCACACCGTGACCGTTATTGCCCGAAGAAGTTCGGTCGCAGTGTTACCAGCCGCGCCAGTGCGCGATCGGCAGGGCCCTGTCGCAAAACTGACGTGTCTCCCTTTTCCGTGCAATTTGTTTCTGTCACGCGTGCAGTTGGAAATTACCCGATAACACGGCGCGATAGTGCAGTGCAGCGTGTCCTGGCTACTCTCCTCTCATTTCACCATCGGGTTCGCGGTGCTAATAAATTGCAGGGCCGTTCTCGTTAGACGAGGGCAGAGTGTGAACTGGGAGAGAATCTTACACGCGACTCGACACCAACAAATTCGTGAGAACCGTTTTTTATGCTGTTGTTGTTCGTCAGCAAATCCGGTGCCAACTCAGGCTGTGTGTATCTCTGTTTTCTCGACGCTTTCTCTTTTTGAGTGCATATACACTTAATCACGTGAGCCTTCCCATTGGCTCGGGGCCCTTATCAGTTGGATAAGGTGGCTTGATTGCACAGGTGTTCATGAAGCAACCGGTGAGTTGGGAAACTGTTAGTGGTGAATCAGTGCTTTGGCCATCACACATTATTATTTGGAGTGTTCGCAGATAACACGATAACAGGGACATACAGTCCTGAATGTTGACTTCCATAGGGAGTGTTTTCTACATGCTTCCGGACTGTTAACAAGAGGACCAGATAGCTGGGAGGTCATACTTCTCTTTTTATTAAGTTCAAATTCACTTCGCTTTTGCTGTTCATGAAATAGTCTAACGATATCAAAAAATAACCCATATCCAAAGCTTCCTCACGGTAAAAACGGTTCCTGGTTTTCCCAGGAATTCCCTGGAAATCGCCTATGCCTCTACCATTGGCTTCCTGGGAAAACCAGGTACCGTTTTCACCGTGCTCTTGTCTTTTAACATTTAGGACAGGTTTTGAAAAGAAATGGAAGGACTTTGCATCTCTTCTCTTTTCTGTATTGATTTGTTGTTTCTTTTTTGTTTTCTGTTTCAATTTCTTTCATCCACGTCGTCGTTTTTCCGAGCCCGAACGGCAGCAGTGCAGGCAGCTGCTGAAGCATCCTATTACGCAGATAATCTGCACTTCGAATTCTTGGCAGTCCCACGAAGGGAGGGGTTGCAGGGCACGGCGGGGCACTCTAGTTGTACGTCATTCCCTTGCTTTGTCTTTGTCTTCCTGCAGCTCCCCCTCCCCTCCTCCCTCTCTACTCTGTGCCCCATTTGGGCCCCGGACTCATCTCAGCAATAGCGGATTGTAATGTTTAAGGCATTCTGATGGCGTTTCGTTTTGGCTCTGATTGCCTTTGCCTTCACTTCCTCGTGCCAGAAACGTTCCCGCCGTTGGAGCAATGCACGTCGACATACAGTCCACACACTGCCCGCAAACGTCTCCACCACATGAACAACTGGACTGACCAAATTTGTTATCTTTGGCCTTCAATCCTTCGGTATTCTTTGGCTCTGTTCTCAGTCAAGTTTTTAACAAACCGTCGCAACTTGCGTGTACACTGCAAACGCCACTGTTCTCTCCTCACTTTCTTCTTGGCTGCTGCCTCCGCTGCCACCGCTGCAGCGGCCAATGCCGTTTCGGGTTTTAGCAAATTGTATGCAATCGCATCGCATCACCGCTACTCCGCCATTGCTGGCCGATTGCGGCTAATGCCTACACCGTAAACGAAAACGACCACGAGTGTAGTGGCAGCCCAGTGGCGGCCCTGCAGCCGGTAGTAGTATGGCAGCCCTGGCTGCCCTATGACGTCCGCAAATTCCCTGAAGGACCGCCAGGGGCGCCACGAGCGTCGCCACGTAGTCGCGTCGCGTTGGTGTGCATGCCGGTTTCTATTATGTATATCTTTGTGCGAAAACTTGAAATGACACTATACACTTGCTTGAGCGCTCGCTTCACTGTTATTGCGGGAGGCCGCGCGGTGTGTTTTTATAGGACCTCTCTGTCTCCCTCTTATTCTCCGACGCGCGCTCTCTCTCTTTCTCCTCCAGCCTTTATACGCCGTGTCTCTAATGACGGTTGTAATTACTTTTTGCTGCGAATGCTATATAAACCTTTGGCCGTGAGGAGACTCACGCGGCCGTCAAAAGATTGTTATCAAAATGGAATTCATAAATAACGGAGTAGTTTCGATGTAATGAATGACGTTTTTTCCTGCTTTCCTCGCACTTGGGAAGGCATCTTGAACTGACGTGGTCGCCAGGAACAGCAATTACCAGGGCTTCTAATCGGAAAAAGATGCCTTTGGCTGTCGTGATTGGCAGCTGCGTTGTTGTTCGCCGAATCCGCAGTGCAGCATTAGTTGCAGTGGCTGAAAATGGCAAGCACAGCTTTTCCAACGAGGGATTGGAAAGCTCGGACGCAGCCACCGGCACTGTCGCAACTTGAAATGATTGCGCCGCAAGCAACCGGCCAACGCCCAAGGCCACTCGCATCACAATAGATAGTAAGTTCACGGGTATGAAGAATTTCGTCGCGCTGAGTAGAAAACGGTGAGTGTAAAGGAGAGGGGGCAACAACGCGGAGGCGATGGAGCACGAAAATGGCTGCCCAGTGTTGCTGACACTAGTTTGATGATTCCCTCCATTTTCTCTCATCTGCGAAATCCGACACGCCCAGCAGGACCCAGCAGGACGGGGCGCTAATCGAATCCTGAACGCCTTCGGCACTTCCTTGACACAGCCAAGCGGAATCCGCGGCGATTAGGCTAACGGCGTAGTGGAAAAAGCGCGGATAATTTTCAGCGCCAAATTCGGCAGGAGAGGTAAGGAACAAGCAGGAAAACGGCTCATTGACGGTGCCTTTTGAGCAGGGAACCAACCGTAACGGGGGCGAAGCCTCGCCAACGCAGCCCTACCAAGGCCTGGCTCGATCTCGCCTTGAGCTTGCACCGAGAGTTTAACAGTGTACAAAATACGCCTGTACGTAGAGTTGCTAAAATGCCCCCTCCCTTTCGGCCGCGCGCTGCGACCTCGAACCTTCCATCCTTCAGCGCTCTGCTACAAATTACCCTTTGAGTGCCATTCCACAGTGACGCTTCCGGGTGTACCGAAGGGAGCCGTGGAGGGGGGAGGAGAGTAGGGAGAGGGGGCACGGAAAGAGAAACAAAATGGCGACCAGGCAATACGGTGTAGCAAGTAGTTTTTCTCATAATTGTGTCCTTGGATGGAGATCTCTTGATGGTGAGCTGGATAAAACCGCAGAACTCAATGTGAGTACATATCAGAGAAGTGGGTACTGCTGTAAAGTTTGCTTTGTGACAAACACACACACATGCACACACGTATATTCTGCATGTTTTGCGATTGCCGATTCCCCGTACCCGCTGATCTTATCTCCCTGCGCGGTCGGTATCGTGTGCATTTGGCGAGCACACATATTGCAGCGCGGCCCGGCAAGGCCCGGCCAGGCCTGGCGGGTGGGGGCGTAGCGTAACTGCCCTCCCGAATGTCGGGACCAGAGGTCCATGTCCTTGGGAGCCAGCGCCCCCTTTAGTCCGATGCGGAAAGCGCATTTTGTCCGAGAAAATCAGCCCTCAAGTGTCTTTTCGTCTTCCCTTTGCATCGCGTCTTTTACGGCCGAGGGGCGAAGAGGTGGCCGTGGTTTGTGGGCTGGGCAGTGGCGTATCCTTTATGCGCTATTTCAAAGCTCTCCCTCTTTCTCTCTTTCTCTTCAGGAAAACAGTCAGCGCCTGCAAGGTAGGCAACCGCTTCGCGTTTGTGCGTAGCGGGCTGACCCTCCTCGTTTACTTTTAGGCGACCACCCGTCTGCTTGGTTCACACAGCTCCTGAGGTCAGAATCGAGAGGCAGCAGAGGTCAAGATGTCGATATCGAAATGTCAACTGCGAAAGGTCGATATCTAAAACTCGATATACTGGAAAGGTCGATTTATCGAAATGTTCTGATGAGTAACAATGCCGATGAGACAATGGCGTTGTGGCGATTGTTCGATAGGCACAGGGGCTGCCGTCCGAGCCGGCCAGTGCCATGACGCTCGCGTCGCGTTTAGATGGAAAATTCCGCGAATTCCACCAGCAGCAAACAAAAAACAATGTCTTGGCGGCCTGCTGGGCTACCCTGGGCCAGGTTGAAATCAGGAAAATGCCAACCCGTGTGATCCGAATTTCCCGCAGCTCGCCTTCATCGCCAGTGTCGTCAGAGTTTGGGCGTGTTTTGTTATGCAAACTGTATTGAATTAGGGGAAACGTGTGTCGCAGAGAAGGAGGAGAAAATAGAGACGGCAAGAAGAAAGGTGGAGATGGAGGAGGTAGAGAGAGGGACAGAGGGAGAGACGCACAAAGAGCGCTCTAACGAAGCTCTGTCCCTGAAACAGACCGTTAGTGCTCTCGACTCGACGCACTGTCAATACCAACCAGAATCCATTCTCCACACAAAAACGATCGACTGTTCTGTTTCTCCCCCTTTCATTTCTCTTCGTGTCCTCTGCGTTTCTCTCTCCCTCCATCTTATCGCCCTATTCCCATCTCCAACTGCCACTCTCTTTCCCCCTCCACCTCCCTTCCAGGCTACGTGTTCATTTGGAGCAGGGCGTAAGTGCAACGACTAGATGCACGTGGAGTAGTATCTCAAAAGAAATATGAACATTTAAACCCCGCGGAGGATGTTAGGCGCGGTCCCCCGCTATTTTTGCGTGGCAGCCACCTCCTACAAACAAATGCTGAGTATTTCGTTAAGCTGTTGTGAAAACTTGATGCGCATTATAAAAATGTTTCATTCAACTTTCACATGAAGTTTGGAGTCAATATTTTAAAAGTGGCCAACTTTTAGCAGAAAACCAATTAAACAGTTGGTTGCCGAGGCTGTGTTTTCTGGCTCTGAGCGCGTCAGAATCAGTCTCTTTCCCTTGCCTCGTTTGGCCCCCTTTTTCCCGAAAGAGAGAAATGGCCTATGACAGAGGAGCCGAGTTCCAAGTGCCGAAAGTGACTTTGACTGACAGCTAACGGCATCACTCTGTGTGTTTGTGCGTGCGTTTGTGGGAGTGTGTGTGTGCGTGTGCGTGTGTGTGATTGTGAGTGCTGTTTGCGGCTGTGTGGGAGAGGAAAGGGGGAAGTTCCACCACAGGGTCCTATTCAAATCTCCCTCCACAAAGTCCTGAGCTGAGGAATATTTCCAACAGAGTTCCTCTTGGCGTCTTCCGCTCGCTGCGCGGTGCTGCGCGGTGCTGCGCGGTGGCAGGGCGTAGTGGCCTTGCCGGGCCGTGACCCCTGTTGGACGCACGCGACCTCGCCACATCTTGAATTGAAAATGTTCGATGAGAAAATAAAAGGGGACGCTGTGCTTTATTCATCGCACTAGCACGGAACTCGTCTATTTTGCAGCAGTTTGACCTTAATCGGCTCCGCGAAGAAGGCGGTCTCTCCAGCCACCGCAAACCTCCGTGTTTTGTTTCCCTGGCATGACATGGCCAACTCGTGGCCGCAAATCATCAATGTTTGCTGCCTGGAATTGACATCCTGCCTGGCGTCCCACCAAGGCTTTTCCTCGAGCAAACACGGCCGAGGCGACGGCTAGCATTCCTACGGTTTGTTCATGGGGCGCATTTCTTTTTTAGCGGTGCACGCTTTGGTGAAATGTCAGGGAAGGTTAGGTTAGCGGGGTTCTTCATGCACCGTATAGAGCTGCGCGTCTCTTATTCTCTTCATCCTCGGCACTGACAGCCCTTCTGAATAAGCCCTTCCCCGATGCGTATCGTAACAAGGCGCCGTCCTGTATTATTTATTACACAAGGTCCTATTCATCTTCTCATATTTTATTCTCAGTCTTCCTCACAATCATTCCACGTTGGGCTTAATGCGATGTTTGTACAGCCTATAACGATTCGAGGATGGCAAAGAGGGGAGAGAGTGCCACCTCTCTGTCTTGGCTTCTCTAGGCGAAGAGAAAACGCGGCGTCAAATAACGGAAAATAAATACAAGTGTACACTGCGGGCTGTACTGCGATGCATTGCGATGGGACAAACTAGCAGTGTCGCGCCCCGCTAATCCAGGACCGCTCCGCTGGTTGCGCGGGGAAATAAAATAATTGTTATATTGGCAGGAAAAGCTGCGCGAATAAATTGATTTCGCTCGTTTTCAATGGGATCAGGCATTAGGCATGGGAATCGCAGAATGCTACATATCACTGCGGAGCGCCCCACCTCTGCCACTCCGGCTGGCAGGCCTGGCAGCAGCAGACTCGCGTGGGAAGACTATCGGAGTAACTACTGTTGCTGCGAAGCAGGAAATGGAAACTGCGATAGGCTTGCCAGCCTTTATTCCACCTGTTTTCTTTTTTTTCCTCCCTGAGAGATGAGTAATTACGCTGTTTTTTACACTTCCTCTGCGCAGAGTCGTGCCTGGCTTTTTGCGTACTACTGCACGGAGCATTATCCCGACAAAACACGTGAAGCGGGGACAGTAGGCAAGTGCTCTGTAAGCTGTTTTTAACGATGTTGATCGGCCGTAGCCAGATTTAGATGAGGGACAGTGTTGCAGTGCCGGATCCCCAAATCAAAACCATGTGATGCGATTGTGCACGTCATGGCATTTTCAGCCTGTTGTCGAATCCTTCTGGAATGCCAGAGCCAGAAGAGCACATTCTATGAACATTTGTGCTTAGAGTCACTGCTATCATCGACTGCGGTGTTGAGGTTTTTCATGAGGCAAAGGACAGCGCACGTGGCCACACGGCGCGTGCACACGACTGCGTGGCACGGTGGCAAGGCAGCACGGGTGTCGCCCCGACCTACCCTCGTTGGTCTCGGTCATGGATTTGGTCCGCCGCCACGCCTCACGCCGCGCCACACGCCGCGCACGCCAAGGAGTGAGTCTTCAGGGCCAAGTTTAGGGTCGGGGAGCCAGTCCCGCCTGCCGGGCCTGCCACGCCGCGACCACGCCGCCAGGGCCTTCGGCCAGGCTGTACGACGGCCGCGCGGTACGGCTAGGCTACGGTCAGCTGTTGGCCGCTCGCTGTGCCACGACGCTACACTCTTAGTTTCAGATCAACACCCCGGTTTTCTGACAGACTAAGCACACATTCAAATTTGGTTCTGAACATGCTAGTTTTTCAAAATCCACCTGCCGCTCAAAGGTTGGACTTACATAACAATGGCTCCGACTTCGAGCCTTGTGTATTCGAATTCCAATGTGATTTTTGGATCTCTCCAGGCGAATTTCTGAAGGGGACATCGTCATGTCTCGAAGTGGTTCTAAGTGGCCGGCGGAGTGGCCGCTAATAATGTCATCGAGTACCATCGGTGGGGAGGGGAGGGGGCCTGACCGACTCGCTCGCACTGATCGGGGGAACCTGTTGGGGAGTGAAGACGTCAGGGCTAATTAATAAAGAGCTGGGAGCAAACAGGTAAAAAGTGGACATGTACTGGAAGGCCTGGAAGCCCTGGAAGGACGTGCATAGGCAATGAGCGCAATCAGCTCGGGCAATTACCCAGAGTTGTGCCTGACAATGCCTTGAGTTATGGCCTCCGACATTTGGGCCCGAACAGCTGTAATCGGGGAAGAAAAGTTATTACTTAACGTCAATTGGACACGCCTGGCTTTAATCATTTCAGAATAATACATACGGCCGAACGGAGTCAGTCCCCCTCGGAGTCTACCCTGTCCTTGTTCTGCCTTGCTCGGAATGCATGAAAGTTTTGAGACAGAGTCATTGTGAAAGAAGAGAAGGAATGCCATTAGGAATTCAAAAACATTAAAGTTTCAATTTGAAAGTGGAACTTTATTGTTGGGCGCGACCATAGCAGTCGCCTGTAATGGTCGCTCTGTCGTAATAGCTCCCCCGAGGCCCGAGGCTGGCCGAGGCCCGCGGGGAAGGGCTAGAGCTGACTTGAAACGACGGAAGCATTAAAATAAAGGCAGAGCAGTCTCTATACTTCTTGCGCTCTGGCTCACCTGTGCGTCGTTCGCGTTGGCAACAAAGGCGCACAAGGGCCCCATTCCAGTGTATCGAGCGAAATGCCGAATTGTATTGTACGGCGTGAAAGGATTCGATCTGGCTGCAGTGTTTTGAAGCGAGTATTTGACGCGCCGCGCCCGCTTTTGTGGCGGCTGCTTTTCCCAAGGATTGGAGGCCGGCCGATCCATATTCATAACACTGTTTGTTAGTTTGTCCGAAACAAATTGGATCACTTATTCCCGACTGCGTCCATATTGATGCTGTTGAACCGAAAAGTGTCAGAATGCCCTGACGGTCCCGTTTTCCGCCGCGTCGCTGACGAAATGATGGCATTGTCTCCACGCCCTGGCGGCCAGGGCCCCGGGGCCCCGGGGGCCTCACCATGAGCAGCCCATTACCCCGGCCAAGTGTATGTAAATCATGGAGACGTGCAATTGTGCATGCGTTACATTGTCAGTGCCCCCCGCACCGCCCCGCAACCCGCGGGCCCAGAGGTACACTTTCCTTTACGACTGGCCAAAAAGTGGCACGGTGACGGAGGGGCCCGGCCTCGGTGTGTGCTACACTGTGCCCACTGCTACCGGGCAAGTGCCTGTGGGTGGTCCTCCTCGCCCCCCTCGGCCCTCATCTCACTCATTTTCCTGGAGATGTATTGCCCCCCCTCCCCTCACCCCCACTCGGTGTGTTTTTGTGCCCCTCCTAATTCTCGTCCTTGTGATCAAACTCCCACGCCGAGAACGGATTCCGCGTGCACTGACAGACAGATGGGTTCTCTCCGTCTTCTTCCTTTCTCTGTTCCTTTTTAGGTCGCACCGTTCGTCTCAAATAGCGTCAACGGAAAGGCACAAATGGCACGCCCCAAAAAAAGGTGTACAGAAAAAGAAGGGTGTTGACTGCAAACTATCGATATAAAGATCCGGCCATCCAGCACCGCTTTGCGTGTTTTATAAGCCGTATCGTCCTGATGGTCATTTTGATTGCAGACGTAAAACAAAGTGAAAAAGAAAAAAAGGGGAAAATATAGTGCACGGAAGAAGAAGCAGCAGGAGAGAGCGCGCCAGACCCGCAGGTGTGGCTTCCTTCCCCTCGCCGTGATTAATTTGAAAGCAAGCCGTGAATTTCGCCTCGAGAATACATCCAACATTTGCGAAGTGCAATTAAAGCATGCATGATTTGTACGGCCACCTCTCCCCCACCACTCCCCGCCGCTCCGCGCCCCACTGCCTTGTGTTTTATCAGAGCAGAAACCATTCCATCGCGGAAGGCGGCCAAAGTCGGCCTCATTCGGGGCCCGTGTGCTTATCGCCGGGAAGCAGCCTTTCCTGCATTTTTAAAGAAACTAGAACTCTCGGATACAAGCCTCGCCGTGAGCTATCTGCCGCGGAGGGGAAACTTTTGAATTTGGGCCGAGGTATTTTCGGACCGTTTCTTATTTTTCCCTTCCCGCGATATCTCCATCTCGTAAACAAGCGTTATGCATAGGGCAATTGAATTTTAAAATGCAATTTCTGATTATCCTATGCATAACACTCGTAACTTTCATACCGTTTACAGGCACACCCTCCTCCCGTCGCGAAACCAGAGCCAAAGCTTTCGCAGTGTACCTCTGCATTTTAGAGAGCTGGTCCGGCACTTTCCACCGAGGTTTCTTCATGTCATTTGTTTGTGCCGGCTTTGCAACGCACCGACGAAGGTGAACTTGTCTCTCTCACTCCCCTCCCCTTTCTCTCATGGAAATCAGCAGCTGACACACCGATTAACATAGAGTGTTGTAAATGCAAACGTCGATGTGCGCTCGTAAATACTCGTCCCAAAGGCGAGCTAGAGGCCTGCCTGCCCGGCCTGCAGTGCCTACCCGTCGTCCCTTAATGCTAACTGGCCAAAGTGGGGGACCAGTTTCCATTAGAGATAACTGCCACATTTTGCATGAGCCGAGCGGGAGGGTGTTTTAAAAACAATTATTTACCGTGTGCGGCGTGATTTTTCAAAGAGTAGAGTACCGCGGCCGATCACGGGTCGCCTCCGTTCTTTAAAATTCTAATTTGAATTTAAATTTACAAGAAGAGGGCAACGACTTAACCGAGACCAAGGAGGACTCCTAACAATCACGCTTGTTTGTCAAATGAACGGCCGGCCGTTTTCAGCGAGTCCGGCTCTTGTAGTTGAGCCCGGGTCAGCAAGATCAAGCGGTGACCTGCCTCTCTACCTCCTCGGCTACCGACTTCCCACGCCCGAGGGCGTGGCTGGGGCTGTTCAAGGGCAGGCCCCCGGACAGGCCTGGCTTGGCTCGCCCAGGGCCTGCTTCTCCTGCTTGGCCTGTTAGACGTGTTAACGGCGTGGCTCCCGTAACACGCATGCGCGTCCGTGCGCCACGATTCGCCGGGGGGCTTGGGGCTTCCCTCGCAGCTTACGGGACCTGCAGAGACCGATTCCGAGAGTCGCTCTGTCTCTCTCGCACTCGTGGGGCGTCCCGCATGGGTGCGAGAGGGACAGAGCGACGACGACGCCTCTCGGGATGAGTCTGCAGGACGTCTGCCAGCTGGCTCGTGCGCGTGGCGGCGTGGCATACTGCTGCGCTTTGTTTTGTCAGGCGCTGTCTCTAAAATGCGCCTTTCGTGTAACGACCGGCGATGCACTGCTCGGGAATCGCAACGTCGTAATTGGAACACCTGCTGCTAGTGCTGCGGCCCTCTGGAGGCACACTCTGTCTCTCGCGCACTCATGGTTCGCTCCGTGTACTGCGAGAGAGGCAGAGCGACCGAGGCACCGCGTTCGGAGTGGGCCCGCTGGACCCGGGATGGTCGCTCACTCGCAAAACTTTGCAAACTATTCCACGCCTTGCGAACAAACGTAGCTCGTGTTTGTACCTTACATATGCTGAAAATGCTTCGTAAGGTTGTTTTTTTAGCGTACGCGACCTGATCGCGGCGAGGTTGACCCAAACATTGCAGATAAATTGAATGCGTCCAAGTGGGCCAAGTCAGCTGTCAGCGGCGATTCGACTCCCCGGCACCCGTCCTTGGCATTTCGCTTCTAAAAATAGCAAGGTCAAAAGTCAAAGCAGGACATGGGCACATGCCCCGTATTTTACAATTTAAGTCCCTCGCGACTTGGTGCCTCCATTTTTCTTTTTGTTTTATAAAGGTGATGGCCTGCTTTACGAGCGAGCGCTAGTTTGTTGCATGGATCACTATTCCTGAAAATGAGTCCGCGTCGTTTTCTCTTTATAATGAGGGGAGTCAGTAGAGCACTGCCAACAATGCAGCGGATAATTCACGACTGGAGAGGGTCGGCGGAATTGCTGATCATTAACGCCGGAATGGCAACAGCACAACTCAACGCCCGTGTACACACACGCACACACACACACAAACTCGCTCTCGCACGTGTGTGATTTGGCACTGCGGATGACAGATGTTGTTCCGGGAAAAAAAATTGAAAAAGTCGGCCGGTAATAGGGGAGTCGCGTGTGGCGCGTTTTCAGACGGAAAAGATAATCATTTTGTTGGCAGTGTCGTGGCGTGGCAGCGGCGGTGACCATTAGCAGGGCTTATTCTGTCTTAATTATGAAAGGCATACGAAAGGAGATCGATGAATCGAATGGTTCATTGATTTCATGGTTATGCCATGGCATAGCCAACGAGTTCAGCGGCGGTGCATACCATGCATAGAGTGCCAGCCGTCGCCATCAAAATTGCAAAGTGCGGAGTGTGGAGCATTGCGGAGCTGCGGAGCTGGACGGCAGTGACTTCGCTAGCGGGCTATAGCGGCCTCGGTCCAGGTCGTCAACTTGCCCGGAATTTCTCCTCTTGCGTAGCACGAGCCGTTCCCCGCTCCAAACACGTTTTCCAAAAGTCGGAACTCCCTCGTCCCCGTTTTTAAGCTGATTTCCCAGCCAATTTCTGTCATTACCGCCTGAAAGTAGGCAAACCTATTGCATTCCGCGGTCGTTGGAACGATGCTCTCCATTCCCTCGCTACACCATCTCCCCTCTTTTTGCACTTTTTCACACTGTAACTGCGCCGAGACGCGACCGACGCACTAGTGGATGGGCGAAGCGCGCCAGCCAATCAGAACCGAGATCGGAAAAGGCGTGCGATGTGTCGATGTGCCTTCAAGTTGTTTCTCGCTTGACCGAAAGCTGCAAGGCGCGACTAGTGGTGCTTCCCTACTCGCGCACCTGTTCCTCGAGGAGACCCCCCTCCACCTCCCCTTCCCCTTTCCCTCCAGTGTTGCCGCTCCTCGCGGACGGAGCGGCGTTGGAGGAGGAGGGGGGAGGGAGGACGAAGGCGCTGGCTGCGCTGGCCACCAAGGACGCGAACTACGTGAACTACGTGAACGCGACCAGACGCGAGGGTGCAGTGCAGCCATCACTGCCAAACCAACAACTCCATATTTGAAATGCGGAGGTGTAGAATTTGCGGTCGCTGCACTTCTTGGGAGTGCGGACTTTGCAATCTCCACAATTCAAGTGTGAAGTTCTCCACCGTTGCACCATGCCAAGAGATAGGGGTTCTGTGAACTACTCCAAACTCCAAGTGTGGAGACTGCGAACTTCAACACGTCCAAGTGTGGAGAATCACTCCGCGCCAAGAAGTGGGGAGTTTTCCACACTTGGTTTGACAGTGTATCCTTCACCTCAAGGTAGCACGCAAAACGTCTTTTAATTCTGAGCAGGAAAATTCGAGGATGCGCGGCGTTCTCAGAAAGAAGACTAAAATCATCCTTCTCTCTTGTTTTTTTTTTAAGGTGCTTTGTTGTTTGTCCAGCTGCTGGGCGCTGTGTCCTTTTTTTCAGTTCCCCTTGAATTCTCCTCTCTATCCTCCTTTCCCCTCCACGACAGCACGATTGATAACCATTCTTTCATCTGGGTGCTGCAATTGTTGTGGGCCAGAGTTGATGGTGGCTTCGTGATGCCCAGCTAGAGCCATTCAAGGGACGGCCGGGCCACGGCCCCACGGCATGCCTGGCAAGGCTGCTCAAATACCCACCATTCTCCGTCCTGTTCGACAGTGGCTGGCAAACTCCTCTTATTTCTCTCTCACAATTCTTCCTCCTTTTTTGTCGTTCAGTTGTTTGGCGGAAACACCAAGTGCGATCGCTTTCCGTGTGAGCCCCCTCCCCCGAGGCCCCGGCCGCCCCCGGGGCACCGACCTTTCCAAGACACGCGGATGATTAGCTGCCATGCTCTTGCTTTTTCTGAGCACCGCTTTAATCTTCTCGTTGACATTTTACTCCATGTTGTGTCGCGCTGTCGTTGCGTTTTAATACCCCTCCGTTAAAAAGTAAAGCGACGCGGGGGGAGGGGGTGCGACCCCACGCTCCACGCCCAGTGGCCCCGTGGGTGCCTTGCAGTGTCTGCGCAGCCTTACGGGTACCTGCGGCCCGCCGAACGCTGAGGGTGGCAAGCCCTGGCAGGCAGGCAGCAATGGGGACGTATTTGCAAGCAAAGCGGAGCCCTGATCCCAAATGGGCAATGCTGGGTAATGCCTGCTACCATGGCAACCATGTGCACAACCATCGCGCTGCTCGGGGACCGTCGGGGACCATTGGCAGATGGCAACCTTATCACGACCGGCGACTCGGAGGCCCCCCCCCCCTCTCTGCTTTTGTCTCTCTGCCCTGGTTTCGCAGCGAGGACTGTTTTCCTTTTCAGCAAGTATGAAAAGAATGTCGGCGCGTTTATTTGAAATTTCATGAGCCCTTCTGCATTACCTTCCTCGTTTTCGAGCGCCGCTCAAAAGGGTGGAGGGGAGGGGCGCGTCCCATTGTTATTCCGAATAAAATAAATGCCGGCCTCGTTCCGCATAACGTGACGTTCACCATTAGGGGCGAATATTTATATGTTTCATAGCGCGCAGTTCGGCCGCGCCGTCCCGTTTGGCGTCACCAGAAAATGGATGAATGGTTAGTTTGGAAGGTATGTGCGCACTCAGTCGCACTTATGTGGAACCGAAAAGGCTCCGGTGCAAACACTGCACGCAAGATCAGTTGTGGTCCAGCCTTTCAAGTCAAGTGTCGGCCTGAAGATCTTCCCAACCAGGTCAAGAACTCTCCTCGATTTTTGACGTCCGCAAACAGGACTCGAAACGAACGCACGCTGGTCCCAAACGCTTAGCCCCTAGGTTTGCCCTGGGAGGCCCGTGGCACCGTCACGAGTTCGGTGCGAGTCCTGCTTGCTGTCGCTCTTAAGGAGAGACGTGTCCGCCTGCGAGGTAGGCGACCCGCCTGCACGCGTGCGGCCGGGCTGCCTACCCGCACGGCTGCCTGCCAGCCTGCCCGCTGCAGTAAAGACAGCAAAGAAGGCCCGGTCTGCCTTTTCACACAGCCATCCTGTAGAAAACGGTGCACGGTAGCCTTGGCAGTAAAGCCCCTCGGAATGGCGCCATATAAATACACTGGCAAAGATTAAAATCGGAAGGATAATCTGCAATGGCCGAGTCGGAACGGACTAACCTTGGCGGTTGGCCGCCTTGCCAATAGCATTTTCCGCCAGAATCGGGGATGCGAGTGCACTGCGAGTGCACTGCGAGTGCACTGCGAGTGCACTGCGAGTGCAGGCCTGCGGGCCGATGCTCTCGCTGTGACTCATAACTTTCGTTGTGATGTGAATTTCCTGCCGTGGGGGTTCGAATTGGAATCGAACCATGTTTCTCTTTCTTTTTTTCTGGTGCCTCGCGGTGGCCCTGCAAGTGCCTGCACTGCAAGCCCTTCGCGTGCGGAACGTCTGTTGGCAAGCAGAGCGAAGCAGAGCAAGAAGGCTCCGGTAATATGATTTAAATCCGACTGTCAAAGTGACCTGCATCGCCTGCTAGTCCTCGCCAAATGATAATTTCTTTTGTTCGGCTCTTCGCACATTATTCGCCGCCCCTCTTATACGTTCATGTTTCGTGAAACAACGTTTTCTCGGAATACATAATGGAACATAATCCAGTGTCAGCGCGCTGGGGGGAAAATCTTAAAGATACATCACTGGCCGCGTATAAACTCGAATCGCCAGGATATTTATATGCGCATTTCGTTTCAGTTTCGCAATAAGTTTCGGCGCCGCGGAAGTGCAGCGCGGACCGAGCCACGGTGGGCCAAGACCAGCGCGGGCGGCCAAAACTCTTGATGCGTTTTGCGCTCCAGAGCCGCTAAACAGAACTCGAACCGAGCGTGTCACCCTACCAATGAATTCCTCGTTCGAAGAGCAACCCATTGGTGGGGTCACACTGTTTCGCGACTGTGGAGCTCAAAACGCGTCTAGAGTTTCGGCCGCCTGCGCTGGTCTTCTAGCCCACTGTGCGAGGGGGGCTCTAGGCGCCGAGGGATTACTTCATTTAGCAGCCTTTGCGCAACACGTGCAGTGCGGGGCTTTGTCCAGACGTCGCGAGTGGAGCGAGCGAGGCCCGGCGAAGCCCGGCGAAGCGCTGCGTTTTGTGCATTTCGGTGAAAAGACTGCCAAGTGGGCTTTTGGCAGGCCTTTGCGACACGGCGAAGAACGCTGCCGAGCAAATTAGCTTGCAGCTTTCCATTGGCACACCGAGTTGCAGGCCTGGCGGTGCCTGGCGGCCGGGCCCGCGGGCCTACTGCCGCTGTGCCACACCATCTACGCCATCAGTGATGTCTTGATAATTGTGTGACTAGCAGAGATTAGCCCCGGCAACGCCTTTCGAGAGTCGTTCGGAGAGGGGGGAGGGGGCCGCGGGGCGGACGGACGGACGGACGGTCGGACAGCGAATTCCCGGTTATAGTCGTGCTGGCAACGCTGCCTCGACAAAGAACAGAGCAAATATCGCGAGAACGAATCGACTTTTACGAGCAATAGGTGCAGAGAGTATTAGGGCTGGGTATTGTCCGTTCCGCCCCGCCCCGCCCCGCCCCGCCGCGCCCCGCCTCGGTGCCATCAATACTGCCATCAATATGCCATTGCTAACGTCTTTGTCAAATCTTCATGAAGCTCTCCGGCGTACACTGCCGACACGCGCCTCGCTGGCAAACTTGAACTGCAAGCGGCGGCCTCTCGCGGCGGTGTCCTGTCCGAGCAATTTATACCGAAACCATCACAGTAGAAAAGCAGGGTAAAGAGGGGCCCCGCCTTTGGCCTGGCCTGCCTTTGGCTTGCCACCATTTTCTCCCGAGAAGTGGATTTGTCGATTCCGTCCGAGAAATAAGCTTTGGTGCGGTGTGCCATTATGGTCCGCGTAATGGCTCGGCCATTTTCAATAGAAGCCTTTGCTGAAATTGCGTCCTGCCTGTACTGCCCCCGATTCAAGTTGCAGCACCAGAAACTGCTCGGCCTGAAAAGGCGTGGGAGGGGGAAAGGGGGGGGGGCACGGTCCGACACCCAAACTCCAATATGGGAGTCAAAGGGATATGCACGCGGAGATACGTCCCGGGACTTTGATGAATCCGGTCCCGATGCATCACGGAGGGAGGGAGAGGGGGGAGCGAGAGCCATCATCGGTACGTACTACTTCGTACTACTTGGCGCGCAAAACTCCGACGCCAACTGCAATTCCGGTGGCCGCGGCGAAACGGCGTAAAGTTGAAAAGCAACTTTGGTTATATGCGCTATGTGGCGGGTGGGGGGCGGGGGCGCACTTTGGAAGGCTTTATATCGCCCCACGGAATGCTCTTTGCTCTTTGCGGCATGGCATTTTCGTCGCTCCACTTGGCCCCGCGATGTGTGGCCGCTTTTTTCATTCGGGGCCCCTTTGTTTTGTGTAAGTGACCCGCTTTGTTTTGCAGTGCAGACTCGGAATGCGCTGTGCGATTGTGTCCAGCGCTACATGAGCCCCCGGAGGGAAATGGCACTAGGAGGTGGTTACTTCCTGCTTTCCCACTGGACGACGCGCTCCAATCGACACTTTCAGGCACGATGGCTTTTTGGTGCGATCCAGCTTCACACGGAGCTCTGAAGTTCGCGATGTGAAAATTGGACCCGGTTGCGCGGCTGTACTGAAGTGGCGTGCATTGCGTCGTGCACTGCACGAGGACCTGGAATGGCATGGCAGGCCCAACCTAGCCGAGGCTCTCTCTCTCTCTCTCTCTCTCTCTCTCTCTCTCTCTCTCTCTCTCTCTCTCTCTCTCTCTCTCTCTCTCTCTCTCTCTCTCTCTCTCTCTCTCTCGGCCCTTCTGGTATTTGCCTTCCTCACACGAAAATACAGGCCAGTCACTGCCTGGCAGAGACAGCACAGGAAAAAAGACAAATGTCCTCATTTTTGAAAAATAAAATAATTTAATTATGCAATTTGCATGATAGTAATCGCATCGGAAAGGGTTTAAGAATGGCGGGAAAGAGCGCGCTGCGCGTTCCGGCGCGTGAGAGAGTGAGAAGGAGGGAGAGAGAGTATTCCCCGATTGTAAAGCGGGGAGAGCAATGATTCCACACGCGGCCCCGTTTTCACTTCTCGAAGCTGGGAAAATAAGGCAGCCAAGCATTTCGAACAGGATTTACAGGCCGAGCCATGCAAGTTGGGAGCTCGCATGCGAGTTTCCATGCCGAAGCTAGATGCGGCTAGCCGAGGCTCAAATCCGTCGCTCACTGCTCCCATTGCTCAGCACTCGCCAGCACTCACATCGCTCTCACAGCACTCACTCTGACTTCCTGTGCGATATCTTGTGTTGGCTATCGTTTCCAAGCGGAGCATTATTCTCTCAATTGCTGCAGCACCATTACAGACAATTTCTGGTCATTATCTCCACCTCCTCCCCGCTCCCTCCGCCCCCCTCCGCCCCCTCTCTTTTCCTTCCCCCACCTCCGTCGGCATTTGGCCTCCTTCCCTCCAGCAGCTTCGCGCTGCCCTTCGCGTCCGTTCGTAAATGCAGCTCGAAACCGAGCCGAGGTGTGCGCCTGGCATTTAAACGCGACAAATAGGGAACGTTTTGCTTGGCGGAGCGCGCCGAGCCGCGCCGAGCGGCAGCGCGTTTTGGCTTTTGGAGCGCGCAGCCCGTTGACGCGATAGAGAGCGTTCTTTTCGTCAAAATGCCACTTGAGGCCCCGGCGGGCCGGCGGGCCCCAACAGGGGCATTGTGGGGAGGGCGAAGCAGAGCGTGAACGACGTGGAGCCAAGTGCACGGACGCATCCGCGACAAAGCCTCCTCCTGCAGCCTGATTCCGGACAGTGCTCGGTCTCTCTTGCACTCACGGGCCGTCCCGTGGAGGTGCAAGAGAGGCAGAGCGACGGGTGGCAGGGCAGTGAATATCGGGGAAAATGCGCCCATCGGTTTTGGGTTTTGGGGGCGGTGTGGAAAACGGCTTCTTCTTCCATTCATTCAGTCTTCAGCCAAGCCTTCAGCCAAGCCTTCAGCTGGCCTGGTGAAAGTCCGGACTTGCTCTGCAGATTGCTTTTCATCAAGTCCGCGACGTGCTGGTGTCTCTGATACCCAAACGTGTCATTACTTTTCTGCCTCGAGCCGCGACGCACAGCGAAATACGCAGTAATTGAAAACAGTTATTAGTCCGACTTTATTTCGCCTCATCACTCTCGGCACACCCCCTCCCCCTAATCGGGTTAATTCGAGCGAGATGGATTGAGTCGTGCTTCTCGTGGCCTCTCTCTCTCTCTCTCTCTCTCTCTCTCTCTCTCTCTCTCTCTCTCTCTCTCTCTCTCTCTCTCTCTCTCTCTCTCTCTCTCTCTCTCTCTCTGCGCAGCTCATCAATGGCTGTCACCTCGACGGCAACGCGGTGGACGAAAGAGCAAATTTACCACCTTCGTTCGTTTTTGCGTCGCGCGTCGAAGAAAAACAAGTTGCCGAGAAAATCTGCCGCCGCGTGGAGAGCCGGCACCGAAAGGCCACGCGTGACATGCAAGGTTGGTACATTCAAGTTTCAAGTTTTGTCACGCTCTAGGGGCTAGGGGCTACACGCGCCGTGTTTCGGTGTGGTGCGTATAGTGGGTCATCCTGGGGGCCAGCGGTTTCGACTGAACACACAGCTCTACCGATCTCACAATGATTTAGGAAAACAAAAAACGTTTTTGGCGTGTACCGGAACAGACCGCACGCGCACCATGCCCTTTTTGCGCGGCAGAGCTGAAACTAGCTGCAAATACGAAATACCGTTCCTGTGACACTGCCGCGGACGCTGCGGACACAGATAACACTCATTTCCATGCGAGAGCCATTCCTGTAATGAATTATTGCTAATTTAATTGCGCAGTAAGCCCGGCCAGCTCTGGCCAGGGCGTTCGGCTCCAGTGGAAGGGGTGTCATGTGCCGGGGCAGGGCACAGCACCCACACTCTGTTTCGCTTCAACCTGCCGTTTCGACCACAAGTTAGGCGCGGTACGGGCCTGTGCCCGGCAGGACGCGACACACTGCCTGCCAACCCAAGTGTGGGACGTGTCGTGTAGGCGTGGGTCGTCTACTATGTACAAAGTCCGTAAGAATGCAGTGTGTGCTTTTGGCCCTGCAGCCCGCAGTACACCTGCCCGGTGAAATAGGGAATTTGCAAACGCGTGCTGGGAGAAGCGCTGACGGCGGCGCCCTGCCTTACAACGTCCCCGACCGCCCCCTGCCCCCTGCACCGCCCCGTCAAACTGTCAGGGAAACTTGTAAGCCGCGATGTTCCTTATCAGTTTCCACGATTGGAACGAACCAAGTTGTGAACTTCACTTCTGCTCTTATCTGTCGGTCCGGGGACTCCGTGGGGCTCCGTGCTTGAAACATTTCATTTCCTAGAGATTGTTTTGCGGTCCCGCCCCCCGCTACGCGACCCCTCAGCCCCCCGCTCGCCGCGATTCGGACCTACTTACCTCAATACAGCTTTGTCCGCAGCTCGAATCGCAGACGGACCAATAACAGGCACGGATCCATTGGGGCAGCACAAGGACAATTGCCCCTCCCCCTCTTATTTCTGGCGCCTAGATAGCAACCTGAAAAGTAGGCAAAAGGCCACGCTTTGCCCCAGTGCAGGCCAAACGTGCTACTTTGCCCCTCCCTGGCTCTGGATCCGCCACCGTGCGCCACCGTGCGCCACCGTGCGAGTGACGCGTCGATTCGCATCGATTCGTTTCCCCTGCATCGCGGCGGTCGCCCCGCCTTTCTCCCCGCAGCAATTAAAAAGGGCGTGCATCCTGGAAGTCCTGGAAGGTCCTGGAAGGTCCTGGAGGGGAAGCATGCTCTCGATTAGCCCAGCTCGGGATTTTAGCACCTGACAGTGCCGGTCCGCGCGCTGCACTGCATGGCCTACTTGCAGTGCGGCTAATTGCATAACTTCCGACACACTGCCATTGCAGTTTCTGAGAAACACGGAGCCGTCCGCCATAGTGCCGGTGGTGTTTTGGGAGGAATCGGGTCCACCGATTAATCGCATTCTTTGGGTACCATCCAACAGCCGCTCACCTCTCCGTTTGTCCGTCTGTCCTTCCGTCCGTTCGCCTGTCCGTTAGTAAAGCACTGGCCTGCGCTCCGCAAGTGACACGATCAGCTATCTCGGCTGACTTGTGGGGCTGCGCCGGGCTGCGCAGAAACGGTGCCATATAAGCAAGTTCTGGGAACACGGATAAGTGAAATGTGCCGTGCTGTACTGCAAACAGCCACTTTGGCGACGGGCGCGGTCGTTGGGATGAAAAACAGTATTTGCCGTAAAGGTGGTGCAAGCCGTTATATCACGTGACATCGAACTGGCCGAGCCGAGCGACGCCGCATGCAATTGCAGATAAGATTGCATTATGTTGCGCCCAAAGTCCGAGGGCTTCTCGGGGTGGCTGCAGCCGGCTGCTGGCGGGGGCGGCCGTTCACCTTTGTTCTAAATCGACTGATTTAGCCCTCCTGATCGGCATCGCTGCATCGCAGTGACACCGTGAGCTACGTTATGAGGGTGGCCTATCTGCGATCGTAGTTTGCAGTGGTGTGGCACCGAGCATTCTGTCGGCAACAGTTTTACGTAAAGTCCTAAGAGTCCCTCGGCGTCCGGATACCTACCGTTATGTCCTCTGCCCCCTCTGGCCCTCCGGCTGAATAAATGCGCATTAAGCACGGTTGAAATGGCATGCAAAGGACCGCTTAGTCTGGAGTCGCTGGATATATCATTTTGCAAGTCAGAAGCAAGTGGGGATTTGAAGAGGACACCTGCCTACTCCTCGCAGCCTAAGCGATAGTCGAGGTGTTTACCTGTCATCATCGTCATGCTTCGGCTTAGTTTCTTCTTGTACTTTTTTTTCTGACGCGTTTGACTTTGTCCTGTTGGAACTAAATCGGTACTCTGTCTGCCAAGGCCGGGCGAGTATCTTTATACACTGTTAAAAAAAATCTGAAAATTCAGACCACTTTTGTCAGACTTGGTGGTCTGAATCTATTTTTCAGACTTGTTTCAGACTGCTTGTCTGAAAATTTAGCCTTCCGGTATGAAAATTGCGACCAATTTCAAACCAAACGACCCGCAGGCGATCACTCATACGCCGAGCCGCACTTCACCTTTGGCACTATTGTACGTCGTCAGTCACATTAAGTGCCGCCGGGACAAAGTTGTTTTCGCTTGGAAGAACTCTGCCTCAGGAAGGTATGTGTGTTCACGGCTCTAGCCGATTAGATTAGATAGTCAGAGGACTTGGCAAGATCACCGCCTGCTATTCGCTGGGAGGGACAACACACCCGTGTGACTGGTCGATCAGCTGATGAGAAGGCCTGTGGACATAAACAACACAGATATTCTCATTGAGGTCGCATGACAGTGTTGCCAAGGTGCGCTGCAAGGTGAACATTCGCATTACGATTATGTTGGTAATGGAAGCGATTGTGCGTTGTGCGCATCTGCCTTATTACCCTCTCCATTCGGAGCTAATGTAGCGCGTCGTGAAACTAAAGCGCGCCAAGAGCTTACAAGTCGGTCCGCGCAGCACAGCGCTACTGTCGGTAGTGCCGGCTCCTTTTTCTTCTAGAGTGTGTCCATGTATTATGTAACGATGGAACGGCCCTCTTTTTCACCCCAGCCGTGTGACTTATGTCCCAACCCCAACTCTACGCCGCGCTTTCGAAAAAGCCGCCAACAAGCGTGAGGTGCGCGAGCGCGGAGTTTGAAAAAGTCCGACTGGTGTTTCTGCCCGATAGTATGTATCCGGATAAAATCCGGCTGGCATCAAAAAGTTGACGGCAGGGGCGAGACTTGTCGGCAGAGTCGATTTAAAAGGCAGGCGGGCATGGCAGTTCGCCTCCCCCGCCCCGCGGACTCTGCCGAGCCACGCAGCCGGTGTTGCCGCGTGTAACATAATCACTCTCGCGGGCCACATTTAGCGGAATTTCGCCGGCTCCATCGGCCGGGGCAGGGCGGGGCAGGGCGGGGCGGGGCGCTCACGTAAGCCGCGGAGGAGCTCTCATGGTGTTCCGTTTCCTTTCCGAGTCTGTAAAACTTGATCTCCGCAAAGAATATGCACGCGCGCGCGCGCGTGTTTGTGTGTGTGTGTATGTGTGTGTGTGTGTGAAAGAGTGTGAGTGTGAGTGTGTTTTTCCGTGTGGATCCCAGAGTGCCGCTAAGAAAGTCTCGCGGATCTCTTACCCCTGCGACTTTCTGTTCCCGTGACCCGGCTGTGACTGTGACCCGCGTTGTGACGGGTCGCGCAGCCTAGCACAGTCACACACGCGCGCGCAGTGACAGGCGGTGCGTCGCGGTGCCGCCTTTCAAGGCGCGAGTAGAGTTTCGCCTAGACATCGCTCAAGTCGCGGGCCGCGTCGTTCGCGGACGTGGCGGACAAGTAAACGACGGGAACAACAGAATGTGGGGGAGTCGAGTCGAACGGCAGAATCCTAATGGCGGCCGCGCAGAGCAGCAGCGGCAGCAGCGGCAGCAGCGCACGGCCAGACATGTTGGGGCATCGTTTGCAACCTGCTGCGCCTTTGGAAAGAAGTGGGGGACGTTCGCACCCGGCCGGGATTTGAACCCCGGCCCGGCAAAGGTGAGAGCCCCGCACTGGTTTGAGGCGAGCGTGGCACGCCAAGGCGTGCCCGTGGCGCCGTTGCTGTGTTCAAATACTGGCAAGATCATCTCTCATGAAAACTTAATTAACTTTAGAAACTTCACCATTCTAAAGACCTCTGCGGCACTTCACAAATGAAACCATTCCCCCCCCCCTTCTCCTCTTCCTGCTCCCTCTCACGCGCTCCCCTCCATATCTCTCTCGCACAGTTCCTTACTTTTATGGCGCGACCACCCTAATTTCGCCTCTAAAGCCATTAGATGTGTGGCGTTTCCATATAGGGCCAACAAAGTTACGGAGTGCACACGTACCGCTCCCTTAGCCCTGCTCCTTCTTAGCCCCCCCCCCCCCCGGTCTTTTCTCTTGCCAGTTCTGCCAACTCTTTCAAGGGAATGTGCCGAGCGGACAGGCTGATGTAGGCAACAGCGGCGAGGGATTTTGCCTTCGGAGTTGTGGCAACACTGTTGCCAGGGGAGGAAAGTCGTCACGTTTTGAGCGAAATGGATGACAAGGTTGTCACGGACAGTGTTGTTCCCAGCCGTTCCTCGAAGCGTTTTCGTTACAGAGGCTGTAATGGTATGCAGGGAGGGGAAGGAGGAAGGGGGAGGAAGACAAACGTACAGCGGAGGAGAAGGAGAGAGAGAAAGAGAAGAAGGCCTCCAGGATAAAAGAGAAAGCTGTGAGTTTTGTGCACTTTCTGCCTGTGCTGCCTAGCCGTGCTGCTTGCTAAGCTAGCCGTCTCTTCCCACCTCGATTCGCTTGTTTCGCTCCGCCTTTGAAAACATGTGTTCTCGAAATTTGTGGCAAGTGACTATGCATGAGCGTGTCTGGCCGAGGTGCTACGCCACGCCAGCGGTTTCGAGGCTCGATAAACGAGATAAGCGAATTTTCCCTCCAAATTCCCCACCGCGTGCTGATTCACGTCACTTACTTTACACAGGCTTTGTGTGCCACGCTGCAGCACTACTCAGGGAAATTCTCGTGACAGGACGCTGCCATTTTGTAACTGTCATGGCTCCCCTCCCCTCTCGCCCGTCCTTTCCAAGGGCCTTGTTCACTTCCGTTAGAGCGTGTTGTATTCATTGATTTTTTTTTTCCTTTTTGTGTGTGTCTCTCCGCGCGCCATCCCTCCTGCTGTCAGCTCTAGACGGCCCTGCTTCGCCCTGCTCTGCCCATGGCCCTGGTCGCGGCTGGACGCGTGGTCGAGGTCGCAGAGTTTCGCCTCGAGGCCGACGTGGCTTGGCGTGGCATCACATCCTACAAATTATTAGAGCTCATTTTAATTGCCGCCAGATTGCATTAACATTCAGACCAACAAAGACGACGCCTGTCCCTCCCATGGCTAAACATTATCATGCAAATTATGTGTCTTCTAATTCAATCTCGTTCCGCGTTGTTTTTCGTTATCCGCGCGCGCACGCACTGCGCACACACTACAAAGAAGAATACTTTTCCTTCCTCCTCCCTCTATTTCTCCGTGTGTTTCCCTCTCTCCATGTGAATGCCCGTTTCTCGCCGTTTCTCGCGCTTGAGCCCCAGAAAGGGCGAAATAATGAATTGGCGGGTAATGAGACAGAATGGGATGGCCCGAATTTGCTGAATACAAATGGCTCCGACAGTGCAGTGAGCGGGCCGCATCGTCTCTCTCTGTCTCTCTCGATCGCCTGCGGCAAGCCGCATCAGTGCGAGAGAGACAGGCCGAAACCGACTCCGGCTGCATCGCACAATGGCCGGTCGTCGCGACTTCTTCGCGAGCCGTGAGCAAGTTTTCGAGCTCGCGAGGTACCGGGTGTAATCTCCAAAAGACGCAGTTTCCTGTCGGGCCGCCTTTCGACGATTTGAAACATACGGCGTGGAGAGAGAGAGAGAGGGAGAGAGAGAGAGAGGGAGGGAGGGAGAGAGAGAGAGAGAGAGAGAGAGAGAGAGAGAGAGAGAGAGAGAGAGAGAGAGAGGTCCTTGTCCCGGTTGGCGAGCAACGAACCCGAGTCGCTTTAGAGCCGATGCGCTCCCGGATAAAGAGGAGCTCATTGCAACTATCATCGAGGCAACGACGGCAACGGCTCAAATCCTGGTGTACTGCCGCGACTGCCGCGCTGCGCTGCCGAGCTCTTTAGAAGCAGTCCGAGTCTGTCTGTCCGCCTGTCGGCCTGTCCGCCTGCCCGCAGTGGGCGCCCGGTGCGATTTCTCATACCTGGCTGTATGGAAAACGAGCGGCAACCTTGAAAGTTGGCCCGTAGGAGGACACGGCGCGGCACCCGCGCACCGCCACTACGCCAGGCAGGACCCACACGAGCAGGACCCACAGCCAGGACCTACCGCGGAAACACGTTTATTGAGAAAACTTGCAGCCATAAAGGCCATAAATTGGCGGTATTACATGTCTGTGCGGAAGATGTTACGGGTAGGTGGCGGATGCGTGATTTACCGCCAACGCAATTTCAAAAAGCGCGCGCGCACCGCCTTCCTGATTTAGTGGCAATGAGCAGTACCCCTTTTTTCCGCGCGTATGTGAAACAAACGTTCCTTCTATCAAAGTTGCAGTGTAGCGTTGCCTGTCCTGGAGGAGGATTAGCCGAGAACTCGAAATGGATCGATTTACGGATTCGACCGCGGTCCGTCGAGGTGTGGTCAGTGGTCAGTAACTGAACCTCGACGGCGAGCACCTACTCTACTCACGCACACGGACATACACAGCCGAGGTGTAGGTTGCCTTGTGGTCATTTTTTTCGGTTCGAGTGATAGCGTGCGCAGAGCCAATGTTGGGTCTTTTCCGGGGATTTTGAAGTTGGAAAATATGGTATCGATGAAGACTGTTTGATTGTCAGTGTTTTCTGGTAAAGTCAGCTCGCCCGGCCGGGCCGGCCCGCCCCCGTTCCCACGTGATGCCTGACGTCAGCACGACATCGATCTCTCTCTTCACCGAAGTTTTGTCTCCTCACTGACAAAAAGTGCCGCGCATACATACAAGTTGCGACCCCGCCCGACCCGGCCCGGCCCGCAGTTCCTGTACTGAGCACTCAGGAAATTGTTTGGGACGAAAAGCTGCCCCCGCTGCCCCCTCCCCCGCCTTTCTCCAGGACGATGGGGCGGCACATATTTCAAATCGTAACATGATGCAGAGGCCGGCGGGGCAGGTCGCGCATCGACCGACCGGGCCCGGCCTTCAGGTTGGCAAGAAGCGTGCTGTATTGTGCCGAGGAAAATGGAACTGCAGCGTAGCCAGCACTCCGGGCCAAGTACTCCCATTCGCCGAGAGCACCCTGCGAACAGGCCACGCACGCCCCACACGCGTCGCACAGATTCGGCATTCCGGCCATTGGGACCCGCAGACTTGCGGCGGCCCGACCGACGGGCGTCAAATGGGGCAAAAGAACCTAACCCCGCCCGGCTAGGTTTTCCGGTCACACAGCGTCCACTGTTCAATTTAGAGGGGTAGCTTGTACCTTGCACGAAGGCCTACAGTCAGCTCGCTTCCTTGGGCGACGTCCTACATTGGAAGGCGTTTGGAGCACACACACACACACACACACACACACACACACACGGAACTTGGCAGGCTGGCAGCCCTATATTCACCGTAGCCCTTTTTAACGCTCGCCATATCCTCCCCCGCGTGTGTTTTATTCCTCATCTGTTTCTTCTTTTTCGTCTCTGTATTTTTTCCATGGATTCAAAGTTGTAACATATCACTACCCCCCTGCTCTTCCCTTCCCCTTTATCGTTATTGCTCTCTTTATGGCCTTGCGAGTTCTCCTTCCTCCCCATCCCACTTCAATATGAGCTTTTCCACCCCCTCACTTCCACACACTCACTCGCGTATCCACACAAACACACACACACACACACACACACACCCGCGCGCGCGCACAGTCAGGTGGTTTGTGTGCCCCGTGCATTCCGCCGCTAGTTCCGTTTATCTACCTTTCAAATTCCCCCCCCCCCCTTCCCCATGCAGGGGATCACAGCGCACTATCAATACGGCGTTATAGTGCAGCGCGATCAGCCCTCCGTATGAATCCATTTGCGTCGGCAAATACGCGGAGAAGTGAAGCAGGGGTGGCGGGCGGACGGGGTGGCGGCTCTCTGCTCTGATTGGCTGCGGACTTGGTAAACAGAGTGAGACGTGCGGGGGAGAGAGATAGTCCTGGCAGGTAGGCAACGGGGCACAATGCTCCACTCACTCCCACACACTCCGAGAGAGGGAGAGTGGGGTAGGCCCGGGTGTGGTCCGGAGGCGCATGGTATGGTGGGGTAGGCCGGCTCATGACTGCCGGCCACTGCGAGATTCGCAGCGCACACAGCCACCCCCGCCAGCCTGCCTGGCTGCCAGTCCTGCCAGCCCGGCCGGGCCGATGTCCTCCACGACGTCGTCGTCGGCGTCCCGATGGCAACACCAGTCGTATAATGGCCGCGAGGCGACCTCCTTTCTCGAACCTCATCCTCCTCTCGAGCCCTTCCCCCTCCCTCTTCTCCCTGACGTCGTGGCAACCACACAACCACCGCTTCCTGGAACAAGTAATGACAGTTTCCAGGTATAATCGCCTGGAATTGACTCTATCTCCGGCCTCGCAAACCGTCGCGGAGCGTCGCAGACAGTGTAATCCTTGCATGTGCCCTTCTCGGCCCCTCTGTCCGCCACATGGCTTGGCTGTTCCAAAAGGACTGTCCAAAAGGACTGTCCAAAAGGACTGTCCAAAAGGACTGTCCAAAAGGACCGTCCAAAAGGACTGTCCAAAAGGACTGTCCAAAAGGACTGTCCAAAAGGACCGTCCAAAAGGACTGTCCAAAAGGACTGTCCAAAAGGACTGTCCAAAAGGACCGTCCAAAAGGACCGTCCAAAAGGACTGTCCAAAAGGACTGTCCAAAAGGACTGTCCAAAAGGACTGTCCAAAAGGACTGTCCAAAAGGACTGTCCAAAAGGACTGTCCAAAAGGACTGTCCAAAAGGATTGTCCAAAAGGACTGTCCAAAAGGACTGTCCACTGGGCCGTTCCACATTATTATCTAACTTCTGGTAATTTACCGACAGTAAAGCTGTCGCGCGTTGCTTTACCTCCCAATCAAAATTCGGACGTTCCGTCGTGGACGGGGCAGACGGGGCAGCGGGGTCTGTTTTATTGGCCGTCCGTCCGTTCGGCTTGTCTCTAGAGCGTGAGAGTCTCGCCAAGACGCGGCGCGCTGATTCGAACCGGCCGGTCAAATGGGCCACGGACTAGGCCCGGCCCGCAGACCGGCAGTCCAGTGCAGTGGTTTCGTCGACCTGTCTCTCACACATGGGGCTCGTATGGGAATATGAGAGTGCAAATTTGGTCAAAATCTAAATTGTGCTGGCAACTCCTTTTGACCTTTCTGGCCCTTTTGACTTTTTTGGCCCTTTTTGCCCTTCAGTCCGAAAGAAGGGCACCGCGTCACACCGCTATACACGTGAAAGGGTCGCGGGTTATCAATCAAATCCCGGAATAATGCTCCCCATTTGAGTCGCGAGAGAGAAGGGAGAGGCAGGTGGGGCGGACAGAGACAGAGGAAATGGTTCTGGGCTCTGGGGTTGGGGTGGTGGGGGTCCCATTGGGCCCCATTGGGCCCCATTGTTGCCATCCATTCCGTTTCTTCACGTGCAGCAAGCAGTGGACTGATTCTAAAAGTGGTTTTCGTCGCTCTGTCTCTCTCGCACTCGTAGGCGCCCCGCACGGGTGCGAGAGAGACAACGCGACGAAAACAACTCTCAGTCTGCTGGGATAACTCGGCATGGCCGGCTCAAGCCCCGGTGGCGCTATGCACTGCAAATTGGAGTGTTCACTTCAAAATTGATGATAACGTACTGCCGCGTCGGGACTTGCCGGCAGGCAACGACGGCCTCCAGGCGAAAATTACGATTTCGCTGGTTTTTTTGTGCAAATAAGCCGCAGGAAACGGTTGGCAGAGCGCCGTTGTAGCGTTCATAATGATCCGAAAAGAACTCCAAAGACATAAATTCTCTTTAACCCTGGGCGTAGTTGCTGCGCGTTTGCCGCTGGCACACAGAGAAAGGCCCGCGCTATTTCTCATACGTGGAGAGTAAAGAGATGGATCTGATAATAAATTCGGACGGAAATTGAGAGCTTGCGTGCCGCGTTGCTCCGTCGTTGCCCTGCCTTGCTGCGTGCCAGATTCCCGGAGTAAACCTACCACCCCACGCTGCGCCGCACTCGCCACGCCCCGCGTGTATAAGCACAGCCAGAATCGAAATAACGTTCACCATTTGACAGACAATTAATCTGAGAAAGCATTAGTGAAAACAATGCGGGACAGCAGCAGCCGTGTTGGGGATTCGAACCCCCGTTTCAAGATTTGCAGTCCCAAAAGCATCCTGCGCTGCTTTGGGCAAGGGCCGCGGGTTGCCGGTTGAACCGGCATGTCGGGAATGCTGAAATTTCAATGCCGCGCCCGTGATTCTTATCGTGTCTGACATTCCATAATGGGATTCCAGTTTAGTTTGAGGCTTGGGACACAAATGGGGAGAGAAATGAGCTTACTCCGGATCGTTTTTTGTTTTTTTTTGGAACGCGTGGTGCTGCCACATTGTGTGTTTGTGTGTGTGTGGGTGTGTGTGTGTGTGTGTGTGTGTTCGCGCCTGCAGATAAGGCCGATAAGATGGCCATTGCGACCAGCAGGGAAGTCCCTGGACAGGAAATAACTTTGGGCAACAGCATGTAGGAAGCTCACGCACACACACACACACACACACCACTCGACACGCCATGGAGCTACTGTGCTCTTCGTTCCTCAGTCGGGTAACGACGCCTCTTACCTTACAGCTCTACTTGACTGTCTTTATGCTCGGACATGTTTTAGGGTCCGTTTCTGTCCGTCTGACTGTCGGTCTGCCTGTCTGTCTGTCTGTCTGCCTGCGTGGCGTAGAGTTTTGTTTATGAGCGGCCATCTTGTCGGGTGGCGCATGCGCAGTGTTGACAAACCCAGTCTCGGCATTGACGACTTTAGACGCAGCTGGGCAGTGCGTGGTGTGGCGCAGCGTGGCGCAGCGTGGCGTGGCTGCAGCGGTCCGAAGGGCCTTCCCCCCCGAACGCAATGCCGCGCTGTGCTTGACGGGCTCCCAGAAGTGCCTCACCATCTCCCCTGTCCGTCCCGCAGCTCCACATCGTGACCTGCAATCAAACGGCCAACCCTACCGGAGCGGAATCAACTTTGCGTTCATTTTGTTCCGTCAGTACTTTGGATTCCATCACCGTCAACTTCTTTCTGGAAACGTCCGTGGGGAGAGAAAAATCGCATATAAAGTTTTCATGGTAAACGGAAATTATAACTTGCGAACCCATCTAAACTTTTTCTTTTTTCTCTTTTTCGTGTTGGAGATACTTCAAAAAACTTTCCGCTGGTTACAGAAACGTTCATTCAGGTACACGCGAAACGGGGGCCGGGCGGGGGGGGGGGGGGGGAACGAGTGCTTCTGTTGTGTGTCGCGCACCACAAACAAAAACTTTTCCTCGGCAAAGTCATTCCCAGCTTTAGGAATTCCTCCAAAGTCCGTAAAGGAGTAAAAGAGAAGGAGGGAGAGAGAAGGGGAGGGTGAAAGGTGGCGCGCGCGCGCGCGAGGATTAGGAAAGGATGACGGCTGGCTTGTCATTTACCGTTCGTTTACCTGCATGTCATTCTCATGTCCCGAGTGCGCGGGCGAGCGCGTGGGTGGCTGGCTCCTCTAGCCTCACTGCCCTCGCGTCGAGCAGCGCGGATCAGCGCGAAGCAGCGCTGTTTCGAGAGAAAACTATGCAAACAGGACTGTCGTCGAATTAATTGACTCGCGAAGAGTGGGTCGGTGACGTCGCTTGGAAGTGATTCGCCTCGTGACAGCCAAAGCCCGTACACACACACGCGCGCGCGCTCGCGTCGCCGGAGGCAAAGGCAGAAGGGTACTACATAAAAGAAAGGGATCGCTCTGCATCTCTTTCCCTTCGTCCGTAATTCAGTTTGTTGTTCCGCGGGAAAGACGAGAAATGTCTCTTATCCGCGCGGGGTGGCCCTCTGCCTGCCCGGCCTGCCCGGCCCCGCGCTGCTTAGGCCGGAAAAGGCTGCGCACTGTGAGGGGAAAAATGGGGCGACGATAAATTGAAACCCTCTCTCTGCGAGTGAGTTTACTTCAGTGGATGCTTTCAGTTAAATTCGCCTCCTGCTTGATGTCGGCGCCATTCTCACACGAGCGCCTTTTCGCTGCGTCTCCAGCAAAGCAAAGGCGGCGGAGAAAAGTGCGCCTTTTTCCAGCCCTCAAAACGCCGCCACCTGGAAGTACCCATAATGCAACGCCTCTTGATATGCAAAGCAGGGAACAAACGAGGCTTTCGTCGTGTGTGGCGCCGCTTCTCCCGGAAAGTAGGCGACCTGTCGAACATAACAGCCCCCTCCACACACACACTCACACTCTCACGCATGGACACAAAACACACTCGACACTCTGTTGGTCTTCCCCGCAAATCGGATAGTCGAACTGATGGAATTGGCGGCGACACCCAACCCGACCATTTTCCCGGCCGCTCTTAAAGTGTCGACTTTCTATCGAGCTAACTTCTTGTGATTTGATACGAAGCGGGGGGACGGACGCAACCCAAAGAAGGGAAGTTTTATTATACATCCCCACTCCAACACACATACACACACAGGGAGGGCGGGGGGAGGGGCGAGTGAAAACTCAAATACATACATAAACTACAGTAATTCTCTTTGCCTCTCCCTCTTTCTTGCTCGCATTATCGTTTTCCTCTTTCGTCCCCGAGTTTCAAGTTCGGAGCGCGCGCGCCCGTCCGTTCTGTTGCTCCTCCGCCGTTCGGGTCGGTTCGGCCGTTCCCGGCGGCGCTCGGGCTGGCTTCGGGCGCGCTTCGGCTCGGCGCGCCGCCTTCGTGCCGCCCGACCGCTGGCCTAGTTCGGTTATTCAGTCTTCGCGCGCCCGCCTTCCCCGCCAGACGTGTGTTCGTCGCGCGCGTCTTTGCGCTCCCTCGTTGCGTCGCTCTCGTCGGCGACTCGCTGCCACTGGATACACGGATTTTACCAACAGTGCTCTTGTGAACCGGAGGGATTTGGCGCAAAGCCGGTGCCCTCGTGACCATCAGTGTGTGACGTGCCAGTGTGCCGGTGCCAGTACGAGTGTCAAAACACTTGGAAAGCCACCGGGGTGCGAAACCCGTGTGTGCGTTGTGCGACTGTGTCGAATTGTGCAACAGCCCTCCTGAGAGAGGCTTTACTCTGGATACCCCGACTTGGAATACCGTTTCTACGCCGCCTGCAAGTGGATTGTGTTGTCAGTGATGCTAGTTGGATGGTTTTTGGTGTCTCCCGTGTCGCGTGGAGTCCAGTTTGTGAGAGTGTGAGTGTTTTCAAGAAATGTCAACCGCCGTAATAGACTACATGTACGGTGAAAAAGTGGGACCTTATTACGGATATCCTCCTCGGAACCAAAATCAGGTGAGAACTTGGAACTTTACACACCCATTTCCCAAGTCTGGTTTCCCCTGTGATGAGGTCTTCCCTGCCGGCCGGGACTTAGCCTGTGCCGAGCTCAGAGGCCGCTCCAACTTGAAGTGCCATGAGTAAAAGAAAATGATGCATTGCGAAACTCTGCTGCTTGAACCTCGTTTTCAAAGAGTCTCATGCTCTCCTCTCGGACTGCGGGGGAATTCCAAGCAAAGAGAGTCTCGCTCTGCCAGCCGAGTGTTTCGCTTGCATCGACCGGCCGGCAGGGACCGCGAGGACGACAAAACTTGTCGGACGATTAGGAAGATTGCCTCGCGTGAGTTGGGCTCGACTTGAGTACGTCTTTCGATGGACAACTAAAAATAAATTCTTGTGTTCTGTATCTCTTTCCATAGTACTAACACTGTCAAAGAAACAGTCATATAGTCGTGACAAATATTTTGAGCGAGGAGTGCTTGATTACACAAGTTTCGGTAGGGAAGGCTTTATCCCCCTACTTTGAGTGTAGTTGCTAGTTGGAACCCCTAACTTGAAACTTGAAGTTTCTGCGACAAAAATTTGGGCCATGATGGCATTGGTTTTATGGGCACCCATATTTCGGTGATAAAACCTACTTCTCCCGAAACATGGTCCTGACCACGACTCTTTCGATCTCACAACAGCCTTGGTTCCTGTTACGACTATATGCGGTTTTCTGAGACCACCAATCTCTGGCCCAGCTAGTTTAGTTCAAGCTCTGACCGACGTGTTGCCTACCTCACTGGAGCACTAGTACGTGGTCGTTGTGGCTGCCTCATGCACTAGACAAAGGGATCTAAATAGGTAGTTACAGCAACGCCATTATTCCCCAAATTTATATTTTGATCGAAAAATGGTATCTGCCCGCACTATAAAGTATTGTTTCAAATTGATTTGTGGCCTCATGACCGTGCATATTTCATCAGGAAGGGTGCGGAATCCGTGGTGGTGCTGCTGACCCGGCCAAGGGTTGGGTGCTACTGTGCTGGGGGCGGGGCGGGGGGCGGGCGGAGGCGGGGCGGGGGCTGCTGGGGGCGTGCTGGAGGCGGCGGTCCCGAAAAGGGGCGGTGGGCCCGCAGGCTGTGCAGGGCAACAGGCCGGACACCGCCACCCCCCACCACCTCGCGGCACGCGGCCGGCGCTCAGCTGCTGCTTTTGCCGAGTTGTTCTTTGCGGACGACTCACGCACTCGATTGACAGTGCGGTGACGGAGGTGATGGCGCTGACGACACTCCGGCCGGCCGATCTTGGTGTCATCTCCGAAACGGGTGACGACACAAGCCCGGCCGCCCCGCCTCGGCCCGGGGACATCACTCTGATAAATCAGGCTCCCCGTTCTTATCGACACCGTCGTTGGACGCCTCGGACGGAACTTTCCCCCCAGCAGTCACCACTTTGTTCGGTGATAACTGTTCGCCTTCCTTTTTTTCCTGCGGAGTCTTTCCTAGAAACCAAGCCTCATTTACTCCGCGCGCTTTCAAAAACTATTGTTTTATTTTACGGTGTGTGTGTGTGATGGTTGGGGGAGCTGCACGTGTGCAAAAGTTGCCCGGTGCCGATGGGGGGGCGATGCCTCACCCACTCGCAGAGAGTGTGACGAGAGCGTGACGAGCGTGGCGCGGGGCGTGACGAAGCGAAAACAGGACAGGTGGAAGGGCTTGCCGGATTTGCCGAAATGGGGCGAAAGTGGGGCCACACGGACGCCCCCTCCCCCGCATGTGTGTGCCATGGAGGCCCCCCCCCCCCCCCCCCCCCCCCACCCCCGCGGAGACTTGGACGGACAGTCCTACCGCCGTTTCCATGAGAAACAAGTTCTGAAAGGGCGCTGAAAAAAATGGGGAAGGGGAGGGGGAAAACTTTGTCGGTGTCATGGCGGACGCACTTTGGCCTTCGCTCGCCGGGATGGTGTCATGGGGAGTTAGCTGCAGTTGACGTCGCTTTCTGTCTCTCCCTCTCTCTGTTTTTGTTTTTTGCTGTTTCCCGCCCCCGCGTCTCATTGTACCTGCCTCTTTGATCGCAATCACTATGCCGTGAGATTCGGTCGTTAAAGGAGAGCACATTTATGCTGAATCACGATGTGCCCTGCCGTGACGTTCCTTGGCGTGACGCGCCGTGCGCGCCGTGACGCGCCGTGACGTTCCCTGCGATTCGATTCGACGTGAGGCCGACCGTCTCTCTCCATTTATTATCGGCTGTTTGCCAGCCGTAGAGCTTGTAGAGCCCACTTCACGTGACGCGCCTCTTTGGTTTCCGTGTTCATCGCCGTGCTCACGTGTGAGTCTGCCTGCCTGTCCGTCCGTCCGTCCGTCTGAGTCAGCAGTTCCGCTCCTCCTCGGGCTTCCCTTTTCTTGCCCGTTCCCTGCTGAGCACTGCTGAGTAAGGAAAAAGCGGCTTTTGGAAACTCGTTACGGCGTTACAGCCACATGTGCAGGAAGACCAGGAGGGTAGCCGCTGGTAAGCCACCCGTCGGTACTCCTGGACCTCGCCTCGCGCCTCGACGCTCTGTGGCGTTGGACGCTTGGTTGGACGTTCTGTGGCGCTCCGTGACGCTCGACGCTCCGTGACGCTCGACGCTTTCAGTGAGGCGCTCTCTGACGCTGTTTGATGTTTGATCGATACGGACACTGTACACCGCTTTGCAAGCCTTGACATATCGACTCATGTGTGGCGGTGGCCGCGGACGACGGGGTGGTCGGTCACGACACAAGTTTCGCTCGCGACGCGGTTTTTTCTAGAGGGCGGTGGAATTTCTGCACCGCATGTTGCGATCGAAGTCGCGGTAAAACATCCCCTCCTCTCTCTCTCTCTCTCTCTCTCTCTCTCTCTCTCTCTCTCTCTCTCTCTCTCTCTCTCTCATTCTCTCTCTCTCCCATTCCTTTCTCCCTCCCACCCTCAGTGTCCCACGCCTTTCGTCTTATCGAGGTGTTTGCTAAGCAGGCGACGTTGCCGAACAGACGCTCACCTGAGAGGCGGCCGAGGCGACCTGGCAGTGTTTTCCTCTTTATCCTTTATCCGGCCCAGGCTCAGTCGCTGGAACGAAATACCGACCTGGCCATCTGTTCTTCTTGGCGATGATAGCCCGGCAAAGGCTGACCTTCAGATCCTCTCTGATACAGAGTGATTTCGGGATGGGGGGTGGCGGGGCGGGGCGGGGCAAGGAACCCCCGAGGGATACCCGCCTCCAGGCAACATCTGTTGCACCCCATTACCTTACCTGGAACTAACCTAGGCCACGCATGCCATATCCATTGCCACCTGCTGGCGGCCAGCATAGTAAGCATTCACAAAGACAGTCCGAAAATGGATGCAAGTGGTCTATAAATAGAGATCGGACGACGTGGACCTCGCGCCCTCGCCGGCCTCGCCCCGCCGCGGACTGTCGCAGACTCGGTCGCAGACAGCCGTAGACTCGGCATTCTCGGTGTTCCTGTTCTTGTGGGCGACGGCTTGGGAGGGCACAGGTGGCCACCTCGGCCCTCTTATCCCCCGCCGGGGCCGAGGGTCTCATCCTTTCGAGTTTTCTTTGTTTTTGCCATTAAAGCCCCCCCCCTTTTCCACCCCCGTTCCAATCCCCCCGGGTGTCTCATTATTATTAACAGCAGCACGTGGACGACAGACGGCAACGCACAAGGCAACGCACAGCCGGATATATTGCAAGCGACGTTATGAAGTTATTACCGGTATTACTTTCGTTATTTCTCGTCCGGGCGGCAGCCTGCTTCAGGATTGGCTTTTCCACCGAGGTATCACCCGGGAAACGGGGAGCTGACCCCGAGCCGCTCTCCGGCACCTTCTTTCCCCGCCAGGGAACTCTGCTGTTGCTGCAACCTTTGCGGTTCCTTGCGGTTCCTTGCGGAGGCGTCCCCCCCCCCCCCCTCTTTCAGCCTTGCAGCCTTTCAGCTTACTGGTCTCAATGCCGAGCTTGTCGTTGCGACAGTCGGTTGCCCAGGGAAACGACGCCGGGGGGGGGGGGTCAAGACGCAGAACGCCACGCGGCCACGCGGTCGCCAGGTGGTCACAATAGGGGTCACAAGCGGTCGCAAAAGCCCTCGTGGTCAGCAGCGACCCCGAACGCCCCCCCCCCTTTTTTGCCCCCCCTCCCTCACTTACCCACTCTCTCATCGCGCAATAATTTGCATTCATAATCTCGGGAGGAACAATGAATGTCGATGAACGTAAATCGAAAACGGAATATACTGTAGGGCGCGACTCTGCAGGACGATCGTCTCGCCGTGGCATTGCTTTGCCGCGAAGCCCGAAAGGCCCGAAAGGAGAAGGGGACTGGGGGAATGGCGGAATAATGTGCAGATAAAGGTAAAGTGGGGCAGCCGGGAGGGAGGGGGGCGGCCCAGCTGTGGACCGATAGTGTGCAGCACTTGCCACGTTCGCCAGAACGCACTCCGTTTACGTAAAAGTAATGGGTTGGGTGGACCCAGCAGGCTCAAGGGATGTCATAACCATTTCCAAAAAAAATTTATAAAATTAAAATTTTTTGTCAGAGTATTTCCTCGAGAAGTAAATGTTAAAACAATGTGGCTGCACTGAAAAAAACAGTTGGATGGGTCAACCTCATAGTTGGACACGGTGACCAACTCGGGAGGCTATATTTGGGACATCCAACTAGTTGGCTGCGGTGTCCAACTAAGATGGATGAGGTGAGTCGGTTGCTACAACCAGGTCAGTTGGTTGCCACGTCCAACTCATTGGTTGCTACAATCAACTCGGATGGCTTCGTTGACACACGAAAAGAGGATCCGTCGCCCAACTGCATAGCCAAAAATTATAGCAAAAATGAATTTTTCAATCTTCCCTTTGTATGCTTTCCTTCCCCCTCCCTTCGCATCGTTTCGTATGCTCCTCCTCTGCTCCTCTCACTTCGCCACCTTCCTCGACGGCGGCGAATGGCTTTTTGTGCTGGGATTCGAACCCAGGCCGTGCTCGTGAGAGCTCACATGCCTAACCACTAGGCCACCACGCCACGCGACGGCTGGAGGCTCGGCGGACGAGCAGATGCTGCGGCTGCCGGGCGGGCGCGCGTGGGTGTGGTGGGGACAGGGCATGACGTGGGGGAGGGGGGTGTCGGTGTGGCAACCACCCGAATACTTGCACCAACCACCCAGTTGGACGCAGCAGCCAACTACCTTACCCTCCCCAGTTGGATACTCTATCCAACTGGGGATGGACTTGCCATCCAGCAGAAGGTTCGACCAACCAACCGACTTGGATGGACCAACCTCAACCCCGTTATCCAACTATTTGCAGGTTGGCCTAACCAACCATTTTTTTCAGTGTGTGGCGAGAGTTTTGAGAATTTCCTTTGTGTCTGACAAAAGAACACAGGCGTTAGTGTTGAGTAAGCCTGGGACGAAACCGGCGGACGAAACAGGGCTGCCAACGAACGCCCGTCCTGGAAAATAAATTGAAAAGTTCAACAAAAAGAAGATTGCTTTTCTTGAGTAGGCAGCAGGCACACTGCGAGGAACTGGGACGCACGTCCCTTTCCTTTATTTTTCGAAGCCAGGATGGTATGCCAAAGTTGGCGTTTTTTCGTCGCTGCTTTTTCCGTGGTCCCCTTCCGCCCCTTACGCACACTTTGCTATGCAAGAGTCGCACATGGCACTTAGTTTTGACAGTCACAACAAAACTCATTCCCTGCCAGGATAAATGACCAGCGCTTACATGCCGATTTCTCTGGCCTCGTTTTTTTTAGCTGTCGAAACTTGTTTTTTGAAAGGAACTTTTTTTCCTTGATTGACGAACAGAGAGTCTTCTCGTTCCGTCATTTTGAAAACGAATTTCGGACGGCGATTGTAGTGTAATTAAAGTTTCTTTTACGATTATTTCTCACTCCTTTGATTGTCGATTAGGTGGTGGGATAGCCACGTTTTTATGGTGTACCCGGTGATTTCCCAGGATCGTATTGTTCTCCTCCCCCCCCCTCCCCTTTCCACCTCTCCCCAGTGCTGTCCTACTCTCCCCCTTCCCTCCCCTCTCTCTTCTCGTCTCTATCTCCTTCTATCTCTCCTTCTCCTCTTCCCGACATTCGTGGGCCGCGCGCTGCGATGTCTATCTCCCAAACATTAACTTTTACGAAACGACTTGCGCGGAGTAATGCGAAAACTAAGGATATTATCATATTTATTGATCCTTGAATCGCGATTAAAAGTTTGTCCCATTTATATTGCTGACTCAGTCCGCGCTACGGGGGAGGTGGAAGGGGGAGTGGAGAGTTTCACCTGGAGAAGTGAATCGGCAGCGTGGTGGATAAACAAAGCCTGAAAGGGGTCGTGAGAAATTCTTCTTCGCGTGTATTTCATTGGCATGTGAGTGCTCCAGGCAGATCCAGGCAAACTCCAGGCCAGCCAACCCTTGACTGTCCAGTGAGCCACCTTGCCAATCGCCGAAAGGCTGACGTGACCATTTCTCAACAGACCTAACCTCCTTTATCGCGAACGGCACTCCCGAGCTCTCCTTCGCCGCTTCCACCTTTCCTTTATGTCTCTCCCTTTTTCTCGACGGTTTTCGCATGCCGCTGTTATCTTTCCCTCTTTCTTTTCATATCCCCCCCATTTTTTTCCATTCCAATTCTTCTCCTGCCGGGAGCACTTCTGCAAACGGCCATGAAGGGAGCGAAACAAAACGTGGTGGAAGAAGAGCCACTCTGAAATTTGGTTTCTTTTTCCAGCGTTTGTTTTTCTCTGTTGGCGGGTCTTAACAACGCTGCTCGCCTCCCGTTTTTTTCCGCTGAACCATGAAAAACTTCCGCCTGGCACCTTGCTTCAGAATCGACAACAACGTGCCAAATAAATGCGCATATCCCAACAAAGGCGACATAAAGGCACAAAAAAAAACAAGCTTTAAAAAAACACTCTGAAAACACCACGAGTTGTGGTATATGCGTGCGGCGTATATTGCGCAACTTTTATGCACATGCGTCCTTCGTTATACCGAACGAGTCCCGCGGACGCCACGCCGCGCCACGCACCCCAACTCTGTGCAGAATAATGAACAAGTTTGCGAAACCGTTATGGGGGGGAGAGGGGGCATCGGCTCAGGCAGAACCAGGGAGATGTGTGGGGATTATTTCAGCCTCGGAGGATCAACTACTTCTTTCGCCCGGGTGGTGGGGCACTAATATGCGACAGGTGCAGGGTCTGCAAGTCCGGCGAGGGCTGCGCTGGGCAGTGCGGGCACCGAGGCGGCCACGGCCAGCCGGCCGGTGGGTGGGTGGGGCACGCTGCTCGCACGCTGCGCCCCGACCATGTAATGCCCCGAGAGAGAGGAGAATGTCTCAGGGCTTTCGGGGCAGGCCGGACCCGTTACATTTCCTGCTGCCAATCACTGCGTTGCCCTGCATGTGCACCGAGGGAGAGAGGAGAGAGAGGGGGGGGAGGTCTGCGCTCCTTTACAGGGGCTTTACCTCAAAGCTAAACTCATAGCGGGGCCGTCCGGGAGCGACTTAGCTCCCCCTCCTTCCCGTCTTCTTTGTTGCAAACCAAGAGATTCCCCCCCCCTTTTCCCCTTTTCCCCTCCCCACGTCCTCATCCACTGATTCAGTGCGTCGTGTATTTTCGCTCTGGAAATGAGACAGCGTCAACTTTCCTTTTGTTTAATTTTTCCTTTTATTTCCCCGAGAAGAAGGAGGAGAAGTAAGTGGCAGGCCTGACATTCCTCTCTCGCGTTTTTCATCATTTACTGTTGTTTCTGTTTTTGTTGTTGTTATACTTTTTGTTTCGCTATCCGTTTTATTTTTTGTATTTTTTAACGTGTTTCCCCGTCCACTGGCGAAGTTATTTAATGCGTTCCTTTCTTCGTTACCCCTTTCGGGGCGAAGCGCGAAGCGAGGAGCGAAGGTGGAGCGCGGAACACCCAGTGGCACCCGGCAACAGTCTCTCTTGCTCCCCTACGGCCCGCTCCATGAGTGCGAGAGAGAGCGACGACAGCACTGTTCGGAATCAGGGAGGGCCCTCCCTCTCGCCACTGTGTCGGCTTGCTGGCTAGCTGGCTGGCTGGCTGGCTGGCTGACCGCCACGGGAAGTGATTGGGTTCATCGCTTTCCGGTGTGTCTGGGCTGTGCGCTAGGAAGCACCACCAAGCCATGGACGACGGCGAGGTGCACTTCGAGGCCGTCGTCGGGGCCCTCGGCCGGCGAGGCGCGGGGGCGGCACTCCGCGGACTCGCGATACCGCGCCCACTAAACGGCACGGCGTGGCGGCCAATGCGGCGAATGGTCCGGCAGGGGGCGCCCCCGCAGCCCCCGCAGCCCCCGCAGCCACCGCAGCCACGCCACTGCAACTAGTGGTGCGTACAGTAGCACTCGCGGTCGCCCACTGCACCCAGTGTGTTCTGACTGCGGTGGCACCCAGGAGCGGATCCAGAGATGGGTTCAGGGGGGTGCCAAGTCGCGAAAGTGGCCCACCTTTCAGGCGGCTTCGGCTGCTTGAGCTGCGAGAGGTCCAGAGCGATGAAGCGCCGCGCGGAACCAACTTGCTGCCACTCAGTTCGCGGGGTGCGAACCAGCAGTGCAAAAGCAGTCCAAGAGGCACACGAAGAGTGTGGTGGTGTCGGGGCGAACACGAGTCTCGAGTCTCTCACAGTCTCTCGCAGAGAAAGCTGTGCGTTGCGTTAGCGGTGCGTTAGCGGTGTCGGGGGAGATTGGGGACGAGGCTATTGATCGTGTGAATGACTGTACTGCGTGTGTGTGGTGTGTGTGTGTGTGTGTGTGTGTGTGTTTGTGTGTGTATGCGCGCGCGCGCGTGTGTTGATGTTGGAGTGAGTGCCGGAATGAGAGGGAAAAATAGGGAAGTGGCAGCAGGAAGGAAGGGGGAAGTGTTGTTGAATTCCCCTGAAAATAGAGTTGCCCGCGTGGCGTCCTGTTTGTGGTTCGAGCACTTCAGGAGGCAGTGCCAGGCAGTGCCAGGCAGGGCCGGGCAGGCCACGCAGGAAGGAGAAGAGAAGGTGAGGCTTTGCTTGAAAGGGCCTCTCGCATTGCCTGGCAGTGCCTGACATTGCTTGACGGTGATGCAGCCGCTTCCCCCTTCTCTCTCCCTCTCTCCCTCTCTCCCCCTCTCCCTCTCTCTCTCTCTCTCTCTCTCTCTCTCTCTCTCTCTCTCTCTCTCTCCCCCTCTAAGTGCCGTGTCAGTTGCAGCGGGCCCGTGGGCCTCGTCGCCCTGTTTTGACAAACTGGCTATTGACTCAGGGCAGCCCACCTCCCGCCTCTGCCCGCGGACTTTGGTCGCGTCGACGCACCGGGCGGGCGGCGCGGGGCGGCGCGGGGCGGCGCGGGGCAGCGCCAACCTGCTGGCGCAGCATGACTGCTTGACTACTCTGGCGCCATGGAGACGAAACGAAACGAAACGCCTGTCGGCGCGCGGCGTGCGGAGTAGTACGCGTGCGGTACGCCACGCCATGCGAGTTGCTGTCCCCGTTTCCACCACGCGCCACCCCCTCCCCCTCCCCACGGCGTCACGACGTCTCCCGGCCAGGGGGCGCTCTGCCTGGCTCTGCCTGGCTCTGCCGTGCTCATGCTCTTGTTTTCGTTGCAGGCGCCTTAGACTTGAGCCCCGCCCCGCTCGCCCCGAATACTAGTCGCACACTTGCTAGTCCTTCGAGTCACTACTTCACTACCTCGCCGTAGAGACGCGCGCGCCTAGAGCTAAAGATGCAGCAGGGGTACGAAAGCACTGTAAGTAAGCGTGCCGGTGAGGCGACTGGTTTGCCCACCCCTGTGTGTGTTTGTGTGTCTGTGTGTTTGTACGTGTGGCGTGCTGATGCTGGGGATCGCCAGGGAGCAGGCGCGGCCTGAAAGGTAGGCAACAAGTCGTGCTTTGCCCGGTTGGAAGCTTTTGCGACATTTCCCCACCCCCTCCGAACCGTCTCTGGATCCGCCCCTGCCAGCGTGAGGCCTAAATGCGCGCCGGAGTGAAACTCCACGCGAGACTTGGCCCGGCCGGAATTAGCGCACTTTGAGGAATGTCTTACGGGACTCCTAGACACTGCCTGTGTGGGCACGGCGGGCCGCGCGTGCAGTATGTACACTGTACGAACGAGGCAGCCGGTGCGGTGGTACACTGGCCAGTGGCCCTAAGGTGCCCGGGGTCCTAATGAGACTGGCCCGCAGTGCAGCCCGCCTCGTCTCCGGGCGACGGCTGGGTGGCCGCTCCGGGCGACGTGGGATCCGGGGGCTCGGGGCGGCTCCGGTTGGCAAGGCTGCTGGCAAGGCCGTCCCGACGACAGGTGGGCGGGGCCAGCCGGGCAAACGATACTTGCTGTGCGTGTGTGTGTGTGTGTGTGTGTTCGTGTGTGTGTGTTCGTGTGTGTGAGGGGCGCTTATCTCACAAGATGAACCACGATGTTATCTAGTGTCCTCTCTCTTGTCCTCTCCACTGGCCTCTTTCCTGACAGCTCCGAGCGCCCCGTCCGTTCCGTGGCCCTCTTTCCTGTAGAGAGTCAGAGAGAGAGACAGCTCTCCAAATCATGGAGGACGTGCCACGGAAAGTTTACAGCGCGCCATCAAGTTGAATTTACGACCTTGGAGCTGTCTCTGTCCCTCTCCCTCCGCCTCCCTCCCCGCTCTCCTTTCTCTTTCTGGCCTCGCACTATATGTACGTCGTACGTGCGCATCTCCCCAGTCTTTTGTGGCGTCCGAATTAAAAATCCAGCCTCCTGGACATAAATTTGCAGGGCATTGTCTCCGCGACGCGCCTGGGATGGCACCGAGTGGTGACTTGGCGGCGGAGCGATTGGCAAGGTTTGCTGGCGCTTTTTCAGTCAGAAACTCGAATCACGGGCAGTGGTTGGCAGCCCTGCTCCTCTCCGTGAGGCTCTCTAATGAAAGCAAAGCGAAGCAAAGCGATGCGATGACGTCGGGAGAAAGTTGGCAGCAGTGCTGAATGGGCACTTTGGGGCTTGGAGATGCAGCGCGCTTACGCCTGCCCCCCTCGGGTAAGTGCCTCTCTCTCTCTCCCTCTCCCCCCCCCTCTCTCACTCCCTCGCATGCTGCCCACACTCGACGCCAACGCAGTTTTGCCATTTCGGAATAAGAATCTGAAGCCCTCCTGGGTCCGGCACACTGTACAAACCACGTGGCTCTGCGTGTGTCAGGTGGGCGCCGAGGAGGGTGGCTCCACCACACCAGAAGGGCGAAAGGGAAAAACTGCCGAAAAGGGGGAGGGAGGCCGAACGGGCAGGGGCAAGGGAGTTTTGTGTTTGATGATGATAGTAATAATAATAAGATGGGGGCAGAGAGATTGAGTTGGGGAATGCGGACACACTGCGTGTGCATGTGTGTGTGTGTGTGTGCGCGCGCGCGCGCTTGCGTGCCCCTGTGTGTCTGTGTGTGATTGCGTGCGTGTGAGGGGTGTGGGAGTGAGACAGGAGTTATAAGTGTGCTGCCCGTCCGCCTCCATACTCTGTCCGTCCGTCCGCCCGTCCGTCTTTGAGCCATACTTCCTCCTCTCTGTTCTTTCTGTTTCTTTCTCGCTCCGTCCGCCTTTCTGCCTCACTGGCTTTGACCAACTACCTCGAAAGACGAGAACGCGGGGCAGAGGCAGACGGCGATAAGGCGGCAACGAAAATTGAGGAGAAGAGCGAGAAAGAGGGGGAGATAAAAAAACGTGTGGAAGGAAGGGCCGAAAGAAGTGGCACAAAAAGGGCGCAACACTTCCCCTTCTCGGCGTGGAACGGAGAATACGGGGAAGAGGAAAATAACAAGAACAATAACACAAAACGCCTCTATAAATAATTCACTAATGTAAAAGTGAGGAAGGGAAGTGTTGCCTGCGATGTTGCTTACGATGTTGCCTGCGATGTTGCTTACGATGTTGCCTGCGATGTTGCCTACGATGTCGCCTCGCCGTTGTAAACTGGTGTCAATATCTGGCTGGGAGGTCACTCACCCCGCAAGGACCGGGGGGGGGGGGCGTCCAAGGTTGGGAAACACTAGAAGCCGCGGCACCGCCCCCTCCCCTCTCCCCCGCGGTCCCCTGCCGCCCCGCCCCCCTGTCGTTAATTTCAAGTATCTCTTTCTCGTATCGAAGTTGTTCGAATCCGCGGACACAGCGGCTTGGCTCGCGTTGTTTTGTGCCTTCTCTTCGGATCCTCTCCACGCTTCTCCTTTTTTCCCTCTCTTTCTTTCCCTCTGTCTCTGTCCCTCTCTTGTCTCCACCCCCGTCCAATCCTTTCTTCGCCGCCTTGCTTGTATAACAGTCATCTGACTTACAAATTGGATCGCACGGCCTGTTCTCTGTCCTGCCTGGCTGTGTCGTTCAAACTTTACCTGCACCTGTTTTTTCCTTGCCCTGCCCGCCCTGCCGGGCTTCGGGCGCGGCTTCAAGTACTCATGTTAATGCGTCTCGGATTTCATCACGGCAACGGTCGTCCAACCGTCCTTGTTATCTAACGGGTCTTTCCTATTTTAGAAGCTTTGTTTGTTTTTTTCGCACGGCCACAGGAAGGCTAAGGCTTGCTCAGAGGCTTGCCCAGCGACTCTTTGAGGCCCAATCTGTTGCGCAAGTCGTTTCAAAACGCTGGCGCCTCGGCCCTGGCGCCGCCCGGAAACAGAAACAGGCGTATCGGCGCGGAAAACGCTCTGCTGCACTGGCTCACTCCGAACTCTGTCTCCCTCGCGGCCCCACGGGACGCCCCGGGACGCCCCGCGAGTGCGACAGAGAAGCACTGCTATTCGGAATCGCTCTGCTGGCTGGCCCACTCAATTATGTCGCCGAGTTGAGCCCTTCGTTAAATTCCCGCGCAAAGCCTCGCCGTGTCGAGCAGCGCCTCCCTTCCTCTCTCTCTCTCTCTCTCTCTCTCTCTCTCTCTCTCTCTCTCTCTCTCTCTCTCTCTCTCTCTCTCTCTCTCTCTCTCTCTCTGAGTTGGCATATTTTCGCTCTGCTTCTCCAAGGCGTTCCAAAGGAGCCTTGCGAAAAGGAATCGGTGCTCCAGTGACAATATGACAATTTGCTGATGCGTGGGAGGCAGCAGTGCAGATAAATTGGTCATAAACGAAGCAAACCGGGAAGCGGAGAGTGGAGAGCCGCAAGTGTGGTTGTACTTTTTAATGCGTCGCCGTAACTCCTCTTTTTATTCCTTATCATACCTTCCCCCCCCCTTTCCAACTGTCTTTATTTTTTTGTTCGCCGTATACGCCCTATGTTTTATGGTGAAGGGGGACGAATTTATGACCTGGGAACAGTCAGTCCGGCAACGCCGCAGAGACGCAGGAACGCAAGTGACGGGCCTCACCTGACCCGCGCACACTTTGACACCCTGACCGTGACGCGCACTTTGCGATTCTGGATTTTGTCCCGACTTTCCGACCGAATTCCGGCCGAGTTCCGGTCCGGTCTCCTATTGCAGCCTCACTCGACTCGAGGCTCCAGTCACGGCTTTAAATTCGGCCCATCACAAGCAGTGGAGCGGAGTGGGCAGTTCGCGGTACTGTACGGAGTACGAATGGCTCGTCATGAATATGGCTGCCAGTGCTCTGCCGGTGCACTGCCACTCGCATGCCCGTCTCTGAGAACGCCAACTTCCGGGAATCCGTCTTCGCCGTCGTTAATTTGGACTTGCTCGCGGCCGTTTCTTTCGACAGTGTTTGTTACACTCGACGGAACGATTTCTACCGCTCGGCGAGAGGAGAGGGGGAATAAAAAGCATGAAAGGAAAAAAAATATAACGCGTTTCTTCCACAGCCCGTTTCTTTCTCATTCGTTCTCACTGCTTTCGACAAAGAAAAGGGGTGAGGAGATAATATGTTAATATTTTTCACACGTCGCCCTTGTTACTGCGTGCGTCCAAGGCCCGGCCCGGCCCGGGCGCAAAGGTGGGAACTCCCCGGTTTGGTTTTCTCTTTCGTTCGTTTCGTTTCCTAGTGGTGCTGGCCATGGAAACAGAAGCATCGAGTGCTTTGTACTGGCAAACTGGTCCCGAGAGTCGTTTTCATCGCTGTCTCTCTCGCGCTCATCGGGGGTCGCCTAGAGGTGCAAGAGAGGCAGAGCGACGAAAACGACTCTCGGAATCGGTCTGCAGGGAAGGACTCGCGGATGCGTCGAGCCCAGCGGCCCAGCGTGGCTGCCGTGGCCGCCGTGGCCCTGGTGCCGTATGCTCGAACTATGTCCCACTGCTTCCGGGGTCACTGGCGTTCAATGGCCGGGGCGCCGTGGCGTGCAGTGTAGTAGTCTGCGCAAGGCGGCGCTAGGCGCAGCAAGGGAGTAGAGGGGACAGGGACCGCGTGGCCTCCATGGCCTCCGCGGCGCGTGGCGAAGCACGAGGTCCACGCCGCCATGGTCTAGGCCACGCCAGGCCACGCCGTGCTCGCTCTGGCGCTTTGGCGTGGCCTTGTCCAAGGGCAACCATCCTGCCAAAACAAGAAAAAAAACTTTTCGAATTTTTATCTTATTTTCTCAGGAATTTTTGTCTGGTTCGGGCCCTTTTGCTATTTAGGCTATCGCAACAAGTAAAGGGTATTTTTCCAGCGTACTTTCTGGTTTTTGTCTGCGCAGCGAACATGGTCCTAGCGGCTTACAAAAAAAAACATTATTTTTTATTTTCACAGCCCTTTCTGGTTTTGGTCCACCACGTCGTTCAAAACCGCTAATCCATGAAAATAAAAAAGAACTTGCTTTTCCAAGTCCCTTCCGCTTTGTTGTTGCTTCATTACGAGGTGGTTTTAATCAAGTGGGAGTTGGGCAGCAATAATAAAAATGTCGGAGGGGTGTCGATAAATACACGCGTCGTTGTGATGAGTGTGATTACGCGGGATGCAAATCACACGGAAGGCTTTTTTTCTCGTCGCAGTGCTTTGAAACTGCTCGGTCCTATGCCGGTCTTTATAATAATTACTGTCTTTCTTTGGCGATAATTAGTGTGGCGATGTCCATCGGACCAACCACATTTTATTCTGTTTAAATAACTGTTTTTTTTTTTTACTTTTTTATTTATTTAATTTTTGTCAGTGTCGCAATGACGTACTTCCTGCACAGGTGTCGCGTGAGTCACCGTGTAGCGGCACTGCGACACTTTGCCCGCCACTCACGGCCGGAACATGATGGGCCAATGAAATGACAGCAAGTGCGCCTTCTAGCCTTCGTTGGCCGCAGTGTGCTGGCACTTCAGCAGTGGCTCCGAAATGGGACAGAAAACAAAAATCATGTCTGCGGAGATGGAGATGATGGTGCTGATGGCCCCGGGGCGAAAAAAAAGAACCAACCTAACGAGATAGTTCGTGAGAGAAAACCCGTTCTACTTTCAACCGACGTAAATCTGCTGGACCCCCTTTTGCTGGCCGGACGCTCCAAGTTGAAAATTTTCCCCCACCCGGCGACGTCTTTGTTCTGATTTCATTGAGTCCCGTTCGAGTCTTTTGTGGCGGTATAAAGACATGTTGCTTTTTTGTCGATCGGTTTTTGCATGTGTAGAAAACGTATTCGACGACGCTGTGCTAGAGCAACTTCTTATATTCCAGCATTTGCTTTTTATAGCCTGCTCCACGACGGCGTTTTCCATTATTCCGTTGTTGGCAAGATTGCTTTGAATAGCCTCTAAATTGTACAAGAGTGTTTACTCCCTCCCCCTGCCCCCCCCCCCTCTCTTTCCCCTCATTCTTTGCCCGTGGGACTGATGTGGAAACACGATTGTAACCTTGGATCATGCCAAAGTGTTGAAACAGTCACACATTTCGGAATTTGCTACAGACGCCGCATGGAATGTTGCTCAATTATTTTTTGCGCTCTTTTTTTTTGGTGACGGATGATGACAATTTGTGCTCATGACAATGGCGAAAGATAATGGAGCTTGGTGACTGCGGCAGTAACGACGATATCTGGGACAATTTGACTTGCCTGTTATAATGGTGATGACGCTGATGATGATTAATGCTAGCATTACTTGTGTGAAGGACAACGAGGAGGGGGGGGTAATAAATGTGACGAATGGAATAGTGATGGCAAACGCACTACAGCATGCTTTGCCTGGCAGTGGTGGAACCAGGATGCCTTTCAAAAGTCACAAGGAGGGGGAGGGGGCCGTGGAGGGGGATTCGCTCGAACGCGCTTTGACCTTCAGTCCAACAGCCGTCAAGAGGCATTGTGTACTGCCAAGAATACAATTGTTTGCACGCTGACTGTGCTTCTCACACATACCTCATTTCTAATGCGCTTAGAAATGAAAAATATAAACTTGAAACGTCCCGTGACGTCACGTTTCTGGCATAAATTTTAAGGGATGACTGTTTTGACAGTCCCACCGACCCCAAGCGTCAAATGTCCCGTTCGTACTTCTCGTGACAGGGTATGACTAATGATAAGTCTTGAGCTTTCGTGGGTGGAAGACATGAGTGAGCACTGCGAGCTTCAAACCGCGGCGTCGCCCACGCCTCCACCTGTTTTGCTTTCTGGGTTCTCTCGCTTCCCTTTTATCCTTCTTTGGACCCCCCTCCCCTCCCCCTTTCCTCGCTTTTCCATTTTCTCTCCTCTCATACTATTATGTTTCGTTTCGTTTTATTTTCGTTTCCTTCTTAATTTATTTTTTTACTTCCCTCATTACTCATGGCCTCCCCCCCCCTTTTCTCTCCCTTTTTCCAATCGTGTGTTATTCTGTCTCTCCCTCCGTTTCGTCGTTTCTCTCTCTCCGTCGCTTTGGAGCTTATATCTTTTCCTCATTGTAAACAAAGGGACACTCCCCCCCCCCTTTCCCCCTTATGGAGTCGTCATTGGATTACAGTCCATTTCGCCCACACGGCCGTTTCTGACTTTGTCTGTGTTCTCGTGGGAAGAAAAAGAGTGGGGACCGGAGAGGGGGCGGTATTGGCTTTGGCAGTATTGTACGCGGATATAAAAACAATTGGGTTTGACATTTGAGCAAAAGGTAAATGGGACGAAGCTCGCTGTTTCGTTGGCAACAGCGAGGGGGAATGGGAGTTGGAAGGGGGGGGGGGGCATTTCCGCGCGTAGAAGGCGGTGGTCCTTTCGGCGAGATTCAAGTGCAGAGCTGCAACAAGGCGGTGCTGAAATTTCAGCGCCGTGGATGAAACGGCCCCGTTCCGTCAGTCACATAATTTACGTCGCGAGGCCCGACGAGGCCCAACGAGGCTCCCGATGGCAGGTGATTGATTTGACAGACACCCTGTGCTGCGTGGTGGTGTGTACTGTACGGTGTACGCCCTGGCAGCCGGGAGAATCTATTATACCGCCCTTCTGACTTAAAAGAAAAAAACGCACTGGGAAAAAACACGATTTTTAAATAGAATTGGAAATTGTGTATAGCGAGTGAAATCGTCGGACTGAGAGAGCGACCCGGCAGGCTTTTTACTCTCTTTTCTTTCGCTCCATTTAAGGAGTATTAATTATTTGACTCGCGTACGTGGGATCGAGAGAAGGGGAATAAGGGATCTTGAAGGTAAATCAGGGATTGGCGCTCGTCTCCCCAACTGGGGCTTAGGGATAAGTATCGGGTTGCATGGCAGCACTGCACTGCCCGCCCGGCAGACTGATTCTGAGAGTCGTTTTCGTCGCCCTGTCTCTCTCGCACCCATACGGGGCGCCCCATGAGTGCTAGGGAGACAGAGCGACGAGAACGACTCTCGGATTGGGCAACGCCGGCGTTTCAGGTTCCTGCCCCCCCCCCCCCCCCCCCGGGCCGTCTTCACGCCGCCCTTCTCCCGAGTTATTTCCAGAAATCCCGATGTTTATTCGGCCAATTTTGCCATCAAGCCGACTTTCTTGCCTAAAGGCCTATCGCGCCGTTTGAATATAAGGGGAAAACTTTGGCCATGACGGAGATTATCTTGTGTTGTAACGAACTGCCCGAGGTACTACTCCGACGTGGTGGTGGAGGGAGGGGGATACCTCGCCAACCGGTACTAATGAAGCTCTCAAGGTAAAACCAAAGGGATATGATTAGCAGGGCGCTGTTCGACATGTAAGCGACCCCTCCCTTGCTCTGAAAGTGCTTTGAAAGGCCGTTGACCGCCCCGGACAGCCCCGGACCGCCCCGCCGCGCAACGCAGCAAAGCACGCGGAGCCGCGAGGGGTGGGTCAGGACACTGCCAGGACACCGCCAGGACAAGGGAGGAGCACTGTAAGAAACGCGGCCAAAGCCGAAGGCGAAACCATTCTTCTCTCTCTCTCGATTCCTCTCTGTCTTGGCAAAGAGGGGGTGTCCCCGGTTGAGGGTGGCTTCCGCAAGGAGTGCCCGCCTGCCGCAGCAGAAGTCGTTTTCATCTCTCCGTCTCTCTCGCACTCATAGGGCGTCCCGTATCGGTGCGAGAGAGACGGAGCGACGAAATCGACGACGCAGACGAGGCTGAGGTGCCGGGGTGGTGTTCGCGTCGCCGACGACCTTGTAAGATTTCCTGTCTCCGGGGAGATAATTGAAGTTCGTACAAGAATTGCTTGTTCGCAATCAAAGTTCGCAGGCCTTGCGATATCAAGCCTGACTGGCAGATCGAGAGGGGGGGGGAAATCTTACATATCGCGCGGGGCCTGAATTATTCCTCGAAAGCCAATAAAGGATTTCCCGTTTGTACCCCGCTTTAATTTGAATTCGATCTGTCGATTTCCAGGCCATTCCACCCGTGTGCCTTCGACATTAAAAATTCCATATCAAGAGGGCTAGCCTCCCTCTCTCTCTTTCTCTCTCTCACGACGACGCGAACTCGGTTTTTCAATTTGAGCAAAGGAGTGGAACTCTTTGTTTGGAAATATATAAGGAGGGTAACGTGAGAGATAAAAGCAAACGAAGGGGTGGGGCCGCGAAAGAAAGAGGGGGGGGGGATAAGACGGTTGAGACGTGCGGTGGGAGAGACAGAGGATCCATTCAAAGAGCGGAATACATAAATAAATTGCCATAAAAGCGCGCGCAAGGGCTGCGCAGAAGTCTTTTGGAGGAGGGGGTGTCCAGGTGGTCGAAATTGGGGGGGGGGGGGGACAGGAGGTCCAGGATGACGGCGGCGGTCCCAGGATCCCGACTGGTAGAACTGCGTCGGTAGAGGGTCGTGCGTTCAAATGTGTTGAGTTAACCATCGCTCCGGTCTGGATAACACACAGCCGCGGCGCTATGCACACAGACTTATACACACACATGAGGGTTTGGGCAATGTGGTGGAATCGGAACGAAAAGGGGGTTGAAAGTTTATGGAGAGGGGTTGTGGGAGGGGAGGAAGTATAAACATGCATGAAACTGGTGAAATGGTGTGGGTGGTGGGGACGACCTTTCTCGGAGGGTGGGGAAGTAAAATAGAGGCGAGATGAAGGGTAAAGGGCAGAGCAGGGCAGAGGCACCGAGAGGGCCGAGAGGGCCTCTGAAGGGGAGATTGGGGAGTATTGATTCCCTCTATTATACAGCGCGGGGCGCACACAGCGTACGGCCTCATGTCGCCGAATTGTTTGGACGTGCGACGCAGTGCGACGTCAAGCCGGAGAAGCTCGAGGAACGGCCGACGGCTTGGGTTCGAATCCCGGCGGCGCGCCGCTCCGTTGCCGCGTTTTCCCGCGCCGCATGGCTCGCACGGCATGCGGTTCCCGCCCTTTTTGCGCGCCGTCGGCCGGACGAAAACAAAACGAGTCGTGAACGGTGTAGCGGCGCGGCGGCGCACAAGCGGATTATTGCAAAGCACTTATTCCGGCTGCGTGCAAAGGAGTGTGCAAAGCCCCGTGTGTGCACTGCACTGTGTGCATGATGGCATCCACCGGGACGTGCACACGACGTGCACGGCGACTGCGGGGACCATTCGGAGAGTCGGTGTGTTGGTGGCCCTGGTGGCCCCGGTGGCCCCGATCCCCGCCAGATAGCGTGTTGGACTCAAAGCCCTCCACGACACCCAAGGGACGCAGCGTCCCGGACGCCCCCGCCATGTGCTTCCTAGCTCGTCCTAGCTTGCTCCCTACCCTTTGCTGAAGGATATTTTCGGTTTCAACTCTCTATCTATCCGTCCCGCGCCCTCTATCAGCTTCTCTCTCCCTTCTCCCTCTCTCTCTCTCTCTCTCTGTCTGTCTCTCTCTCTCTCTCTCTCTCTCTCTCTCTCTCTCTCTCTCTCTCTCTCTCTCTCTCTCTCTCTCTCTCCCTCTCCGTGTTCCTCGTCTCGTCCGCTAGTATTTGCAAAGGGCGGGAGTGGAGCGGCGGGGAAAAATGTTGGGAATGAAAACAGAACGACGAAAGCGTTTGTATGAATAATTATTCACTTGAATGTGTGTTTACGCAAACGCGGCGCGGAGTCGCGGACTGCGGCGAGGGGTTGTTGGTCGTTGTTGGAAGCCTTTGTGTTCTGCAGCAGGGCGAGCAGGCAGCAGTACCGGTGTTCAGGTGCACCGCCCAGCTGTAAGTCGCCAGTGGCGGAACCAGAACCGACCTGAGGGAGGAGCAAAAGTTTTGCCTACCTTTCAGGCGGTTATCTCGGGGCCAATGGGTCACTCCAAACACTGGGTCGAATCACGTCCGACCGCCAAAATGCAGGCCAATCGGTCGCGCCACTTTGGACAGGAGGATGGTCGTCGTGGATACGACCGGATACGACCGCATCGGGCCGCCATTTTCGCTTAGGCAATCTCTCCTAGGCCAACGACTCTGCCGACTTCTTGATTGCTTGCCTACACAATTGGCTATTATTCTGGGATATCATTACGACGTATCGAGTGATTTGATTATTCCTCCCCTTCCCCCTCCCCTCCGACGTTTCCCCCAGCCACGCTGCGGCCACGCCGACCGGCCGCGCCCTCGTTCTGCCTCGTTCCGTTTCCACTAGGTTTCCACTTCCCCCCATTCTGCCGGTCTCCAAATCTCGAACCAGGGAGAACAGAAAAGTCCAAACGATGTCAACACGACTTCAAAATGGGCGTTTTTGACATACTTCGGTGCGATTTTGCCCCGATTTTTGCTGTTTTGACTACCTGTTCTCCGCGCTGGTGTTTGGATTTCAGCGACACTGCATATCGTCGCAGCCATTTCCTCACTCCCTCGTCGTTCCCTTCCTCATCCAATTTCATCCGTCCCATTTTCCCTGGGATGTGTTTTCGATATCATCTTGAATGTAAGGACATCACTCACGGAAGGGGTGCGGGGCAGTGCGGGGCAGTAATGCATTACGGCTGTCAGCCAAGTGGCCGATGAATGGAAATTTAGATGGATGGATAAACACGGAACGAACGGCGGAAGGGGGAGAGAGGCGGACAGAAGATGGACGTAAAGGAGAGAGGAAGAGAATTGGAAGGGTCATTGAGCCCTTCGTCCGTCTGTCCGTCTGTCTGTCTGTCTGTCTCTGTCCGCCCGTCCGTCGCCGTTTCACATGCTGCCCTTATCTCGCTGCTTTATTGCCCGGAGTGACGCTGTGTCTCTGTCTTGCGTGGCGACGTTGGCTCGTTTAGCGGCTCCACAGTGCTCGCCAAAATTCGGCCCGTCTCTGTCGCACTCATGGGACACCGCGTGAGGCGGAGAGAGACAGAGCGACGATCTGCTCTTCTGAGACAAGGACACGATGGGCCAGCAGGACAATGAAGCAATTTCGGATGGTCCCCTCCGCCCTCAGGCCGCCCTCCACCTGCACCTGCAGTGCAGTGGGCTCGTCGCCCTGTCTCTCTCGCACCCTTACGGGACGCGCCACGAGTGCGAGAGATATGTGCGGAATGAGCCTGCTGGCCGATGATGAGGCATGATGCCGGATGCTGTCTCAGCACGCGTGGCTTGAGCTGGCGCGTGGCTCGGCCGGCCCGGGCTAGCCTGAGCCCTCGGGGCATAAGAGGCGGGTCTGGCGCCCGCCCCCCTCCCCCTCTGAAATCAAGCGATACTAACCCGATACCTGCGCGCCCATCTGCCATCTGTTCCCTGCGGCCCCACATGTGTTGTATATGGCCCCGACCGACTTAGAGACCATGCTCGGGGATTCGCACGAGGATTCGCACCAAAGCGCGGTTTTCTCTAAGACATTTTTTAGATGAATGTTTCACGACTCCTCAGAGCTGCGAGCGGTTGACTTTGGGGAGCGACCACTTGCACCGGAGGGTGGGAGGCTGGGTTGAGGGGAAGAATCCCCTTTGTTCGAATTGGGGGGGGGGGATGTACCCGGATGGCTGCTCTTTGTTCCCGTGCCCCCGCGAAAAAAAGAAAAGAAAACAGTGGCAGTGCAACTCTGCAAACGCTGAACCCCACGTGACCCTCTTCAGCTTTGGTCGCTCTGCCTCTGGCCTATGCGGGACGCCCCAAGAGTACGAGAGAGACAGCGCGACCTAAACGACTCTCGGAAACAGTCCGCTGGGCACGAGGAGATCGTGCTACTTTTGCACGCTTTCGAAAGCAGCGCGCGAGAAGTGCTGACAAGAGACGAACGACGACGACAACTCTACAAGGCCGTGACTGTTTGAAAACATGGCTGGCGGCACCTTCGCGTGACGTGAATATTTCAGTTATTTCGATCCCTCTCGGAACCGGCAACGTTTATCCGTTTGTCTGTTTCATAGTTTGCAGTGCCACGAACACGCACATGCGTAGTTGAGACGTTCGCTTTGGTTAGACCTTGAAATACCAACCTCCCAATCTCAGGTGCGAGTCCCCGTCTCCCGTTCGTAAAGAGTACCGGCACAATTTCTCTCAAAATATCACTTTGGAGTTGTTTTATCATGTTTTGATAGTCACTTGTGGTCATATGTAACTCACGATTTGTACTACCAATCCAACTTTTCTTGATCGTGTCCTAACTGTTAAACAATTTAGTACGCCGTAGTTAATTTTAAGGTTATGTTTACGTACAGCTTTTCAACCCCTGGTGGTTAGTTTAATTTTTGTCGTTCCTTTGCAGGCGTTGAGTATTTTCCTAAACCTTCTGAATTTTGCCGCAAGCGTATGGCAATATATTCTTCCCAGCTGGTCATTACTTTGACCTCTGCGTCTTTTGTGACAGGATGTGTTTTGAAGTTTCATAATATTAATTTTCTTCTTTTGTTTCTCTGTTTCAGACGTTTCATACGCCTAGTTTTGGTGACGAGGAGTTTGATATCCCACCCATCAACCCCCACGGAGGTCACCACGGCCAACCCCATAGCCAACTTGGACACGGCCAACCCTTAGGCCAACATAGCGGTCCACCTGGTGGTGCTCATAGTCCGCACCAGCCTGGTCATCCCAACATGTCATACCAACATCAGGTATGTGATTTCCCAAGGCTTACGATATTTTGTCTCCTGCCATTTCTCCAAAGTGCCCTGCTTTCTCTTGGTATTAGTCCTAATCACAGCTCTTTTTGTTTTCAATAGATGAACGATGGCCTGTCATTACAGGAGCATGCCTCGTACCAGCAGCCACTGTATCTCACTGGCCCTAGTGATCATCAAATGGGCCTCAGTGTTAGGTTTGTAATCATTGTAAACATATTGATGCAATTCTCACTTGTATGTACACTGAAGGTTAATCTATGTACTGTTTCTTTTTCCAGCAGTCCCTCTTATGTAAGCCCCCAAGCGGGATACATACCTGGTCAAGACGGACAGATGTTAATGCTTCAACAGCAGCAACAGCACCACCACCAGATGCTGATGAATCACTCTGTAGGTCCCGTGCCCGGTCAGATGCCAGGCATGCAGGGTGTGCCGCAGTATGGGCGGCCGGCTCCTGCTCCAGGGCACAGTCCACCAAACACAACTACCAGTGAAGATAGCGATGATAGTGCTGCCATGGTTAGTAAAGTAAACTATATTCTAACTGCCTTCCCCATACTTATTGTTAGCATTTCATCTTATTGAGTTGCATGTTAATGGATAATTTCTACTTGTCTAGATGGGTGGTGTGAAGCGACCATCCCCTGAGCCTGTAGACCAGTCTAAACTTCAAAAGAAGCCAAAAGTTCAGAAAAAGAAGAAAAAGAGAGACCCGAATGAACCACAAAAGTGAGTGTGTACACAGTATTATGAACTTGATCAAATTTATATTATTTAAGTTTTTGTTGTTGTTTTCTTGTGGTTTGTTGGTTAATTGTGTTTAGTGAGCTGTCTGAGTAACATTGTGTTTCTTTTTCCTTTTTCAGGCCTGTTTCAGCTTATGCCTTGTTCTTCAGAGACACGCAAGCAGCTATCAAACTGTCAAATCCTAATGCTAGCTTTGGAGAGGTATCAAAAATAGTTGCATCAATGTGGGATGCATTGGATACAGATAGCAAAAATGTAAGGGCAATTGCTTCTCTCTTTAAAGCTCTTAAATAGGCTAGTCTGTCATTTTTTATTTACAACATTTCTAACTCTGCTGTTGTTGGTTACAGGTTTACAAAAAAAGAACAGAAGCCGCCAAAAAAGATTACTTAAAAGCATTGGCAGCCTACCGCGCTAGTCTTTTGTCCAAGGTAGAACTTTTTTTCTTTTGTTTCTTATGTAGTTTTTGTACTCACTTACTTAGTTGTTGAGTGACTAACATTGTATTGTCTGCTGCCTTGCAGGGACCTAATGATCAAGAAAGTAATAATGTGTATGGTGGTGGATACCCATCCCACCCACCTCAAGGATATGGTGGCCCCCCTAGCTCTGGTGGATATACTGGATATTCTCCACCAGCCCCTCAAATGTCATCACCTCCTATGGCATCCCCTCAACAGCATCAAATGGTTGGAATGAACAAACAAAGTAATGGTTCCCCTCAACAGCAGCACTCACCTAGACAACAGCCCCCACCTCAATCAGTGAGTAACTTTCCTTACAGTTCTGTTAATTTAGCAATGATTTTGCAGTGCACTTGAGTGCATTTGCTGATGTATGACACCTGTTTGATTTTTATATTTCATTCTCTCTGCAGGGAATGATGGGCTCACCAATGGGGCCGATGGGCCACATGGGGCAGCTGAGTCCTGTTGGTTACATGCAGCAGCCCCCTCAGCAAACGCTACAACTTCAACCCTTGCCGCCCATGCCCCCTCACTCATCCCAGCATGTGCAGCCCCAATTGCAGCAACTGCAGCACCCTCCCCAACATCTTAGCCCGCAGCCATCGCCTCAACAGCACTCACCTCCCCAACAGCAACAACCCCCTTCGCAGCAACCCCCTACACAGCCTCCTCAATCTCAACACCTTCAACAACCCTGTGATCCTGCAGCACCTCAAGATCAACAAAACAGAGCTACGTGCATCCGACACGGTTGTCCAAATGTTGCTGTTCCTAACAGTGAGTGGGAGGATGAATACTGCAGCAATGAGTGTGTTGTGAGCCATTGTCGGTAAGTTACATTTCTTTTGCTGATGACTTGGTTTTGGAAGCTTATCTCAAGGAAGTAATTTATACATAATTTATATAATTTATTTATATGTTTTTTTTTCTTTCGCAGGGATGTATTCAGTTCATGGGTAGCATCTAATCAGAATCCTCAACCACAAACTTATTCAACTGTGAAGTAAGACTGGTTTGGTCACTGAGGACTCATGGACCAGACCAATAGACCCACATAGCCAACGCCCTGAAACTGTCTGCTTCCCTTTGAAACGCTCTCCTTAATGGGTAGAGTTCATGCTGTGATGAAGACAAGCAGATGAATTCAGGGTAGACCTAAATGGTTGTGGTTGCATCTCTGATGGACATCGTCTGCTTCAGCTGTTTTTTGTCCATGGAAATTGTTTTCTTACTACACATCTACAAGAGGGTGGCGAGATACTGATCAGAAAGAATGAGTGGTTGTGAATGAAACCTAACACTTAAATTTCACACTTTCTGTAATTTCACATCTTCTAGTAGTAGACATCTCACCTCTGTGAATGTATACTTAGTTGGCGTGTTTGCTGCAGCTGAAAAAAATATGTAGGTTTGAGAAGGTTAAAGTGGAGTCTCAACTTTAATGTTAATCATTTAATTTTCTCCTACAAATTTAAGTATTACTAGGTGGTACATGAGCAGAGTAATGTGTATGTATGATTAAATTCACTTTTTATGCAGTTTAGATGAATTTGTAGGCTGTCCTTTACTTGTTAATTTTTTTCTCCCTCCCTCCTCCCTCCCCAGTTTAAGTATTCCAAAATATGAGAATTATGTGTACATTATTATTCCATTTATTATTAATGTAATCTAAAAGAAAATTATCTTGATTGTGGTAATGGATAGCTTACCAGCTCATGTTAAAATGTTGCTGTTAATTGCGAGTTTATCTGCATTATTCTTTGTTCTGCATGTTGTTAAAATGCCCTTTATGTCCACAGAGCAGCAACAAAAGTTAAATTTCTGTTGCTAAATTTAGCTTAATAAATGTATTAGAAGTGAAAATGTGTTTAAAAATCATTGTTGTACCTTTAGAAAATATTCCTAGTTTCTTTATGAAATGTGTTAGTTGGTCTTCATATTTTGAATTTAGACCATGCCATAACACCCAAGAAACAAGATAATTAATGCTGGTCATGCCAGCTTATTGTTCTCTTTGTTTCGTTTTAAAGCCATAGTAAAGTCTGTCTTAAGGGCTATTTTTGTAATATCATATCAAATGCCAGGTGCAACATTATTGTGCTAAAATAAATAGCTGCCCCTCTTTTATTGCATTGGAAGAACTTGATTCAAATTTTGCTAGAAAGTTGGACAGACTTGACAGACTGACGGTCAGACAGAAGGACAAGGAGGAGTGGGTTTGTTGGTCCGCTCACGTGCATGTGGACTTGTTTTGTACAGAATAGTATTTAAAAAATTGAAAACTGCTAGAAGGTTCAATATTAAAATAAAGTATATATTAGCCCTTTACTGGACCAAGAAGTAATTTATACCCATGTTTATACTCAAACATACTTTTGTAAAGTACAAGATGTGATTTTCTTCCTCTTTTTATGTTGTACATTTTTTAATTTTATTCTTTGTTGGAGAAAAAGAAACTTTTTATCTTATTTACTATTGATTCTATGAAAGTGAATCAGCTCTTGTCAGATTGTGAGAAGAAACCAAAATTAATCCAAATATTTCATTTTATCTTAGACTAGATTGTTGTAGCCTTGCTCTTTTCTCAGGCATTGTACATAATCTCCATAGTAGCTTTCTCTCACTGTACCACCCCAAATACTGTCAAATTCCACTTAATTGCTCATTTTCAAGTAACAAATTTCGATGAGGTGAAGGTTTGTTTTAAAGTAGGTTGTGGGTTTTGGAATTGATGTTGTATCACTCCAACCGGTTCAGTAAATCCACTGCACGCATTTGAATTATCATTGACTTTACCATTTTCACTCCTTGTTTATCCATCAGGATCATCTTAATTAGTTTTCATTGATTGGATCATTGCGCCAAAGCGAGTTATATCCATCTGATTTTAGGTGTATTTAAAACAAACTGATTGAACTTGGTTACTTGTTTATTTGTATCATTTTTAAGTTAGGTACAATGTTGTTCCGAACCTTTTTGTTTGTTCTTGTTTGTACATATTTATGTGGGTACCTGTTTACCATCAATGGTAATGTGTTTCCATCTTGTTTTTTTTTTTTTTTTCCTTCTTTGTGAAACTTCTTTTGATGTCTGTTATACCCTCAGGCAAGCATAGCTTGTTGGTAATCACTTTTTATTTGTGACCAAATATTTAAATTGAGTCCTCTCTTCAAATTCAAATTTGCTGTGTGAAACTTTTTAAAAGAGTTTTATTTGTTGTAAGTATAAAATATTGATGCCATTTATAATCTCATTGTGAAGATCATACAATGTACAGATGTTATGTTACTCTTGAGGAGCTGTGATGATGGATGTTAAAGTTTCTGTCCAGACTCTCACTCTCCCTTTATGTATTCCTAATTATTAAATAATGAAAACAAAAATCTCATTTGCTTTCTTAACAAATAACATGGGGTGCTGTACCCATTTCCCCACACCATGGATTTAGAACTCTTAACTCCACGCCCACAGACAACTTTGGTGGGTCGTGGTAACTTGAGCCTTTGAGGCAGGCACAGAGGAGTACACTCCTCATATGTTATTCTAGCCGCACTAAGCAGAAGGATTTAGATAATGGGAATTGCGAGGATAGGACTAGTAGAAATAAAAACCAGTACTTCTAAGTAAGTCAGTTCACACTTCTTTATTAAAACGTCCAAGAGAGTTCAAAAAAATAAACTAATACAATAACTCAGCATGCGAGTGTCCCAAATGTGGAGTGTTTCACATCTAATAGCTACAACCATAAACTTATTTCATACAAATTAAAAACATGACAACAAAAAGTGGCTTATCTCAATGAAATAACGTTTCTACATGATCTCCAACTTAAAAAGACAAACCAAGAATGAAAACCTAACATGGTTTGTTCTTGGCCACACTTTAATTTGGAATCTTCATTTTGTGGACAGTAAAATGTTTGACAATCATGTACGCACAATACGCTACAGGTACACTATTTTCATCACAATGCAGCCTATGCTTGCCAGTATCTAAACAAAATTGCAGTCTTAATGTGAATACAGTAGTTTAAAAAATAATAAGTTGCTGTCAAAAACAGAAGGCACACACACAAAAATTATTATTTTAGTAATAAATAATACTACAAAACAAATAGAAAGAAAGGACATATCAAACAAAGTTCAAGAAGGTTCTTGAACACGTACTGGTATAACCTTCAACTCTATTAAATTTCAGTATCACAATTGATTGCAGCCCCTTAACAACTGCAATTTCCTCTTTCCACCTCCACGTTAAGGAGAAAATTGTCCCATCATCACTTATAATTAGAAAGTTGACAAATAACCAATTTGCCTGACAAATGTTCATAACAATGTTTGCAAAATGAAAAATACTCATGTAAAATAATACTACTAATAAAAAATGTGAATTTCTACAAACAAATGGCATGAAGTGACTAGCCTCAATATCATGTTGGCATTATATCAGTAGTTTTAATGTAATATGCACTGTGACAAACAGCATTGGATTAGGCAACAAAAAACTCAAATTTGCAAATATTTTTACTATTTAGGTGGATTTGATAAGAGGGCGTCAAAGCGCTGTTGAACCAAATGGAAATTTGTAACACACTCTGAAAGAGTACTTGATCCATAGCCTCTATTCGTCATTGAAAATCTGCAAAAGTATAAACATTAGTCAAATAACCAAATTAGGTACCTAAGAACCACATTTAATACAGTAAGAAACAATTTTGAACTCAAAAAAGTGTACACAGAGCACAAAATTAATAAAAGAATGCAACACACCTTGGAAGTTGGGGATGTTCTGAAGGCTGAGAACGTGACTGTCTTGGTCTTTCTAAGGTAGGAGGTGACTGTGATAGCCCACTGCGCATTTCATCTGTAGGAACCCGAGTTCCAGCAAAAGTAGGCTGTTTACCTACAATGGAACAAATAAATGAGAATTTCCCTTCCTCAGCGAGCCTCATTAGAATGAAAGCAGTAAAAAAATACCTGATGTGAAAGTGTATTGAGAAAGAGTTTGCTGGACAACAACTCCGCAGCCAATACGCTTCCCACGAAGCCACCTCTCAACCATAAATCTCATACGCTGAAGAGCAATTATCACCAGTACAGCAGATCTGCAAAAACACATATTTTGAGTTTGTGATGGAACACCAGCTTAAATCAATCCTTAGGCCAAGACGCTTTCCATTAAAGCAGCTTTTATGGTAGTGAGTAACTATAAGTAGAATTAGACTATCCTTACCTGAATTTTTGACGAGATGTACTAGTCTTTTCCTTCGCTTTTCCACCAAAAGAGGTTAAATGTGAAGCTGCCAATGTTTTTGATTCATTTAGTCCAGATATCACTGAGAGAAGATACCGCTTCTGCCACACCAAGGCTTTTCGGTAGCTCTGCATACGCAGGTAGCGCCCAAACAAATGACTCACCTGTATTCAAGAGGTTCCAATTAATTATTATGATAGATTGTGAAACACGCTATAAAACAGAAAAATTTTACTCACTCTCTCTTCAACATCAGAATCGGGAAGCAGTAGTTGCTTTTGTTTTGCTTCATTCAATGCATGAAGCAACGCTTTTTGTTCTGCCTCCCACCCAGCTCTTTCAGCAGCAAATCTGGCATTGGCTGCTTCAAAACTTTCATTACTTCTCTTATCAGCAAGTTGACCTTCTAGCTGAGCAATACGGCTTCGTAACTTTCTATGCTCATCTATCAACTTTTCCATTTCATTTGCCATCCTCACATTTTCTTCAATGTGTTCTTCAAGGAAGGCGTTCATATTCTTCAACAAAAATGATAAATGAAATGAATAAAATTATGTTAAATACTAACAAAGTATAAGGTTGCGGATTTTACCTTGAGTCTCTCTACAAAAGGCGTATGATTTTTCAGCTGGGCATCTAAATCCTTTGCAGATTCCTCTTGAGCGACCTGGAGCTTTTGATTTAAAGCTGACAGTTCTTGCCGTAACATCAAACATTCTTGTTGCGTTTCAGCCTACGCAGAGAAAAAAAGTAATGGTTCAGTACTGAGAAGTAGCGAGAAATGAGAAAGAAAGACTACACCAGCAAATTCTTACATGTAAAGATTGTAATTGATCAATACGACGCCTATGCTTTTCTTCCGTAAGAGCTCTTCTACGACTCCATTGAATTTCAGCTTCTAGCAACCTCTTTATCTGCCTTTCTGATGCATCTTTCTCTAACTGAAGTCTTGCCAGCTCTGATTTAGCTGCATTCAGCTATAAAAGACAATAAAAAATATTCAATGTCAGTATATTGGCTGTGCAGCAGAGGACACAGAGCAGAGGTTCACAATACTTACTTGTTCTTGAAGTTCGTCACTATTTTTGTCAGATAGAGGCTTAGATGATTGATTTGAAACCTGCTATACAACATAAGAAAGTAAAAAAATGTTAGATATCCATTCCTCTACCCAACTTTCCAAACAGAAAAAACGAAACGTTGTAAAAACAGTATTTTGAATTACTAACGTTGGTGTCCTTAAACAAACAATGCTGTTTGCTTTTTTCAGATTGTAATTGCATCTGTAACCTGGCTTGACCATCAAGAGCTTCAGAAAGTTTCACCCGCATTTGCTAAATCAAAATGAAGGAAAGTATGAATTATCCATATCAAATTGACATGGAAGCCATAATTTGATTGAAACTGTGATTCACCTCTATCAGGACACAGTCCTGTTGCTGCAATGTGCAGTATTGTGCTCGCTCGGCTTCAAGTTTAGCATGTAATAAATTGACTGAAGATTGCATGTGGTACAATTCCTTCTCCAGCTGAGAAATCTTATCCTGTGCTTCAGTTTCTCTGTATTCAGAAAACAAAACTTTCAGTCTATTTTTTGGTCCAGTGTCAACTTAAACCTTCCATGAAAGAAATAACAATAATAATCTCATACCTAACTTTCTGGCTTTGAATCTCACGTGCATCTTGACTTCTGCCAAATACCGCTGCAATTGTAATTCAAGATAATTAAAAGTTAGTTTACAAAGAGCAAAGAAAGCAAAATACAGTAACAAATGTTTAAATTTTTCACCTTGATCAGCTTGCTTTTCCATTTTCTCAGCCACTGACACCTATAACAAAATAAAATTTATGTAACAAACCTACTCCTAATAAGTCAAATTTAATAAGTAGAGCACAAGACAAATACCTCTTCTTTTTTGTGAGGGTTTATTGTTTGGAGTAAAGATTGATCCAGTTGCACTGATACATCAACTTCATGCTGAACTAAATCCGTGAGATCATCAAGCAACTCAGATTCTAGAGTGTAAAAGGAGAATAAAGTCTGATGAAATATCGGTCACAGGTATATTAATAATTATTCTTTATATTAACACAAAAATACAAACCTGGAGAATTTGCCGGCTGAATCTCATGAATGTCAGTCTCTGTAAAAGACAACCTGTTCCACGGGCCATCTCCCTCTCCCCTATGTTTTCTGGTGAACAATAATTTCTGAAGGTTGTGTAAAATGGCATGATCTTCCGAAGTTAATCCAGATAAATCATTGGTGTCAGAGTGAATGTTATTCAGTCCTTGTCTCAATGAGAAGAGCTCCTTCATATATTTATCTTTCTGAATTTTTAATTCATTCAATTCGTGTAGTTTGGACTGCAGCTCTCTCTGAGTTTCATCCCTCGAAGTTTTTTCTCCACGCAAGTCAATGATAATTTGCTTCATATCTGATAGCTCTTTCCCTACATCAGTATTTTCTTCTGTCAAGACAGCATTTCTGTGCGAAAGTTCATCAATTATGTCTTTGTAGCCCTTAAGCTCCTGAAGCAGTGACTCAATTTCTGTTTTCAAATGGGAAATATCTTTCAAAAGTATTTCATTCTCACTGGTTATTTGAGAATTCTTCTTTCCTGAGTCTAACATTTCCTGAAGGACCTTAGTTTGCTCTTTCAGGGATTGACATTCCTCATCCAAAGAACTGGCTTTAGTTTTGAATAACAAAAGCTCTTCCTTCAGAGTATCTGAAAATTTCTTTTCTGACTCCAATTTATGGGCAAGCGAAGTTGCCTCTCTGATGGGAGTGCTTAGCTGTTGTTTCAGAGTGACACACTCCATATTAACCTGGCTCAGTTCTGTTTGCAGTTTAGCATTATCTTCATATATCTCTGTTAATTTATCTTTTGTCTCCTTGAGTTCTTTCTCTAATTTGATTAGAATTGTCTTGTTGGTCTCTTGCTCTAGCTCGTTCTTTTCTTTCTGCATCTTGTCTAAAGTTTCTAGAAGTGACTTCTTAGCCTGCTGTTCACGATTAAGCACAATTTCAAATTGAGCCTGCTTCTGAAGAAACTCTCCTTCAACTTCTGATCGGATTGATGTGCATAAATCTTTCAACTCGACAATTTCCTGTTTTGCTGTTTCAAGTTCATTCTGCACAGCTTGTAAGGCCTGAAGAAGCACCAAGAAAGGAATCAAAAGTATTGCAGTTTGTTTAGTGTTTAAGATAGTACCGTATCTTTGGAAAATTTAACTTACCTGGTTCTTTTCTGGAGAGGAACGATTAGGAGATCTAGCTATTTGCTTAGCTTCTTGAACTTTCCGTTGCAAATTTGCCAGAATGGTTTGAGTAGCACCAACTTCATCTTTAAGTCGCTGAATCTCAGATTCTTTTGCCTCAAGCTGTAAAATGAATATGACAGTGCAGTGACAATGTAGTAATGATTGTGATATGTTACCCTAAAAAATCACATGAGTAGTTTCATGAACAAACCTCAGTGGGTTTTTGAGTTGACTGAACATCAGATTGCTGAATTTTATCTGATAATTCTAAGCGAGTTTTTGCCAATTCTGTTTTGACTGTTGACAGTTCTTTTTCTAAATTGACCATATCCAGCAACTTTTTCTCACAATCCTCCAAGCCTTTACATTTCTGCTCCATTTCAGAAAGTATCGCTGCGTTCTCCTGAATCTGTTGCTCATAATTAGCAATGAGCTTGTTCTTCTCTTCTAATTCCTCCTCAAGAGTTGCAACTCTTTTCTCACAACTAGAGAGACTTGAAGTATTGAAAGTATCAGCAGAAGAGCTAAGAATTTCTGATATACTTTCATTGCTTGGGTTTTGCTGTGAATGTATCTGAAAACAATAAAAGAATGAGAAATCTCGGACTATTTTTTCCCTGTGTGTACCTAACAGTTTTTCAGTATGTTCTTTAAGAGCAAAAACTTATGGAACAACAACGCAAACACTGTCGATGTCTTTTGCAGGAATTGAACCTACCATTTCCTCCTCTATGGGTATAGGCTTCAGACTGACTTCTATTTCAGGATTATTGTTTTCCAAGGACATTTGCTGTGCTCCAAATGGGACAGAAATCTCATCTGGGTGGACATCACTTTGGCGACACACGCTTTCCTGTACAACATTGATTAGAATTTGTAATTTTCCTGAAACTATTGATAGACAATGGCAACCAAATGACAATAATAGGGCTGACACATACATTAATTGGCGACAAGTTGACACTTCTTCTAAGATGCAAAACAGGTGACAGTTCAACATGTGCACGTACTTTCTCTGACTCAGAGTATTCAAATTCTAATGTGGTGCTAGGTGTTGCAACATAATGACTACTTAATTCCATCTGAAAACAACAATAAATCTATGAAAACAAAGCAATATCACGAGAAAAGAAAGCGTAGTGATGTGCACAAAAGCAAATGAAAGTGGTAAACATCTAAGACTGTAGAATACAAGATCAATCCTACAAGAAAAGAGTACGCAAAAATCCACTGAGAAGAATCAGTCAGTCAATCAATCAAGATGCCTTTGAAAATTTGACACCCAACCTAGGTGGGGAATCGCAAGGTAACAATGTCTCCAACAAAAAAAGAGCCTTCTAGATTGACCTTTCAAGAACTGACACAAGATGATTTAAGAAACACGTGATTCATAATTATTTTAGAAAAGAAACATGTGTTACATCGCCTGTCAAATGCAAAATGGAACATTAAGTTAAAATAGCAACACATTACCTGTTTAGAAAGATGCTGCACTTGTCTTTCTAATCTGTCAATGTCATCATTTTTGTCTACAAGCATAGATTCAACTAGTGCAGGTAAGCTAACATGCATAGCATTTTTTTCTGAAAGCATTGCCTGGCATACAAAAATCGAGAAGATTAGAACAAACAGAAACACTAATATGTTAAAAACGACATGCTCAAAAAAAAACAAAAAAAAACACAACACAACACAAGCTATGGCTCACCTCAAGTTTATTCTTATCTGCACTTAGTTTTGAGACTTGCAACTGCAACTGAGCAGCTATGTTGCGCTCTGCTTCTGCACTTTTCCTTATTTCGGCATCTCTTGTCCGCAGTTCATTTTCTGCCCGAAGAAGAGACATTCTCAAATTTTCTATCTGCAAAATACAACATAGTACTTCCAATGTAACTCAATTTTACAAAAATAAAAATGACTATTAGTATAGTAATTCAGATAGTACAAACCTGCTTTTCTCTAGATTCAAGCGTCTCATCATAATTGTGAATTTCAACTCTTAGATCCTCAATCTGGCTTTGCATTTCAGTTGTGGCTTGAGATAGTTTGACATCAGATTTACATCTATATTCGTCCAATTTTGATTGAAGAGATGATGACAGTTGCATTTGCTCTTGAAGTCGGGAAACTAGTGCATCTTTCTCAGCGTGCATGTCATCCACATGCACATCTATCTCACGGATCTTCTTTAAAATAGCATCATCAGCTCTTGCATGTTTTTGCCACTGTTCCATTACAACGGAAACCTCATAAAGAGGTAAGGCTAGACAGGGATCTGCACTGTGAGAACCATCTTTATTTTCGTTGGCACACCGCATGGCCCACAATGTTTCACGAATTGAAACATCCTCTGAAGGTGAGCTTAAGCATGGACTGGCAGGTAAGGCATTGGAAGCATTCGCACATTCCAATTCTCGAGTGTGCAGCTCTAATGACATGCCTAAATCTCGGAGCTGAAAATAGGGAAGGCTTAGTTTCATGACTGTTAAGCAGTGTAATTACAGATAAAGGAATAGACTAAAAATAATACATTCTGGACATACCTGGTTTTTCATATGTTCAATGACATTAGGATCACCTAACTGATCAGCCAGCATTTGATGCTTCTTAAGCTGTTCTTCTAACTGAGAAATTTGTTCTGCAAGTTTTCCATTGTTTGAACACAACTGGATTTCTTCCATCTGAAAGTAAAAATTGAAATTTGAATTAAATAAAAGAACATAAGATTGGGCACTTTAGAGCCACTACAGTCAGAAGGTCATTAAGACACACTATTACTAGAGAAAAAATGACATACTTCTTGAGCAAGTTCTAACTGAGTGCGACCTTGCTGTTCCACCATTTGTTGGAGGGCGGCATTTTGGGCAGACACGGAAGCAGCTTCTTCTGCTTTCGAAGCAACTTGCACTTCCAAATCACTGATTATATCTCGTAAGGTCCATATCTTCAAAAGTAACAGATGGAAGGGAAAGATTCAATAAGACACTACAAACCCATTTTTTTAATAAAAGCACTAAAAACACATGAAATGTCACCTTCTCAACTGCTTGTTTATGCTCTGCCTGGAGCTTTTCAAGTTTTTCTCGTGCTTCTTGTAATGTTAATTGAGTCTCTTTAAGTTGATTTTCCAAAGTTTCAACCTATGTAAAACAAGAACAAATATTACAAAATGTAAAGGGCAAGTTTGATAAACAGGTACAAGATGATAGACTAAACATTCCATCACAAATACTGAAACAATTCATGCAAAGACCAGCAGATGGGAAATATATTTAATGGATTGCCCGCGAATAAACTCAAGAATTTAAAAACAAAAAAGTATGCACAGTATTAAAATTAAAATACAAAACTACTATAAGGAAAGCTAGAACACCAGCAGTTTAAACAATAAAGCTACAACAAATTAAAACAAGAAAGACACGAAATTTTATGACACTCACGGAGACAGATGTGCTTAGGCCTAGGTGCTTCAGGTGCATGCAACTCAGATCAGTAGACTGTAGGTGCATAAAAGTATAGTTTGTCTTAGGCGGCAATAAATAAAACCTCTCAAATTTCAAAATGAAAGAACCTTAACAAGCTAAGAAATAAAGGAAATTTCCAGTGTTGCGATTGAGAAATAGCCCTGCTTACAAGTGCAGCAAAGCTCGCAGAAAAATGGTTTTGAGATCCAGAATTGATGAAATATGCCCGTCAAGAATTACTTTGAAACATGCAGTTGGATTACAGGCCTCAGCCTCGTTATGTTTCATGCCTTCCCCACTGTGGGTTTACAGTCATTCATACTCCCAAGGTGCTAGTATGTTTGGTGCCAGTTAGTTGAAATTGCTTGGAGAAGAAAGAATGTCTCAAAATAGAGACAGTAGCTAAACCTTGTGTGAAAGGAAAAAAATAAACAAAATGAAATATCTAAGTGTACCTCGTGATTCATATGTTGATGAGAAGTTCGATCGCGATCTTTGTCTCGCAGTAATTCTTGCAATCGCGTGATTTCTTGGACAAATTCGTCTCGTTCTTGCTCCCTTTCAGCTGCTTGTTCGTCCATAAAGGTTCTTGAGGCACGTAATTGTTTGTCCGCTGCTTCAACCTTGTATATCAGCGGAAAAAAAATATTTTAAAGAAATGCTTTTATTTTTTATGAAAATGCTAATAGAAGAGAACTTACTTGTTGCTGGAGGTCCTCTTGTTTGTGTTTCGAATCTTCAGCCAAGCGCTCCCAGTCTCTGCACAGCTCCTCTACAACATGGGGCAAAAGCTGGCTTGTGTTAGGAGAAACAACTCCAGACCCCTCTTCAACATTGCTTTCTCCCAATAGAAGTGCTCGTGCTAAACCAATATGAAAAAATTTAACATGACTCAATTAAAAAGTACAGGGCAAGTTTCAGTAGTTTCTAAAATTTATTGACAAAACTACCTTTGCTTTGGAGTTCTCCAACAGTGGTAGCACGCGGGCTGCTTGGAACATCGCAAGTAATTGACCTTTCCCCTTCTCCGTAGCCCTCAGCCACTAGCTCTGCTTGATGCCGGGCCTCTTGTTCAAAATTAGTAAGGCGCTCACGTATGGCCTCTAGTTCATCAACAGACATTTTGTGTTCCTCTTGTAAAGTATAAATCTGACTTTGAAGTCCCTCATTTTCTCTCTGAAGCTGTTCAGCACGATGCAGGGCTTCGGACAATTTTTCAGAGAGCTTTTCTGTGGCCTCATCTTCAGAAGGCAAAGGCACGCACTGCTGTTTGGGCACAACACTAGACAAAGCTGGTTTGGACAAGGCATATAACGCTGCAGAGTCGCTCCGAAGTCGGGCCAAGCAGCGATCAAGTTCTTCTTGAAAATTCAATGATGCATCTCGGATGCTACAGTTTAGGCCAACACCATCAAGTAATGAGCCATCATCAAGGAGAGATAGAATTCCAGAAACATCTGGCGCGAAATGAACTCGTTTTACAAAAGAAGAGGGCTCTCTTCCTTTAGCAGGGGTAGCAACAATGACAGGTATTTCATCATCACTAGCAGTAGAATCTCTTTCCGACACATTGTGTGACTGTTCTAAAATGATACTATCATCCTGGTTGGTAATTGACAGAATATCATTGTCTTTTACCGACTCTAGTTTAGCAAGTTCATCCATTAAAGTGTTATTAAAATCATCCTCCCATGACAAGAAATATCTAACAAGTTCAGCCACAACATCACGCAAAGTCGCGGCAACATTTCGCAGGCAATCTCTCTCCTTGTATAAGTTTTCCAAATCTTCAGATGTAATCCCATTATTCTTCTGATTCTTGTTCCTGGCAGCAGATAATTGTGCTGCATGTTTGGATAAAAGCACAGAGACTTTGGCTTCATATTCGTTTTGCATGTCAGTCAGTTTCTGCTGGTATTTATGAGCAAATTTCTTTTCTAATTGTTGAAGTTCAACTGGTTTATCCATAGTATCAGTACTGTCATCCAGAAGTTGTTGAATTTGCTGCTCAAGAGCCTTGACAATGTCAGCTCTTGCTTCTTCCAGTTGCAAATGGAAGCGTCTTTCACAGTCTTTCTGGACACTTTCAAGTCTGGATTCTAACTCTTGGTGCAATTTTTGTTGATGAATTACTTCTTCCCGACATAACTTCAAAATTATTTTTTCCAGATGCTGCTGCTGGTTTAAAGGCATTTCAGAAGATAATTTCAGCAACTCCTGCAAACAATTACTAAGAGCAGACTCTTTGATCAAGCCCTCATTGCAGAGTGTAACTTGCAAACTACTCTGTGATGCTGCAATTTTGCTTTCCGAAATGTGATTAGTTTGCTGTGATTTACTAAGTTCAATTATCTCTTTTTTATGATTCTCACAGAGTTGTCTTTTTTCCTCCTCATGATGCTGTATTAATTTCATCTTTGTGTCATCTGCACACTTTTTAACAAATTCCAAATATTCAGAATACTCCGCTTCCAGCAATCTCTTCTTTTCCTCAACCAAGTTGTTAACTTTTTCTGTCAAAATGTGTTCATTTTCAAGGGCCTCCTTTTGAATATCTGCAAGATGCTTCTTCTCCAATTCTGATTGCAATCTGTTTACTTTACTATTATACTCTTCATTCTTTTCTCTGAGAATACTGTCAAAGTCATTTTGCATTTGAGTGCACGTACTCTTTAGTTCACTTTCAAATTGTTTCCGAAGAGAGTCACTTTCCAGAAGCTTCGAAGATAGTTCATGGATCTTAAGATTCAGTTCCTCAATAGTCTTGATTTTGTCATTAATTACAGCTGAGAGGGATTGAGCCTCTGAGTCATACTTGGACCGAAGGTTCGACATATCTTTTTCAAGTTTTGATGTCACTTCAAGATTTTGTCTTAATTTTATCTTCAGTGAGGCAATCTGGGCAGAACTTTCAGACTCTTTCCGCTTTAGAGTATTTGACATTGATTGCAATTCCGCTTCAAGTTCATGTAAGGTTCTGTGAACATCCTTCTGTGGCTCACTTATTTTGACATCGAGTTGCTCAAGCACTTCTGGTTTTCCAAAGGATGATATTTGTTCTTTCAACAGCAAAATTTCTTTTTCAGCTGCAGAGAGTTTAATAGTTAGTGACTTCTCTAGATCTTGCATCTCATTTAAACGTTTACTTTGCAATTTCAGTTCCAGTGAATGACTCTCATTCATATTTTGTAGCAATTCTTCCACTTTTGCTTCATAAAGTTCTTTCTGGGCCTCTAATTCTCCTTGATGACGACTCTCCAAAGCCAACCGCATGGTCTCTATTTGCTCCCTATTATCAACAAAAAGCTTCTCTAAGTCAACTGCTCTGGTATTCTCTTCAAGTTCTTTGAAACTGCATTCTCCCAGCATGTCACAAAAATGGGGTGTAGTTGCAGCACCGGTGCAAGAAGAAGATCCAGGCCCTGCATAATACATTTCAGAAACCAACTCTGACTCAGAAGCAGAACTGCAGTCAGAAAGTTTCCTACTATGTTGACTAAACACTTCTTCCGAATAATGCTTTTCAAAATCTGCACACTTCTGTTCAAAGTATGTTCGCAGTTCTTCCATTTGTTTTTTATGTTTTTCTTCTAACTCTCTTCGAAGTACGTTCAAAGCTGTCTCATTTGTCTCTGAAGAATCAATGTCATTCTGTTCAGACAGCACTCGAAGACGACACACCTCAGCCTTATGACTTGCACACAAGCTTTCAAGAGCCAGTTGATGCTCTTCCTTAACTTTAGCCAACTCTTCTTGAATATTCTTAATATCACAAAGTGAGTTAAGTTCATTTGTCATACTTCTGAATTTTCCAACTATAACTTCATGGTGCTCTTTAAAAGTAGACAACAAGGATTGCAAACCTTCTGTCTGCATTTCGAGTAATTTTTCAGACATTTCGTTACATTTTAAGACAAGTTGCTCTAAACTACTGAGGCAAGTTTCATCATACAAAATAGGTGCAGTCGAACTCAAATCTGGGCAATCATTTGTAGAAGAACTACCTATCTTCTCTTCTAAATAAGTAAATTCTTTTTCCAATTCACCTTGCAAAGAAGATGATACCCTTTCCAGACACAACTTGTACTGCAAGGACAGGTTGTGTTTCATCAATAAATATGATAGTTCACTAGCAGATGCATCAATTTTAGTAAGAAGGGGATGCTTCAAAAACGAGCAAGATGTCTCCTGCAGCTTATGAATGTCTTTGTACCGAACATATTCACACTTAGCAAGTACTGCCTCTATTTCCTGCTCATGACACAGTTGCAGGGCCTTCACATTGCTTTCAGATTTAATTTGTTTACTAAGATCATCAAATCGTTGCATGTATTTCTTTTCCGCAGAGGCAAATTTTTCTGACATTTCTGCTCTTACTTTTGCCTCTCTAATTGCTGCTGTTCTTTCTACTTCTTCATTCAATATACTCAATGCCTGAGTATACATTGAGTCTACTTCTACAAGTATTTCTGAGAAGCTTTCGTGATGACTTTGCTCTATCAGACGTAAGGTAGAAAGCTGAGCATCACTAGATTGAGCTTTCATCTGCCAATATTTAGCAGTAGCCTTATGTTTACTCAGTTCCCCTTGCAAACGCTCTTCTTTCTGCTGGAAACATTCCTCCATTTCTCTCATTTCAGCCTCCAAAGAGTAGTGAGTCTCACACATATCTTGATAATTAACTTGTTTCTCTTGAAGTTGTTGTTTCAGTAGGTCCACATGCAATTGAATAGCAGGTCCACACCTATTCAATATGGTTTGTTCAATTTCAAGCAATGCAGCTTGCACTCTTCGAAGTCCTAAAGCTTCAGATTGAAGATAGCTAAGAGCAGCAGCTTTGTCATTTTTCTTTTGAAGATTCACAAGCAGTGATTCACAGTCAGAATTCATCTTGTTAATTATTTTTTTTAGAGATTCTATTTTTTCTATAGCTGTAACTCTTTGATTGTTATCCTGCAGTACCTCGGTGGGTCTCTGGTCATGTGCAGCTGCTGCTGAAAGTTCTTCAATGAGCTGCCAAACCATTTCATTTGAAGAGACTTCTTTCTTGTTGACGTTTTTGTTGAGTGTTTCAAGGCGCATAAGTCTTGACTGAAAAATGCTTTTGTCCTTCAAGACCTTATACAGGTCTGCCTCAAGAGATTTACAAGTTTGCCAAGATTCATCTAAAGCAAATAGTGTTTTCTCAACCTGTCCTTCCAAATGTCTTTTCTCGCACAAAAGAACTTGACAATGTCGCTGGCTCTTCTTAAGCTCATTTTGCAGTCGGATAATTTCTTTACCCTTTGATGAAAATTCATTGATCAAATTGGAGAGGCCTTTAGACGACTGATTTGGGTCTTTGCTCTTTTCAATTATACTCTTCATTTTCTCTTCATAGCTCAGTTCTTTGTCATGGAGTTCGTTTTGCAAGGCCTCAATAGAGTTATTGAGAAGATTTCTTTCTTCCTGATATTTTATCTCACAACTGCATTTATCTCCAGAAACACTGATAGATGTTTTCTTAGCAATTTGCTCACTTACAGACATTTTGGTTTCTGCTTCCTTAAGTTTTACTTGTAATTCACACACATCACATTTCAGTTGTTCATTAATTTTCTCTAAATCCCTACATTGTTCAACCCAACATGACACAATTTTAGACACCTTTTTTGAGGGGTGTTGAGACCCAGCTTGTGACAAATTGGAATCTACATTTGAAGATGGCAAATGATTACATTCCCGTTTTAAATTATCAATCTGTGTCTTTTGTCTGTTTAATTCTATTTTGAGCTTTTCTACAGTGAGAAGCGACTTGTACAGTTGTTCAACTGGACTTTCACTTGGGCATATTCCCATCCTCTGTTCACTGGAATATCTTTCACAGTGGTCCAAAAGGTTATCAAGAGCCATAAGCCCAGTGATTTCCACTGAGTCACAATTAAAGTCACCTTTCAACAATTGCATGGAATTAGTGGCTTTATCCACCCAAGAAGTATCTTGCTCACGTTTATTCGATGCACACAGAGACCGTAAGAATGAAATGTCCGCATGACATTTTTTAACAAGACATTTTATGGTGTTTTCACCCACATTTTCGTTAGTGGCTTTCAATTTATTCTCTAGTTCAAGTACCCTGCAACTCAACGTTGATACTTCTTTACTATAATTTTCTTTAACAGAAATAAGCTCCCTTTCTAACTGAGCTTTGACAGACACAAGTTCATTAAGTTGTTCATTCGCAACTTTCCTTTGCAGTAAAGTTTCATTGTGCTGTGCCTGTAGTTTAACAATGTCAGTTTCTTTTCTTGCCAACTCCGTCTTTAAGTCATTTGACATTTTATCAAAGTTTTCTTTAGAAGTGGCATACAGCTCTTTCACTTCATTCAATTCCATTTCTGACCGTTCTCTTTCTTCTGTCAGGTGTGTGTTAGCATCAGAGAGCAATTTTAGCTTTTCCTCCAAAGCACACAATTGTTCATAAGAAACCTTAGGATGCTCTTTGGCCTGACTTTCTGCATCAAGAGAATGGGTTACTATCTCATTTAGACTTTCTGTGTGCTTCTTGAGGCATTTGCATTGCTCTGCTGATTGCAATAAATCATTCACTTGCTTTTCCAAGTCCCACTTTTCCTCCAAATGACTCTGTTGCAGAGCAAGCAGCTGCCTTTTTAGGTCCTCTGTTTTCTTTTCAGATTGGTCCAAGGAAGTTTGATTTGCTTGAATCTGAAGCTCTAACTTTTCTTTATCACTAGTGAATTTAAGATTTTGATCTTCAAGTTGTTGATGAAGTGCATCTATTTCACAGAGGTACCTAGAGGCCACAGCTCTTTCGTTTTCTAATGACAAAAGCACCTCTTTATAATTTTCATCGAGAGCTGTGTAGTTTTTGATTTTCTGGTTTAAGGCTTCAAATTCACTTTGATATGAAGTATTTCTATTTTGTTCTCCTTTAAGGAACTCTCTTAGTTTCACAATTTCTACTTCAAGAGTTGCATTTTTCTGTTCTTCCATTACAATTCTCTGTTTTGCATTTTGGTCAAGCTTTGAAGCTTGGCTTTTGATCTCTGCATTTTTCCTTTCCAGATCCCTAATGTTAGTATTGGCCGTATCTACACTGGCACTGTATGCTTTACATCTCTCCTGCTCCACCTTCAATTGTTTCTGAACATCTTCTAGTTGCTTCATTAGGTTGGTGCATTTCTGACGTTCATCTTTTAACTGTTGGTGCAACATTTCAATCTGGGGTTGATATAAAGTACATGCCTGGTCAATCTCTTGAAGTTGTTGCTCAAGGGACTCTACCTTTCCTCTATATTTTTCATTATTATGTTCTTCTCGATTCAGCTGTTCACCCAGTTCCTCGACCTTCTGGCTGTATGACCTACTCCATTTCTTTTCTTCACTGAGCTGCTGTTCCTGGAGGACTAATAAGCTGTTTTTCTCTCTTAATTCAGTTCGGAATCTTTCAGCATCTCTTTTGCTAGTATTCACTTCATTTTCATGGGATAGTTGCATTGTTGCTAGTTCTTCCATCTGTTTCTGTTTCATCCTATTTAGGTCTTGGTGCATACTGTGAAGCTGACGAGAATGCGCTTCTTGAAGTTCAGATATGCGACCATTCAAGAGTGCAATTTCAGCACGATGATTTGCATCTTTGCGAGCCAAATCCTCAGAACATTTCATCTGTCGTTCATCAATTTGTTTCTTGTACTGTTCAAGGGTTTGGTGATAGGTTGTTATTTCAGCAGTATAGTCGAGAGCTTGAGCTTGGAGCCGCTCAATTTTGTCTCCCTGTCTTGCACATTCTAAACTTTTCTCATTCAGAAGCAATTGAAGTGATTCAACTTCATTTTCTAATTCAATAATTCTCTTTTCTCTATCATCTCGCTTTTGATTCAGTTGTTCCTGGAACACGAATAGAGTAGAAAACCAGTAGAAAACATGTTTGAAAAGTTACAGCAGGTTAAAAATGAATAACAATAAACAAAGTGTGTCTACCTCATGGGCACTCTGGGAGAAATATGCTCCCTCATGAGCAGATAACTGAGTGTCATGAGCAAGTTTCAAGCTTGAGATGTCCAGGTTCAGCTTTTCACACTCATTCTGAGCAGCAGTTAACTGTGATCTGAGGAGAGACTCAATTCGGCGTGCTTCAACAAGTTGCCCTGTAAGCTGAGTTTTGTCAGTTTCATAACGCTCACTGTAAGCAGAAAACGTTTTCTTTATAACATAGTAATTGACATACTGAAAATGCAAACATTAATTTCCTGTGTAGGTTCGGATATTACCTTAAATCTTTCAACTCTTTTGAGAGTTTTATTGATAATTCATCTTTATTAGGGATAGCAGGTGGCGGAGCAGATGCACTCCTAGCAGCACGCTGTTGAAGCGCCTCCAATGAGCTCATTAAAAATTGAACCTGTTAAACAGATGTGTTGAATTAAGAGTCCTTTAAATTGAGGAATATTCTTAAAAACTATTTTAAGGGCTTACCTCTTTAGAAGACTGAGCTTTGCACTGGGTTAATTCTGTTGACTTTTTCAGTAGCAGGGCATCTTTTTCTTGTAGAGCCTCTAGGAGTTTAGACTATCAGAGAGAAACACACAAAGTTTTAGATTTCAGCAGTTTCTTGCTTTTAACCTGTCATTTCTGTAGTTGTTTTATTATGAATAGATATCCATTATTTATTAAAATTTTATTAAGTACCTGGGGCTGCTGCACTTGCTGCCCAACAGCATGTAGTTGAGACTGGAGAGTGTGCACCTGCTCTGTGAGACGACCTGCCTCATTCTTCAGCTCCTCTCTGTCTCTTACGCTTTGTTTCAATGACATGGCAAGCTTCTGTATCATTTCGTCTCTTTGACACAAGGCTGCAGCATGCTCTTGAAGCTGTTCAATAAAAGTTATCACCACTCATTATACGTTTTAACAGTAACATAAAAGAAAATTTGAGATATGATGGGTCTCATAGCAAACACCAACCTTTCTATTGTACTCAGCAATGGAGGCCTTAAAGTCAACATCAAATCCAGATGCAAGTGGACCAATAGAAGCATCAATGCAACTCATTTCCTTTATGGCATCCAATTCCTGAGTGACTGCTATGAGGGCAGCTTCTTTCCCTACAAAAACAAATAAGAATCTTAAGCATGTCAAAAATATTTCAGCTCATCCCCACTTCAAAATATTGAATGGGACACTTATCAAACTCTTACCGGCAAGTAAGTCTTCCAGGTGGCTGATACGGGAACAAAGCTCTGTCACAGAATATTTCTCATCCATGCTCACAGCTTTGGAGGCTGATTGAATGCCATTAGAGATCTGGATGTGGTTGTGATTTGATGTAGGGCCCTGAAAATGATTTGTGTCATCAGCTAGCAGTAATGAGTGCAGTGATAAAATGGTTACACATTTGCTCGAAAGGAAATATACCTCTTCGGCAGTTGTATATGATGAGGATGAAGGGTACATAGTTTCCATAGTATCATTTGATACCCTCTTAGTTTCAGTTCTTTTGCCAGTATTACTCTTTTCGAGCCTAATCCCGTGTTTTTGTTGCACATTTGACCCAGCCTAGTGGAGGCAGAAAAGGGATTATAAGTTTAAGACAATATTTTATGATTAAATAATGTTTCAAGGTTATTGAAACAAAAACTAAGTTGTATGTCAGGAACACATTAGACAATACAATATCCACATCTAAGCACACTGACAGCACCAAAATCAAGGTATGGGCCTAAGCGCATGAACATATGTCATGTTTCCACAGCTGAGGCCCTCAGTGGGAGGAAATAATTATTGTTCACAACATTTTCAAAAGGTGTCTTAACATTAACTGCCAAAGACACATAGGCCTGAAGATGACACCGGCCGGAAAACAAAGTTGGTGAATGAACCCAACCTATAAATAGATTTCGGAGAGCAGAAATAATGGTCTCAAGCCCATCAGCTATAGCACGAAAAATGATGAGAAATGAGCAATACACAAAGTTCAGGCACATAAGTTAATCGTGTCACGTTGTATACCAAGAGATTATAAACGATACAAGGAACAAATTTGAGTACAAATGCTGGGATCGACACCAAATACCTTTCCCACCCCAACCTTCGCAACGGGGTCTTGATCTTCCATAGCAACGAAATTTTAAGGCACAAGCACGTCTAGGGAAACCATTGAAATGATCGTTTCATTCATGATTCAACGCGTGCAGCGAGAATCAAGAGCGTGGTTCAATTTCAACTCGGGGTTTGTTGACAGTGGGTCTGTTTTTCAACACGGAAACCGTTGTACAGTGTAGCCAACAGAATGGTAGTTAGTTTCCCGCGGAAAGAGGCGGAAAGTCGTTTGCGGTTGCGGTTGCTTAATACCGTCCTAAAAGAAAATTTATGTCATATGTCTTTGCATCCGATCTTGAATAATGATTAAAAATAAGATGAGAGGTAATACAAGAGAATGCTACTATTGTGAAGATTATAGTGATCCCTATAACGACAAAACATCCTTCGGAAAAACGTACAGATGAAATCACTACATTTTATAGAATCGAGTAAGAAATTAAATGAACTAATGTTCTCAGTTTCATTCATGAAAGGCTGTTGAAACATTCACTTTCCTCCCCGCGTGTAAACGGGACTTCCCTAAGCACCGCAGTTTTACTTAAGATTCACATTTAGCGGAGTGGTCAAACAATAATCACTAATTAGGCAAGTACTTAACCACCATTCAGGCTCACTGCGCACTCACCCGTAATCGACGAAAAAGAGTGGCCCATGGGGGGATCGAACCCACGACCTTCGCGTTATTAGCACGACGCTCTAACCAACTGAGCTAATGGGCCGACGAACACTGAGTAGACAGAGACTCTAACACAAGACTCTACTGCCGTGGGGTAGACACGGCGGGAGCGACATGCTAGAGCGTCGATACCCCCGCGCTGTAACGAGAGTCTGCGGTGAACGGGGTATTGCCAGTGTGTCCTGTGTGCTTCGACACAGCTTATCCGGAGTGGTCAGACTCGTCCTGACATCTGAAAGGCGACTAGGGGAGTCTCTGGGAGTGAACGAGAGACTGGCAGCTAAGAAACTGGAGAGAACGCGGTGGCTTACCGTACGTCCCAAAGTTCTCCATGCACCACGCTCAGCGTCGGGCCGAACTCTTGGTCGCACGGTGCTGCCTCAAGCCGGTCGTCGAAATGAGCTTTCTGGCTTCTGGAGGGGTCGCATAGCACGGCGGGTGCCTGACCACGAGCCCTAGATGAGCAAACCAAGTCGTTCTTCCTTTCCCAGCACCATGGTGTGCCATGGCTAGAGCCCTTCAGTAGCCAGAGCGTCGCACCACGCCCGTCGTCCCGTCGTCATGGCCGCGCCAAGGTCTCCCGCACATTTTGCTCTCTTCCACCACTTTCACTCTCGGCCCGCGTGCTTTCTTCCATCCTTGTCCCGTCTTCTTCGCGCCCAACTCGACGCATTGCGCCTCCGCGAGCCGGACTGCCGGACCGGGTGCACTCCCAAACAAGGCGGGGGTCAGAGGTGCCCGTCGAGCAGCCTCGCCGCCCGGCGTGCCCGGCGCTCAAAGCGGCCCGTCCCTCGCATCCTTCCCCAGGCTTGCAGGACACGGGAACGAAAGAAGAAACGGAAGGAGAGGGGCGGCAGAGTGGACCGCGTCCTGCTTGTGTTGCTTGTCCTGCTTGTCCGCCAATGGGTTTGGCGGCGGCGGCAACAACTGCCCGCGACAAGTCGCCGCTCGGCGGGATCGGCTCGGCCCGTCTGGACGGCCTGGCTGGACTCCGGACTGGACTGGCCGCGTCTGGAGCGGCTCCAGGTCCAGGCCGCTCCAGATCTCCCGGAACAGACGAGACAGGGACACCCGACGCGGCGGTGACGGCGACGGCGAGGCGGACGCAGCCGCGGGCTTGGTGCCCACCCCGGTGCCCCAAGCCGTCCGCCCCCCGCCCCGCCCCGCGTCGGTTTCTCTGGAGAAAGGGAAGGACACTGCATGGCTGATATTCTGCTTCCCGAATCGCGCAACAACACGCAATATGCACGCCAAGCCGCGCGGCACGGCGGCATGGCGTGGCGGCCACGGGCGCCAGGGGCGGAGCGCGGAGCAGGCGGGGCTCGAGGGGGGATTTCTGCTGCTTTCCCCCGTCGGGCTCCGCCGTTGCTCCGCGCTCCGCTTTGGGACTCGCCAGGGAAGTCCCAACACATCAGTCGGCCATGCCAGCCAGTGGCGCCGCCTGGAAGTGCCCTCGAAATCGCTTTACGGCCCATCGGCCCTAATAGTTATCGCCGGCGAGGAATCCGGACCGCTGCCGCCATACTGCCACCGCCGACAGCGGCGACGTCGCGGAAAAGACTTGCTTCACGACCTCCGAAAAGTGCTGCAAATGGCCCGTGCGTGGACTGCGTGGACTGCGTGGACGAGAGGTGAAAGTCTTACCGCCTAATAACCCCCACCCCTTTAACGACCCGGCCATGGCTGGCCATGGCCGCCACGGTGGAGGGCCGGGCCACTGCCGGCCGGCCGGGCAGCGCGCCGCGGACCACGGCGCCGACGGCGGTGCGTAAATACATACCGCCACCGCGTGCTCCGCGTGCTCCGCGTGCCGAGAAGGTGCACTCGGACGGCGCGGCGCAGTGCGGGCAGTGCAGGAGACTGTCTCTCTCGCACCAATACGGGACGTCCCGTGAGTGCGAGAGAGACGTACCGACGGCCGAGGAACCAGCAGGAACACGGCGGAGAGGGTGCCGCCGCACGACCGCCGCGGAACGCCGCGTCCACGGCGGCGCCGCGGCGAGTTGCGTAAGGAGCGCGTGCCGCCGGCGCCGGTTCGGTGCAGCAGTGCGGAGTGGAGTGCGGCGGGATTGCGAGGCTTTCGGGAACGGCAGCGGGACAACGGGACGGCGGCCTTGCGCGAGGGGAGGGGGAGGGGCGACCTTGGCCCTTGGCCCTCGGGAAGGTCAACCCTTTTTGTCCTCGCTGTAGTGACGATGGCTCGAACTCTTCTTTCGGACCCTTCCGGACTTTGGTTTTAAGGCTCAAGGCTGGATTTGTTTGAATCTCTGAAAGAGACTAGTGCACTTGTTACTCTATCCGATCGAGTCATGGTCCAAAAGTTTTTCATTGTGATACATGCCACGATGGGTAAATACTAAGGAGCCCAAGATCTCTTCAAAGCAGCACGCCCACGCCTCGGGTAGCCATTATTGGCCGGAAGTATGGAGGGTGGGGGGCTAGGCATTTGTGTTCCTGCCCGCTGCCTCGGGGTCCTCCCAGACTCGTGGACGGTGCCGGCGTGGGCGTACTTGAGGAGGACATGGCCCTAGGATGGGCCTTGGCCTCGCCGAGACTCACCTTGCCCAGGTCGCCGGGATGTTCCCCTCTTCCGTGGATCCCACGGCCCAGAGAGGGGGGAGGGGGCTTGGCGCCGCGCTCAGCTGTCGGGTGGGTAAAGGGGTGGCTGGAGGCACGCTGGAGGCACGCTGGAGGCACGCTTGGAGGGGCGTCGTTGCGCTTATCGTGGTGTGGCCGGCGGGGCCGCGGCTGCCTGCCCCAGCCAGTGAAAGTCCCCCCGTCTCCGCCCTGCCCCCTGCCGTCGCCCCGCCCCTCGCGTCCAGACTGGGCCCTACGCCCCACCCCGCCCCGCCACGCCGGTGCGGCCGCCACGCCGCGTTGGAGCGGTTTGGCCCCACACCGCCTTGGCGCCTTCCTGCCGTAATCGGCCGAGTGCCGCGCGCCGAGACGCCCACCGCGCCGGGACAGCCGCCGTCCGCGTCCGCGTCCGCGCCGTCCGCGCCCGTCGCCGCGTGCCGCTCGCCGTCCTGGGCCCGCCTGGACCTCTGGGACGCCAACGTCGCGGTCGGAGTGCGCGCGCCGCCATGCAGCGATAAGTGAACGGGGTGTGACTGGACTGCACCTCGCGGCGAGTCGCCGCCCTCAGGAAGTGCCACGCGACCTGCTTCGCCGCGAAGAGGGACAGCGCCGCGCAGCGCGCAGCATGGAGGAGCGACTGGGGTCGGCGCTGGCCTGGGCCACCGTGCTGCTGCTGCTCAGGGACCTCGCCGTCGACGCCCTGCCCCAGTACAACGCGTCGGCGTGGCAGGTTCGTAGTAGGGCGATCACGCGCGGCGCCGGTTTGCCGAACCTCGCGGGTGTTGTGCCGAGTAAGTGCCTCCAGTGCTGCAAGGACAGAGGCCCGCGCCGCTGACGCCCCGCTAATGTCCCGCTTACGCCCCGCCGTCGTTCCGGCTGGAACACCTGCATCATCATGGTGCGCGGCGCGCGGCGCAGCCCGGCTCGGAGAAGGTGGTGCCATCTTCATGCTCCATGCTTCATGCTTCATGCTGTGTGCAACACGTGCTAGTGCTAATTGTGTGTCCACGCTCCGAGGCGCCGCGACGCCTCCGTGTCCGGGAAAGGTAGCCGCGGCCCGCCGCCGCCAAGCCGCCAGGCCGCCACGCCGCCACCAAGTGCGTCAAGTGGGAGGGGCGGATAGGCGGGGCCGGGCGGGGCGCGCGTGCAGCCCAGCCCGCGTGTGTGTCAGTGATAATGAAAGTTACGACGGGCTCGCCGTAACCTGACGGACCCGGCGGACCCGGCGGACCCAGCGGACGGCGTGATGCGTGATGCGCGATGAATGTTACGCGCCGTGTCGGCGCCGTGTCGAAGCACTGACGGCGGCCCGCGCCATGGCGGAGTGGAAAGCCCGCGCCGCGCCGCCCGCCGTCGTGTGTCAATCACTCGGTCTGATCGGCCGCCTACCTGTGCGGCGATTCAGCAGTGTTTTGTCGCTCTGTCGCTCGCGCACTCCTACACCCACGGTCCGCTCCACGAGTGCGAGAGAGACGGAGCGACGAAACCAGTGTTCGGAATCAGCCCGCTGGACCTGAGTGACTGCCCGGTAAGCGACAAGTGCCCCAGCCTGACCAATCGCATTCCGAGCACAACTTCCTGGTTGCCCGGTCGCGTTGTCGCGTTCGGCGACTCGATTGACTCGAAGAGCATCGAGACCGACGAGAGAAATCACTGGGCCGGCATGCGCGTTGAACATTGCGCGCGTCATGCGCGGGCCGAAACGTGAGACGTTCGCAAGACAAGACAATCGAACTGATCGTCGGCGACGCGCTCGCGCCGGACGGTTGGTTGGATAGATGGATGGGCGGTGAGGGTGCCTCGACCGAGGGAGAGTCTCATTATTGTCTTGCGCGAAAACAATGCCATGATTGGGAGAAATTTGCGCGGTATATTCGGCGGCGCGTGCCTGCACCGCTGCGCGCGCGCGCGACGGGCACTTGGAGTGGTCATGACCCGCACTGCCCCACCCCGCCCTAAGGTCATATGGAAGATAGGTCTGCGCAATCTTCCATATGACCTTACCCCGCCCCGCCCCCGGGCTGGACGACAGCCTCCCTCGGATTCCCGTGCATTGCGCCACACCTACAACACTACAACACCCAATAAGCACGTACGTGTGGCGCGGTGCGGCCGCCGCCGCCGGCGACGCGTTGACAGAGTTATGCTTTAATAGAAAGTCAAGTCCCATACGATTTCACCCATCGGCAGTGGAAGCAAACGGTGTTACAGCAGCGCGGAGAGGTCCGGGGCGTCCGGGGCAGTCTGGGCGCGTGCCCTGCCCCTTTCCCCCTTCGCCTGGCCCTGGCCCGCCCGCACTTGCCAGCACTCGCACCGGTTCTGCGTCCTACTGCATCCAGAGGGACAGGCGGGCCGAGGCAGCCGGTCTCCAGAGAGCGGCGCCAATGGCATTACTTACGTTACGTCCTTTTCGTACGTCCTTTACGCACGTCCTTTACGTACACGTCCTTTACGCGCCCACCTGTCAGTCGGGGCGGCGCGCTGCGGCGCGGGGCGAGCGAGCATTGTGACGGCACCGTTGCATCAAACGGCGTCCTTGACAAAGTGGCGCGCGACCGCGCTGCACCCCACCTGCTTTCGCGGCGTCGCGTCGCTCGAAAGACGCCGCGACACGGCGGCCAGGCCGCGATGCCACACGATGCGGGGGCCGCGGGATGCGGGGGCCGCGGGGTGCGGGGGTCAAGGCCCGGCCGGGGGGGGGGGGCACTCAAGGAGGGAATTCCCACGTCTGCTGTTTGTGCTAATCCCAACTCCCTCGCGGCGCCCTGCAGGTGGACTCGCGGAGCAACGAGGTTGGCAGCGCGGGCCGCCAGTTCCGGCGAACGCGGGCCAACAGTTCCAGGCTGCTCTTCGACGACATCTTCTTCGGGGACTTCGAGGACGAGCGCGAGACCAGCGGGTCGTGCAACTGCAGTGAGTGTCCTTTCAGCCGTCGCTTCCCAAGCGCGTCTTTGGTTTTGTTTCTGTTTCTTCATTCATGTTGTTGTTGCCGCCAGACTGCGGGATCATCAACCAGGAGATCCGGATCGTGGGCGGCAGGCCCACTGGCGTGAACCGCTACCCCTGGGTGGTGCGCCTGGTGTACGACGGCCAGTTCCACTGCGGCGGCTCTCTGCTCAACGGCGACTACGTCCTTACGGCGGCGCACTGCGTCCGGAGGTAAAGACAAGGCACCGCGTCCGTCTCTCTCGCACTCACGGAACGTTCCGCCGACGGAGGCAACTGTTCCGAATCTGCAAAGAACGAGTTTCGCAAAATGTCGACTTTTTATTCCCATAAGCCTCGAACCTCCCGGCCGGAACCGCCACGGAATTCCGGCACACTGGTGGCAACGCCAACCCACTGTGCCAAACCCCAAGGGAAATCGTGAGGAGAAGAAAGAACTCTCGTGCGGCGCGTGGACGAACAGCCGTGCTTTTATTTTCAGTCCGAAAATAAGAGAGGTTTGAGCGTACGGTCACAAATAGAGATAGACTTGATTGAACGGAGGGGAATTGTGTACCCTACGTGCTTGCTTGTGCACTGTATAGATCATGTGACCTTGCGGAAAGCGGGGCGGGGCTGACTGAATCTCTCCTCCAAAAGCAGTTGTCACTGACCACGTACTACATGAGTGTCTTCTTGTCGAGACAGGTTGAAGAGGTCCAAGATCCGTGTGATCCTGGGCGACCACGACCAGTACGTGACGTCGGACGCCCCGGCCATCATGCGGGCCGTGTCTCTAGTCATCCGCCACCGGAACTTCGACGTCAACTCGTACAACCACGACATCGCCCTGCTGAAGCTGCGGAAGCCCGTCGAGTTCACCAAGCGCATCCGGCCTGTGTGCCTGCCGCAGCCCGGTACGTATCCTGGCCGTCGCCCACTCTCTACAAACTCAACAGTGTGCCAGTTTGTAGAGCTTCGGAAACCTCTACGGCGGCAGGCTGTGCTCTGGTCGGTACTTGAACCAGCGATCTTACTGCTTGACAGGCTTGGACCCGGCCGGGATGGCGGGCACGGTGGTGGGCTGGGGCCGCACGGAGGAAGGCGGCCAGCTGCCCGCCGTCATCCAGGAGGTGCAGGTGCCCATACTGACGCTGGCCGAGTGTCGTGCCTCCAAGTACCGCGCCTCCAGGATCACCCCCAACATGATGTGCGCCGGCAAGGGCACCCAGGACTCGTGCCAGGTATGCTACTCCCAGAAGTGAATGGGGTGTGGGTGGCGCACCAGGCCTACTCAGTATGTACTCAAGGCGTTTTCCCCTTTTCTGCTCCCCAGGGGGACAGTGGAGGGCCACTGATCGTGGGCACGGGCGAAGATGGCAGGAATCAAGTAGTCGGTACGTAAAGCAGTACAGTTCCTCGACTGTCCTGCTGCCCGGGGTTCGAATACCAGCCACCTGGGGCGTTCTTCTTCTCTTTTTGTCAAGGCCCTCTTCACTTATTTTCTGTGCTCTCGGCATGTTTGACTGTTTCAGGTATCGTGTCGTGGGGGGTGGGCTGCGGCCGGCCGGGATACCCGGGGGTGTACACTCGCGTCACCCGCTACCTGGACTGGGTGAAGACCAACATGAGGGACTCGTGTGTGTGTGTGAGATGATCGCGTGCTTGTGGAACTTACCACTGCGTGGCTTAAGTCGAAACGTAACCATGCAATGCACGGAATCAGACAAACAAAGGTCGTAAAACGAAATGTTATTATGGGCCCTGTGATTTTTCTCATACCTACGAACTCACCCTGGTAAGGTGGTAAAAAATAACTGTTGTTGTTTTGATCTCAAGAGTTAAGCATGGAAATTGATGTCATGAACGAGAGGAAGAAGACGACGAGACATGTTTGTATTTCTGCCCCTACAAATCCTGATTCGTTTTTGTTTATTTTATCGAGTTAAGGTCTACAAAACTTTTTCAAAAAAATAGACATTTTTTAGCTTGTAATTCAGTTAAGGGTAAGTTACCATTTTCAGACCAGTTCTTGTGATGATAACGTTACGCGTGTAAATGTTTTGTAATTATTTAACTTATGTGTACATGTACTTTTTAATATTAATTAATTTATTGTAATATAGCTAAGTTTACCAATAATTTATAAGAATATCAGTGTAATGCACTTTGTACAAAGCCAATGGACATACGGTGTACGGTTGCGTTATATTTCGCCGCCGATTGAATAAAGACAAGAAATGTGGGGCATTCCTAACAAACGACGATATGGAATTAATACTATGCTCAGTAACTTTCGATCAGCGTCCTATAAGGAGCGTGTGGGTACTCTGGTCATGCGGCGATTTCACTGCAGCTTTAAAAGACTGCAATGTTTCAAATTTTGCAAATAAATTCTCTCCTTACTGTACCCCCTGACAATAGTTCATCCATTCCACGCCCCATTTGATAATTTGGTCCGAAGTTGAGGTTCAAAAGGATGCGCGCGCTGTGTGACTTGCGACTTCCCTCCCTCGATCCGCTTCCTCGTCAGCTTGGCCACCACCACCACCACACAACACAACACAAAACAAAAGACAACGCAGGGTAGCCAACCTTTGCATGCAGAAAGAATTTTCATCGCATCGGTGTCCTGGCGGCTAGTACCTGCGTCCTGCTCCCTGCTCAACTAAAGATTTAAGTTGATTGCACCATCTGTAAACGCAGTAACTATTTCAAGTATGGTCAAACACACAATGCATTTTGTGCTGTTTTACTAGATCAAGCTAAATTTCACAACCATTACACGTGACGTATGACAAAACCTTCTGCTCGGGCTGTCTGCTTGAAGATGTTAATTAAAATAAACATTTCTTTTGCTGCGCAGTCACTATGGATCGAATGACAATACAGAAATACCTTAGAGAGAGCACTTTAGGATTTATTGGTGCAGGTCAAATGGCACAGGCTATAGCTGATGGTCTTGTGAAACAAGGTAATAATAGCTTTTAAAAGCCGTTGTTCAATATTAATTTGTATTTGCTCTTCAATCAATTTAATGTAACGTGAATGCTTTGCAGGCTTAATTATGCCTGGTGATATCTATGCTTCTGCTCCATCGGAGAGAAATTTGAGAAGTTGGAAAGAGAAAGGAATGAACGTAACTCATCGGAATGGTACTGCCGTTTAGTATTTATATGGGGATACTGCGGAAATTTTGTGCTGAAGATTATTATCCCTTATTTCATTACAGATGACATTGTGAAAAATTGTAAAACCATATTCTTAGCTGTCAAACCACAGTATTTGAATGAAGCACTGAGTGCAATCACACCAACTCTTGATAAAATCCCACGTCTGTTTGTGTCTGTCATTGCTGGGATTTCTTCAACAGCTCTGGAAGAGGTAAAATTTATCCAAAAACTTGCATGGTTTCATTACATTAACAGGACATAACATTTCTCTGGCGATGTTACAGGCTCTTTCCACACTAGTGCCTTCCTCTAGAGTTGTGAGAGTTATGCCCAATACTCCTCTTCGTGTGGGAGCAGGATGCTCAGGTACATTTTACATCAGTAATTTTTATCCTCCTGATTTTTTAAAATTTTAGTTTTTATTAAAATAGAAGAGTTTTTGTTTTGTTTTGCAGTCTTTTGTGGCGGATGCACGTCAGTTGATAGAGATACTGAAATTGTCAAAGGGTTGCTCTCAGAGCTTGGACTGTGTCTTGAGATTAAGGAGAGTATGATGAGTGGTGCAGGTGTCATTGCTGGATGTGGACCTGCATTTGTAAGTATAGAAATTTCCAAACATCAACAACCTTACACCTTTTCTTTTGAAAAATTTCGCAGCTTTATGGTGTTGGTGTTTATTTAGATGTACATGATGATTGAAGCAATTGCTGATGGTGGTGTCAATATGGGAGTACCTAGAGAAATGGCTCAACAACTAGCGGCACAGACTATGTTGGGTGCTGCTCAGATGGTTTTAAAGACAGGACAGCATCCTGGGCAGCTTAAAGATGAAGTATGTTCACCGGGTGGCAGCACCATAGCAGGTGTTCAAGCTCTTGAGAAGTGTGCTATAAGGTAAATTAAAATGAAGTGATGTATTATGGATCCCATCTTTATCAATCGTGTTTAAATTCCCTTTAATTCACCCTTACAGGTCTGCAATGATGGCAGCAGTAGAAGCTTCAACCTTGAGAAGTATAGAGCTTGGGAAGCGCAAGTGAATTACTATCAAGTAACCTAATAAGTTTGCCAGCTGAAGTACGTATATAGTTGCAGTAGGGCAAGATTGTGTGGATCTGATTTTCTATTTTAAACAAACATTCCGAGACCCTGATAGTTCTAGAAAATATCCACAAAACAGTTTCAGTCAGTCTGAGTCATCTGCATATTTCCCCTGCTGTGGATTTTGTTATTGACTGCTTTTTTAGATCTGATTTTTACAAGACATGTATATATTTCTTTTGTTTTAAGTTTGTTGTGTGCAATGAATCTCGTGATTATTACCAGCTGATATATTCCATTGTATTTATTTAAAACTCAAAGATCCTCTCAACGAGGCTAAAAATGTGATATTTTGTAACATGTAAGTAGAGTTGGTGAAGGCTGCTCCCGACACTTAGCTCTTCCTCAATTTGTAAAAACTGTAAAATTGTGACAACTGGAAGGCGAGTGCTCCCAATAAACTTCTACAGTTCAATGAGTTTCCAACAGCTTTTTCTCATTTTACTTATTTATTTTTACTGTAACTTGCCTCAACAGATGCAAGCCATCCCTAACAGATTTTCTTTCAATAACAATCTCTCTTTATTGCGTCTTAAAATATGCAAGTAATTGCCCTGACAAAAGACCACTAATTAAGTTTACATAATGTTTGAGCATTGTTTATCTGGATCAGTTCATTAAGCATCCATCTCCTGGGGCTCCCTCACTTCCAACAAAACCTCTTTCTTAAAAAAATAATAAAAAAGAAAAAAAAAACACAAAAAGAGAGAGAGAGAGAGATTTGGAGAGCTCCAGAAAGGGAATGTTTGAATACTTCCTGAGTTCACAACATATTCAAATTAATAGAAACTAACTTTTGATGCCGCACTACTTGGCAATATTGTACAAGGAAATTGCACCCAAATGTATTTCTCCTCGCTGAAAAGAAAAGCAACATCAAACAAATCCTTAAGTACCTTCTGATATGATGAAAATAAAGAGCCAATCAAAATACAACAAATAGAAAAGGCAATAATAAATGAGAATCTGAGTTCAATTAAAATGTCAACATTTAAAAAAAAACGTACAGGAAGACATTTTTTTTTGGTACTTTGCCAAGGGGCCGACAAAGACCAGCATGATTAAATTGTGAGTCACCGAGTAATTCACATTGGAAATGTGTTAGTGAAGCCCTGGAACATAGTTTTCACTATGAAAAGTAGGCATAATAGGTGTAAAAGAACAAGACCACAAGAATCATTAGTAAATGATCAATCACATTTAACAAATTTAATCTAACCCTTTCTATATAAACATGTACACATATGTACACACAATGTCATAGGGCCAGATGATAATCACTCTAAGCACAAACTTGATTTAATAACTTTAAAAAAAGGTAAAAAAGATCTTTGCCTTTAATGAAACAAAGTTGATGCTGCATAGAGGCAAATTGCTCAGAATATTTGAGGCAGAAGTATTTGAAATGAATAGTATTAACATTAACAAAAAAAAAAAGGAAGAAGAATTAGACTAGGAGAAAGTCAATAACTACAAATAATACAAAAAGTTAAGCTCAAATAATGCAAGTAAGAAAAAAAAGCTTTAAAATTAAAAAGTGATTGGTTTACAGAAATCATTTTCATCCTGGCTTAAGAAAGTGCCTAATTGCATGAACACAACTATGGGAATTTATCTAAGGATTGCAAACATGGGGAGGTCAGAATAAGTAAATATTGACACAATACATAGTGTTCACTATAGTACAAAAATAGACCAACTATAACCTAACGTCACAAAACTGTTCTGAAACATAGAAGAATGCAAGGGGAAAGTGACCAGTCATAAATATTTTCATGAATGCATATGGAATAGCATGTTGACATGATTGACAAAGTAGGTTCAAGAATCCGGGTTTACTAAACAGACTTGATAAAAATGACCCACGGCAATAACAATCACACTTGATTTAAAGATTACTACTGGGGAACAAAGTCACACTGTATAGAGGCGAAATGCTAGTGCTTAACGCCATCTTTAGCGTGTAGTTCACAGTTTGGGTATGTATAAAGTTATGAACAGAAGACATCATGTACAGTACTAAATAAGAAATAATAGTCCAAATAACAATCTATGTATAATATTGAGGCTAATAATAATAATAATAATAGTAATAACAACTGGGTTTTGGAGATGTTAATTAAAAACAAAGCTCAAACTAGGTGTAGGCCACCTTAAATGCAGATGAATGGTCTCATATGGCAGGTCTTTGTGCGGGGAGCGCTACTATCACAGCTAGCTGTAAACACTGCAAGACGATACGCAGAATCTCCACCATTCAACGAACAGAATAAAAGTCTTCATTAGTCTATTCTTTTCTAATAAATGTTCGCCCCCTGTAACAAAGAAAGATGAAATAAGTCTTGAAAAATTGTGGGTGGTTCAATAAAACAATGATAACAAATATGGTTAGAAACTTGGATAAAATCTGCATGAACATGAACTTACGTTATAGTCTTCTTTTCCACATTTTTGGGCTCAGGTCTAGCTCTGTTCAGAACTTTGAGGAAATCAGAAGTCTTTGCCCTCATTCGAGAGTGGATGTAAGCTTTCGAGCATTTAATGTGGTAATGAAGGTAATCTCTGAACATGTGTATCAAATTAATTGTGTTATCTCTGGTTGTCCTGTTAGTGTGCCTTGGAAACAAAACTGAAAATAAAATTGAAAAAGATAAATAAATGGGACGATTCTAAATGGACTACAACACAGCAATATTATAAATGCTACAGTACACACCAAAAGTAATGTAGCCAATATTCTCTCCTACACGAGCTCCAGAGTTAGCAAGTTCCATAGGAGGCTCCCGGTGACTGAATAATACTTGAGGGGCTGTGTGGCTAGCCTTGCGACCTTCTTTAAACTCCTGCATAAAAACTGTGCCAATCACAACGTCTGACTTATCCTTAAAGATAGTACTGAATACAACAGTCACTCTGTCTGCTTTGGCTTCCACATACCTATTACAGGAAAGAAATAGTTACATAAACCACACTTTGAGTTTAGCAGATTTATGGTACGAAATTTGTATGGCTTACATTGTTTCATCATTTCGGTAATTGATAACAGCTCTTTTATGGCCTTCTTCACCTAGTTCTTGAAACTCAAAGTATTTTTCAAATACTGAGGCAAAACAATTTCTTTTAAGAAGACCAATCTTTTTCACCATTTCCTCCCAATCTTGGGGAATATTTTCTAGATCCACAAGAACAGATACATTGTATCCTGAAAAAAAAAAGAAAAAAAAAAACAGAGAGAAAAACAATGAACGTTTTGCTTTGATGAAGTATTAAGAGCTACCAAAGCTAAAAATAAAATTGAAAGTGTACAGTGGCACTAACCATCTTCAGGGTCAATTAAGAGAGAGCCATATTCTCTTTTCAGCAGTTCATCAGCCCCATGCTCTTGGAGTTGCTTGTAGAACTTGAGAGAAATACTAACCTAAAATAAGCAAAAAAATTAAGGGTGTGCGATATTATGTTACATTGTGATTCGAATCAATTGAAGCAGAGGAATGACCAAATATCTTACCCTGACTTTATTTTTATCACCTCCAACATTTGTGATGTGGAAAAGGACGCCATCAAAGTCAGCTGCAAGAATTTCGGTTGATTCTGGCTTGTTCCTGCCGAAGGGAAATGCAATGGTTAGAATGACAGTGACGACAGGTTATCATTTTCCAGACGCAACGAGATTTTAACTGGAAATGGTCAGATGCGTGAATCAAGTAAGATCTCAGCAGCAGATAATATGAAGAGGTTTCACTTAGTTCGAATGAAATCGCACAGAGAGAATGCCGAAAAGTTCCAACCTAACCTACACCAAACTTGGCATGAATAACACCTTATCTGAGTGAGGTCCAAGTACACAGAAATAGACGGAGACAGGTAGTAGACTGGCAGTGTAACTGGCCCCCCAACCCTGGAAATTAAGAACGGACGCCCACGTCCATCCCGAGTCACTCAGCTAACATTTGAGAGCAGGGAACGGCGTAAACAAAAACGTCAAAGCTGCCTTAGCCTCAACTTCATGCAGCTCCACCCTTTCGGCACATGAACTTACGGAGAGTGTGATGGGCACTAGCCCTTGGTACGTACCCTGCTAAAGCGTTTTTAATTTTGTGTGAAAGGGTTTCTTCGACTATCCTATTATTGATCTCGAGAAGTATCATTTTGATCGTGAAACATAGGTTTCAAATGCACATAAATGGGCGAGTCCCGTCGACCGCTGACACAACTCACTCACTCCCACCACTCATCCTTCCTTGTCTTGTTCTTCTTGCCTTGTGGTGCAAACAACGCTTCTACATCTATGCGCAGGAAATGTTATCTGCAGGAAGCTCGCTCAAAAGCGGGAGTTTCTAAAGTCGCTAAATCACCCTATCACTGAAGTCGTTTTGACGGAGTGGGTAAAATTGGCCTCCTTGCAACAGTTACGGAGACGAAAATTCATTATCTCACCCACTTTTTCCATTTATAAAGCCGCGGGAAATCAAGCAAAAAAAAGGGGGGGGTTACCGCCTCCGCCCCGCCGCCGCCACCACCACCACCACACCCATAACCCAAGAAAGTTCCATTGTGCCTTGTTGTTGTCAAACTCAAATATTTTTTTATTTTGATTGACCCGGACAGGTATTCAGCAGCTATCATTGTTGGCGATTGTTGAGCATCTAAGTGCATTTAATCGTGGCCCTGTTTATTCGGCGATCCCGGTATGTCCTTATCATTAAAGGAAGTGTTCTCCCGCATACAATTTCCTCAGCCCGGTTTGTCACTTATGATCAAACGTGTTTCCTTCCAGGTAAAATATTATATTAGGTCACTCACTAATCAGGCTTCCAAGAAAATTTTAATAATTGTGGCAGTTTATTTGTGAGCAAGCGTTTCCGATCACGGCGACAATGGCTCTCGACGTAAAAATAATATCCAGTTGGAGGAATCACTGCAGGTTGTGTCTCCTGGACGACGGTATTATGGCTCCGCTATTTGATGGCGAAGGCCTTAATCGCCAGATTGGCCACAAAATCGAGGCATGCCTTCAATTAAAAGTGAGTGTTGTGGTCGGGGCTTTCTTAAGATGGCATTAGCCTCACAAGAACTGATGTGGGTCAAATTATACATCACTAGCTCATGAACATGTTTCCTAAAATCATTGAAATTTTTACTTTGCTTTTGCTTGCAGTCCTATGATGGTGATCCACTCCCCACCAAAATTTGTCATAAGTGTCTGTACAAAATAGATCAAGCATATGAATTCCGAACCATGGCTTTGAACTCATATGAACGGATAAAGTCTCATCTTCTTCCATTAAAACACGTTCCAAATGTTGAGGAGTACTTATTGAAAGCCGGCCACCTTCAAATGGTAAGCATATCACAAATACTTGTAGATCTCCTCCTTTTAGAAAAAAAAGCTGCTTGTCATTAACTGTATTTGTTGTTGGATTGCAGAGTGACCAGGATCTTCCTTCCAATCTGCCATCCTCAACTCGGTAAGAATTTTGTTGTTGTTATGAACTGCATGTACTCAATAATTTAACTTCTTGTCAGTTAACATGTGATAAATTTTTTTAGTGCAAGATAGTTTTTATAACTTCATAAATAATCTGTTCACTAGCTTGATATTTACTTCTTGTTGTGTACCTTGGTTTTCTTTCAGAAGTGAGGCCAAAATACGAGTCAAATCTGAAACGGAGTTGATGGGAGATGATCAATGGCCCCCTAACCTTGAATCTCCTTTCTCTAGCACACCTAAACCTTCTTCCTCAATGGAAGCAACAAAATTTGAAAATCCTGCATCAACGAGTACTCATCAAGATTTGAAGCGCAAACGATTTTACAACAGTGCTGACAGCACAAGTTTTGAAGGTCCAGAAAAGAACATGAAGAAAGCCAAAACAAAACATCCACCATTAGCAGGACCTGCATCAAGAAAAAGACAAGTCCAATCATCTCAGTGGAACTGTGTATTTTGTCTGTCATCATTTAGCAGCAAGGCCAGCTTGAATGTCCACTTGGAAAAGTGTCTCAAGTGTGGATTTTGCCAAAAGGATTTTAGTTCTTTTCAGGAGAAAGTAATCCATGAAGCTGTTCACATTTCTATTCCCCTTGATTGTGATGTGAAGCATCTCCGGTGGAAGTGTAACAGTTGTCCTGCAAGATTTGCCTCTAGTGTAATGCTCTCTACTCATACCAAAGATAACCATAACTTCTTTGTTAAATCTGAAACTGATTGTAAAGCAGAGTCCGAAAGTAAAGTTTTCTTGGATGAAGATGAAGATGGTGCTTCAACAACCACATTTTCATGTATAACATGTCACGAACTCTTTCGGAGTAACCGTATGTTGTTGGACCATGAAAAAATAATACATGGAAGGTTCAGGTGTTCTTCTTGTAGTGAAGTGTTTGATTCCCAGAAAGCATTAAGTAGCCATAAACGTTGCCATGTTGTTACTCAAGCATCCATCAAGAAGTATTTTGAGAAAAATGGCAACTTGACATCACCTGTTACAAAGAAGCCACTATCATGCAATATCTGCTATGAAGCATTTGATGAAGAGGATAGTTTTGTATTGCATTTGTATCATCATGCCACAGAGGAGCAATCAGATGACGAGAGTGTGGCTCCCAAAAAGTCAAGAAAAGGTCAAACCGGAAAAAAGAAGAGAAGCACCTCTACTAGCACTGTTGTCAACAGTTCTGAAAATACATCTGAACAATTCAGTGTTAAGTGTGAACGATGTCATGTTGTCTGTAGATCCAGAGAATATTACAAAATTCATCTGGCTACTCATGTGAGCAAAGCTAAAACGAGCTTTCCTTGTAGTGGATGCAATCAAGACTTTCGAAATGTAGAGGCCTTGAATAGGCATACTTGTTGTGGGAAACAATTGGATGATTTAAACAAGTGCTGCTTGGATTGTGGGCAAGGACTCATAGATGGTGACGGCCACATTTGTGATAACAAATGCCCAGAATGTGACAAAGTGTTTAAGTCTGCAAGGGGTCAAAGATTACACTTTGCTCACAAACATAGAAGAAAGGTTCCGACTGAGAATGGTTTCGATGCTGTAGAACTGGATGAAGAGGATGTGCATAATCGGAGTGATAGAGACTCTGTGGAAAATCAGAACATCAATGTAAAAAGTCAGATTAAAGTAGAAAACGAACCTTCCCCGGCGAAAAGGACGGATGAAACTTCTGAAAATGGACTGAGTGATTCAGATGATTGTCATTGCAATGATTCTAATTCTAGCAGGTCTTTGCAAGGGGATTCTCCTGTGGAGAGACTCCCACCTGATGGTGCCTCTATAGTAGAGCCTGTGCCGTGCCAGTTTAATTCAACCTCCAATGATTTTGAGCAATCCAAAATTTCTCCAAATTTGGAGACTAATCAAAATGATGTGTGAAAGGAAGCTGATTCTTGAGCTAATGTATTGTAATTAAAAGTAATTTTTAACAAATTTTTAGTGATTGGATTTGTGAGTTTTTAAAATTTTGTACACAGGAAATTTAATATTTGTAGGTTGGTTTGTTTGTGTGCTGGTCATAGGCATCTACCTACATATTTCTCTTTTTTTTTCTTATCAAATTTTAAAGTTCTGTCAGTTTTTGTAGCTGGAAGCCGATAGATCTGTTGTATATACAAATTTCCCCTATACTCGACTTTGCTGTCCTGTAAAGTGTGTCCACCATTATGTTGGCAAGGAAGATCAAGAACAAATGAAATATGTTGAGACTTCCCTTGCTTTTAGCTTGTTCTCTCATTACTAATAAAAGGTAAAGGTATCATAAAAGTTAGTTCAACAAAGCATATTTTTCTTTATTGAAATCATGAAACAAGGGTTGAGTGTTTTGTCAGTACCCTAGGAACAAAATTGATCAGGTCTTTTCATTGGTCACTAGTCGACGAATATTGCTAGAAAATTATTGAACCGGATACAACATCTGAAGATCTTTTTGTAATTAATATGTAGATGTTACCAAACCTGTCCACTAGCAGTTGACTCTAATTCCGAAGCATGAATATGAAGGTGCATTAAGATCTATCACACTAGAACATTTTTACGGCATGAAAACAAGATGTTTAAATAAAATAGAGCTTTAAGTAAAGGAATCAATTCTGAATCTAGATAGTGCAATTTAAAATTATGTGCGCAAGTTATTACAATAAGGTAATCACACAATACAGGATTATAATAAATGCAAAGACCAGCCATGGCAATAAGTAGAATTTAAGGCAGAGTAGGTAACAACTTAAGTTGTATGTTGCGTAAGCATTAAAATTGTAAGTTATCAGAATATTATATTAGACCATTATCAACAAAAGTCTTCTCTTTTTTAAGGTATTGAATAAGGCACTCCCATTGATATGAGTAGCTTTGGCATTTTGTACTACTGAAAAGGCTGCCAAAGAAAAGCACTCATTTTTACTCTAAATGTAACATCTTAGCATCACTGCAGCAAGTGACATATTAACACGAATGTTAACATGGAGTAACTGGTAAACATCCATAAGCCTCTTGGGAAATGGTCTCACATAACATGTAGCTTTCCCCTAAAGCACTAGAAAATAATTTTAACACAAATCACACATAGAAAGTCAAATTTACAGATAATCTAAAGACAGATATGCTTCTTTTTTTCTTTTCCTTTTTAAATGAAAAGGCACTTTTGTTTGTAAAAGGTTGAACAGGGCTCTCCAGCACAATGAGACAAGCAATGCACAAGAATGTACAGATAGTTTTCAAGTGGTGTCAAACCCTTATCAGCTGTCTTGTAGCAAATATCTTTACAAAGAAAGCTGATAATTATTTAGACAACACCCACAATATGGCTAAGCCTCATTGACCCCACTAGGGAAAAACACCTAATCTTCAAGGCAACAGGTTAACACATCTATAAAAGAATATTTATATTTAAAAACAAATTAGTGTACCTAGAAATCACTTGATAGATTGAATCTGCAAAGAAAACTTAGCTTGCCTTTTTTCTCTGGGATAGAAGATAAAGTTGACTGCCTAAAATACCAAGTTTAAGGCCAGAATAGAACAAGTATAAAAACAGGGAAACAAACTTACAAGGATGATGTTTGGAAAACATTAATACTGAAATGTTTAAAAAAAAAATTGAACATTTTAAAGAAGAATTAAAAATACTGATGGAATCATAAGTCATGTTAAATTATAACAACATTAAAAGCAATCACATAAGAGATCAACTGATAAGGACACTGTTCATTGTCCACACACCCCAATCAAATAAATGGAAAGGATTTTCGGGAATCTAGTTTTTACAAATTTTCTGACTGGGGTCATGAGATTCAATGAAAAAGAAAAACATTACACAGCAATCTGACAGATTGCTGAAAAGAGATGATGAAAAGATACAAGATAAAAACTTAGTAAATAGGAATTTGTTTATGAAATCTCTAGTATCAATGAAAAAGAAAGAGAGCAGATGATATGCTAAAGTGATAGGGTCAGTTGTTTTTAAATCAAAGTTCCAGGTAATGAGACCAAGTGATTAGGTCACACTATACGTTAATCAAACAGGCTACTTCAAAGCTTAGATAATATAGATCCTAAACAACATTAGGTTACACAATAAAGACTTGATTCTAAAGTGGAGGGATGTGTTGCTTATCATCAAAACCACAGAGAGTTGATACATCTGACTCTTCATTCAAGGTACCCTGCAATTAACAAAGGACAATAAAATACTCATAAATACTCCTTTCGCTTTTGAAAAAAAATATGAGAGTGCATATGAAGACTGTTGAACTCACTTATGACGTTGCCAAGTTGTGACCTTATTGTCCCCAAAGACTAAAAATATTTATAAATGAAATGCATATAATTTCTCAATGGGCAAGACTCAGAAAAATAGTCCAACCACCATCACAAAGATGCACAATTTGGCATACCTTTTTAAGAGAGTTCAACTCCATACACCTTATTCTGAGCTACGTTATCGATTTCATATTGGATAAGCTATCTTCAACACATGTCTACACAAGTTAGACAGTACCTATTTATGCATAGTACCTTACAGGTCATTGAACATAACAAAAAAGGTATTATGGGTTTCCCATATCACATATGTTGTTATGTCAGATGACCACCAATGGACTTTAAAGAAATCTAGTCCAATCAAAATTTTCACTCCATTCCACTATGGGACATACACCAGCTTGTTCTGCAAGCACACTGACAACATGTTTGCTAAAAGGAAACACTTAGTCTCTATCTTTTGGAGCAAGTCTACTTCAACTACTTATTTCACGTAGAATGACTTGCCAATAAAAGCTTAAGATATGGTCACCAGAAAGTCATTATTTAGACATAAATTAATGTTGTGATGTTAACGGTCACCCAAACACTATTGCTTTTTTCACAATTCACAAATTACAAAAGAGAGGAAAAGATCAAAATTTGCAAACTGTTGAGGTTTCTGATAAAAAGGTTTCACTGCAATACATGGTCTTGTCAGTAACATGTAGTACTCCGATTGAAAATGGAGTAAAACTGTGAGTCTTAGATTCAAATAAATACGGTAAAACAGTTAAACGGATTAAAAAATATATAGGAATGTGATACACCAGTGTTTGGTAAAATCTCAAACAGACAACAGTAAAACTCAAAATGGAAATATCAATGCAAACATAACAAAAAAGAGGAACAAACAAGAAAGTAACTTAACACACTTAAAAATAATATTTGTACACAAAACAAAACATTTTTTCAGCAAAAGTTGATAACAAAAATAAAATAATAAATAAAGTCATCACAAACATTCAACAGGAGCGTTATGCTTTTGACAAAACAGGAGAAAGATAAGGATAATGTGATGTGATATTTTAAGTCCTCCAGGCCATAACTACTTTCTTGAATGGCACAAATAAAGAATAAGACTGATTGCTGAAAAATAAATACATTGTTTATGTAGTGAAATGCTAATAGCATGGTACTTTCCTGCTTAGAAATGAATTTTGTGAATTACCATTCAAAGTAACGTCGTCCCCGGAAAGAACCATCTGAATCGCCAGTCCCTGAAGTCAGTTCCACTCCAACATGTGGATCAGGGAGTCCTGCGACAGCACCAACATAACGCACTCTTCCAACAGTTACTTTGCCATCGGTAGTGATAACTTTCACTAAATGGTCTAGTTTCAGATCATTTATAGCTTTTGGCAAATAAGGCTGAGCAGACTTTGTTGCAACCATTTCTGAAAATCAGCAGAAAAATTAGCATGGAATAAATGAGTGATTACACATGATATATGGAGGGGCACTTGGTGACCACAAGAGCAATTAGGGCTCCACAAACCTCTGAGGGGATCTGGATCAGAATGCCTGCGTGCCATGCGACGTCTGTTCATTCGTGATGAATCTGTTACTGTGACAATTGAATCAATGGATCTCCGAACGTAATCTTCAGCTTCATCTATGAGAGAGTCAGTGGAATCACCACTATCGCCATGTGCTTCAGCAATACGTAAATCGGGTAGGGATTGACCGCCTCTTCCTTGTCTGCGAAGGCTATTTTCTTTATAACAGAAAGAGAGAAAAGCAAGGATGCACAAAAGGACAGTAAGTAATGCTAGTTGTACTATTGAGTCAGGATACTACATAAAATTAGCAATAGTATGCAGATATGCATCATAATAATTAAGTCAATTCATAACAATAATTTTAAAAAAGGTTGTCCTAGGCTTTACCTTGAAATGAGACCTTGCTGCGTGATCGATTTACATTAGAACCAAAACTGCTTGATGGGGAATATCGAAAAGCACTTGAAAGAGCTAGTCCAGCAAGTTTGGAACGAGATTGTGCATGTGAGGTAGGTAAAGGAACACTACAGGTTCTGCTGTGAAGAAAGCAATGAGTTGGAGAAGCTGGTTCAGACTGCCAAGAGGAAGAAGTTATAGGTCTCTGGATTAGATGCCCATGACGGCACACATCAAGTGATGAGGTTGAAGGTTTCAAATCAGGACGAAGTTTGACATCTATTTCATGAGGTTGAGGAGAGGTTGCTGATGAATGAGAGCTCTGTAATCAGATTAAATAAGGTGAGGTTCTAAAAACTTAGCAGAGTGAACTACAAAGGAAGACACTCTACAATCTCACTTTCTAGCTAGCCTTGCATTTAACTTTAAGTAATTGTACCTGATACCGAGTTGGGTGCTCCCATTTGCCTGGGGTAACACAGTCACATGGAGACCATTGAAAACGACCATATTCTCGAGCATGTTGATAACCTGGAGATACTAAGCAGGGCCCCATGAGGTCTGGGTTTTTCATGTAAGAAAAAGCCCTTGGGAAGTTGCGGTAAAGCCCAGCTACTGTAGGCACAATATTGCCTGAGTCACCAATACCAACAACACCAGATTCCAGAGCCAGGTGGTCAGCACTGCGGGATAGCTCAGGCACCATACTGGTAAAATTTATGTCAGAGAGGAGGATTCTCCGAGCATCTTGATTTCGATCACATATTTTCAGAGAAGGACGACTTTGCATCGACTGCCTGGTAGGTAGTGTAAATTTTGATGGTAATGTTGTGAACTGGTGAGAAACCTTGAAAGCAAAGCGGATATTATTAAATTGTGTTCAGAACTACTAAGGAACAAATAAAAACTACTAACATCAACTGCACATACCTTATGAGCTAAATAGCTCTCCGACTTCCAATGAGAAGGTAAAGCAGTGATGTCTGTCTGAGCTGCAGATTCACATTTAATAGAACGATTTGGTTCTATAAGGATAGGACGCATAGGAAGTCGTTTTGATTCTGAAGACATATTAGACCGAGGACTACGGGATGCAGAAAATTTCACAGTGTGTGATGGACTTTTGGAAGCTGACAACAGTTCCTTGTGAATTATTGGTCTATAAGGCATTGGGCTTGGCAATGTGTTGCGCCTCATGTTGTTGGTAGTTGGAGCCTCATTCTCATCAATTATCCCACATTTGGATATATCAGTCTCGACAACTACTGAGTGTGTCCATGGCATCCGTAGACCAGTGTTTTCTTCGTCGAATTGGGTGCTTTTCTCAACAGTAAGGGGAAGAGGAGTCTGTCCATTTGAAGCGGCCCAGTTTTCTGTGTCACTTATTGATACTAAATCCTCCTGCATTACACCTAATTCCTTAGTTTCCTCTGTGGTAAATATAAGCTCAATATCATCTAGCTCCTCAGATTCATTATCAGATTCTTGGTTTGGTTTGGTTTTATTCAATGGTTCAGAGATGTTCTCATCATTATGGAATGATACTTCATCATCTTCAAGTTTTATTTCATTAGACAGATTGGATCCTTCATCTATGGCCTTTTCTTCCATGGCAAGTTCTTCAATGACGGGTGGGCTAACTGCAGCAGTCAAGTCATCATTAACAATTTTATCTTGATCTGCATCCTCATGTTGAACGATATCTGATGGTGTATGCAAGGGTGCTACTTCTTCAGATTCCTTTGACGATTCTGAGGGAGGGGATGCAACTTTCTTGTCATTTTCTGCATCAGGGGAGGTTGATGGCTGTTCTACGGTAGACTCAAGATGTGGAACATTTGGTTGGCTTAAATCTTCCATTGTCTTATCTGTGTTTGAGCTCAAAACTCGTTCTCTCAAAATATGGTTTTCCAATGCAAGTTTCTCAATAGTGTCTGCATACACTTTATTATTGGAGCTTGAATGGACTTTTACTCTAAGTTCAAACAATTCAGAGCGAGACTGCTCCAAAGCAGCCCGCAACGCTACAACTGTCTGGTGCAATGCTCTAACTGTTTCCAGATTCAAATCCGAGCTGGGTTGAGAGAAGCTGTTGCTTTTGTAATCCATTTGGAACAAGAATGAGATGATCTGATGCTAGATGACATACTGTACCCAAGATACTCTGAAACGCTATAGTTCAGTAAGTCATAGGAATTCACTCTCATAATGGAGTAGTGGGTAGCAAAATACACTGGAGACCATATGCTCTGCAATGTGATCGCAAGAAACAAGAAAAGTTAAAACACTATTGGAATGAAATAGGCAATACAGTTGATAGAAATTTTAATCAAACACATAAGTACGAACCTACTGGCTATGACAAGGGTAGATAGATTCTTCTGAACTTTCCATTTGTAAATTATCTCTGCCAAAGTAGAATAAGTAAATGTTAAAAGCAAGACATCATAAATGCTAAACGAATAACTTGAATTTTAACTCAACAAATGGGCACAGTAAAATAATCACAATGTGAAAATTTTCTGTTTTCACGATCCGATTTCAAGCGGTAATTTAAATTTGATACATCTTTCTTGAAAGTATTGAGCAATAGGGATCATGGGGATACTGTGGTTGTCAGAATATTACCAGCACACAATAATCCAAAAATCATAGCGAAATCAATACAAAAATAAGCTTAGGGTAGAAGCTTTTGGATTGGACAACTACTGCAAATGTCCAACCAAACAGATCACTTTCAACAAAGACAAACCTTTTCAGCAGCCAAAATCCAAAATGATGGGCACAACTTAACAACCACGACAAACAAGCAGACGGCATGCGTGCCTGCTACAAAATCACTACCTCCACAGCACTTTTGCCACAACCTGAAGCATGAGTTTACAAAGTGGCAAGAAAGTTATTTGACAAGGATAAACTGCAACTAAGAATTTCTTTAATTTTAATTTTGATCGGCAATGTTCAACCGTTTCTTTTAACTTAGTTTGGAACTGTTTAATTCATTTTGACAAGAATTAATTTATCTTACAAGTTGGTCAAGCTGAAACAAAATGGCGACTTACATGAACGCAACGCAGACGACATACACAACAACAATTTAGTTGATATTTATGTTCGCAGAAATGCATTTAATTCGGATGACAATGCTGTGTCATAAGTTCGTGTCATGCACGAAGAGGGTGGGCTCACATTTCTGTTACTACAATTCAAAACGATGGGCCAGCAATGCATATAAGGTAGTTTCCACACCGGTCCTGCGCCTCATACTCATACTCTAAGTCCCGTGTTTTCTTCTAAAAACGTTACTTATAATTATTTTTGTGTGGCCTATTTCAGGAACTAGAAAGGGAGAGAAACAGGTCCACCACGAAAGCTCTGTCACATTTTGACGATTTTTATGGTAGTCTCTTTCAGGAACAGTGGCCATCTATACGGGTGGCATTGCTTTCTGCACCGAAGAGAGGGGTTGTTGTTAATAATTTTAGTGACAAAGAAAGAATATTAAAGGATTTGCAAGTAGGTCAAGTATTCTAATTCTATTTTGATGTTTCGCATAACTTTTGGTGCTGGTCGCTTCTCATCCTGTCCTCCATTATAATTAACATTACAGAATGAAGGAGCGTACAATATTCGTGAAATATTTGAGGAACAACAGAAAATTGTGAAAGACAAGTTTCCAGATGAAGTTTTGATGGGTTCTCAAGATGTGTATCAAGTGGAGGGCAGTATAGAAGAAATGCTATTGAGGCAGCAAAGAGCAGATTCAGATCAAATTTATCCAGAGCCTCTACATTCAATAAGTAGTGAAATATCTAGAAATTCTGCAAGCAAACAATTTGAGGAAAAAGCCAGTGACGATGATGATAAGTATGTTTGGTTAAATTTTCATTACAGTTGTCTTTTTTGCTTTTTCATTTTAGGATGGACACAAATCTATCCTGATAGTATTTTGTGATGATATTTGTTTTATCGCATTCTTGCAGTTTCAAAGTGTCTGAAGACCCTACAAAAGATTTACCCTTGTCAGAAACTTTGAAAACAGCTGACTATGATAAAAGTCGTCTTATTGCACCAGGGCCCTTAGCCTCTGAGATGAGTGCTTCCCTCTACGATTTTGTGCCGGCAACAAAATTGAAAGGCATGGATGATTATATTCCAGAGTCAGCTCACTACAGCTATTACAAAGAAAGCCCTGAAGCTCCCATTGAAATAGAACCTGAAGATGATATTCATTTTCCTCATCTTCTTGATATTTTTGCTTATGAGAGGGGAAATTGTGATGCTTTTCAGCTGTCCCAGAAAGGATCAACAGATGTATTTGGTTTGTAATAGTGTCAATAATGAATTTTTTTAAAATGCTAATAATTTTTGTTTAAATGTTTTGACAATATTTTTTTTTACCAGATTACCACATTATTAGCCTGGGATCGCTTGCTCCTGTTTTAGCCCTTGATGTGAAGAAGGGAGATGTGGTGCTAGACCTAACATCGCTCAACCTCGATATCCCCATCATTATCTCTCAGACTTTAGTACCAGGTAAGTGGCAATGTCAAACCCAAATTATTTCCAGCTATTTGCAAATATTTTATGCAAAACCTCTCTCTTGAAGGGTTGTTTATTATGAATTGTGACAATACTGGCCGAGCTAAATATTTTCTGCGAACTATGAAGTCTTATTTCTATGATGCTGGTGAAATGGAATCTAATATACACGTTTCCGATTGTCATCCACTTGAAATGGAAGAGAAAGAGAAATTTAACAAGGTAACAATCCTTTTTCAGCAATTAAAAAAATGAAGGTAAATTGTTGTTTTTAAGCCTCTGTTTTCCAGATAATTGTGTCAGTGCCAAACACAAGAGACAGGCAAGCAGTTACTTCAGAAGAAGAGAATTTGTTTAATCCTGCAAGAGTAAAGCAAAGGATCAAAATTCCAGAAGTTCAAACTGCATTCCTTAGGTAAACTTTGTAATGTTCTTGGTATTTCCTACATCACAATTTAAGATCTTTGAAATATCAATCTTGTTAACTTTCCAGGAAAGCACTTGAACTGGTAAAGGAAGGTGGTACTGTTGTTTATGTCACTGAATCCATGTCCCCCATTCAAAATGATGGTGTTGTGCAGAAGGCCTTGGAGGATCTATGGACTAGCTCTGGCATGTCTTTTACCATTAAGTTAGTGTCATTCCGTACTTAATTATTAATTTCTGTTTTAATATTTTTAAGACAGAACGCCTAATTGTAACTTTTATTCCAGGGACTTGTCCAAAGGCTTCGAGCCTCTGTTGCCTTTTATGAAGATAACTACAAGTGGAAAATATGGTCATCTAGTTGTTCCTTTTCTACCAAACAATTGTGGCCCCCTCTATTTCAGTAAAATTGTTAAAAACATAGAACCAAAAGTCAATGATGTGATCATATCATAGTTAAAGAAAAAGTAAATAAATTCTTAAATAGCCTTTTGAAGACGTGCTCCATTTCGTTGGTCACAGGGCTCCTGAAAAAACGCCAATAGGCCGGCAGCGGTCTGCAGCCGGTCGCTCGGAACTTTTGAGTGAGAGCGAGACAATGCCTGAAATTGCACGAATGTCAACTGAAGCAACTCCTGCTGGCCGATGGAGATGATCCGAGTGGTTCGCTTCAGAGGCAAGGTAGGCCACCGTCTCTGCAGCGGTGTGTTGAGGGCCGGGCCAGTGGCCTACCTCGCAGGCGTTGAAACCTTGGAGCTCTTTGAGCTTGACGGCGGTGAAGCCACGATTATTCTGTTTCTGCCTTGAAGACCACTCAGGGACTCCCCACGGGCACGTGTTGCGTAGGAGTGCGAGAGAGACGGAGCGACGAGGCATGTTCGGAATCACACTGCAGAGAATGGCGCGAACCACTGCCGTTCTTAGCGGTCGCTCCGCCTGCTCCGCCTGCAGGGCGCGGCGCTTTCTCTCTCTGTCTCTCTCTGCGACCACGCACTGCTCCGCGTCACGTCGGCATCGAGGCATCGGGGGGCTCCACCGCGAGGCGCGCCGCCGCACCGCAGCCGGCCGGCCAGTCGGCGTCGAGGCGCCGGGGGGGTTAGATCTGCGAAGCCAGCCAGCCTGCCTGCCAGCCTGCCTCACGACGCACGGGGACGCGGACGCTACGCGCGCTCTCACGCTCCCCCAGCCCTGCAGGCCCTGCAGCAACAGCCGGCTTGGAGCTCGGAGGCCGGGGAGGCTAGGGCGGCCAGGGGCGGTGGGCGCCACCTAGCGCCACCCCCACCACACTGTGGCCGGCGCCGTGGCCGGAGCAGAGCCGCACGCCGCGCACTTGTTCACTTGCTTCATCGTCTCGAGCCTGCCGTGCCCTGTGCGTACAGCGTGCAGCGTGCGGTGGATGAGGTGCGCTGAAGGGGTGTCGCGACGCCGGTCTGAGTGAGGGCGTGTCTCACCGGGGAAGCCCCACCGGGCCACCGCGACGGAGCGCGGAGCTGGAAGGCATCTTTACCCCGTCACCTGAGGTGAGTAGCAGCAGCATAAGCCGAGCATAGCGGCATCCAACAGCACACGATCAGGAGCGACTTCAAATAATGTCATCTTGATACAAAACGGATTAAATTTTCACAAAAATCATTCATTTTGCGGTCATATTTACATCATTTGGACTTTTTTTTATCTCCCTGAGTGTACCAAACGCCGTGCCGCTCGTCCACCGTCCACCCCAGAGCCCCGAGCCCCAGTCCGGTCCATTTGCAACTGATGTAAGTGTAATGAATCGCGCGGGTCCTGCTGCCCTGCGCCTTGGGGCTGTGGGGCGTTGGGGCAGCGCGATGGGCCCGAACAGGGCCCGAAGGGACGGAGCGACACCTGGTGGGGTCAATGAGCGAGAAAACTGCGACGGGCGGGGCGCGGGCGGGGCGCGGGCGGGGCGCGGGCCGTCGACGAGGTGCTTCATGTCCACCTTCCGGCCTCGTCCTCGTCCTCGTCTTGGAGAAACAAGCAAGACGATTCGGCATGTGGGACACGGCGCCGCGTTGCCGCCCGTTCTGGAGTTTCGGACGGGCCGGGACGGGACAGGCCCGCACCGCGCGGCCTGCAGGTTGGTGCCGAGCACCGCTCTCATCGCTCTGTCTTTCATGCACTCATGGGGTGTCCCGAAAGCGAGCGAGAGAGACAACGACGAAAGCAGTGCCCGCCCGGCTATCTCTGTCGGTGGTGATTGCGAAGGCGCAGGCTGCGCAGGCTTTACGCTCGCCTAGGCGCCTAGGCCGGCCGAGGCTCTTTGCCTTCCCTGCCTATCGGTCGGATTCGTTTCCGCGGCCCGTCGCGCTGTCCACGGCGGGCAAGTCAAAACAGTGACGCTTGCGACCGCCCTGCCGGGGAGTTCCTGCCGACTGTTGCCGCCCGTCGGCATGGCATTGTTGGTAGGCATTTCGGAAATGTGGCCCTCGACATACTACCGACGATGAGACGATGAGACAGCCAGGACCTCGCTTGCTCTTGGAGCAATCCCCGGACGGCAGCCACGCCAACCTCCTTTTCCGGCGTCGCTCTTGCTTTTGCTTTTAGTTTTTAGTTTTTGCCAACACGCGAAGAGGGCCGGTCCGGTGGCGGTCCAGCCCGAGGTCCAGCCCGAGGTCCAGTCAGGCCAAAGGCAAGCCAGGCAAGCAAAGCCTGCAGCCGCACAATAATAACAACGACTTTGAGGCCAGGACTCAGGACCGGCCGCCTTGGCAGGCCACGCCACGCCACGCCACTCGACTCGCCAGACGTCCAATATCTTAAACGAGATCGGACACGACGGCACGCGCCGCCACAATTCGTTTAGAGTTTGCAACAAGCGGTTTCTTTTCTTGCTTCCCCTCTCCCCTTTTGCCGAACTGCGAAATGGCGGGGCCGAGTGCGTTTTTGGCGCAGCGTTACGCCCACACTGCGAAAAGTGTGGCTGACAGTCATCCTTTGTTTTGTCATAAAGCAACAACGAATTTTTACAGTGCAGACCCATAAAAGGAAGCGGAGCGCTGCCGACATGTCCCTGGAAACGCCTTTCGTTTTCGTCGCTTCGTCTCTCTCGCACCTATGCGGGACGCCCCTGAGTGCGAGAGAGACAGAGACTCTCGGAATCAGTTTGCAGGACTGGCTCGGACGCTTGGAAGCGCGCCACGCTGACCCGACTCCGGGCCGGGCGCCTAGGCTCTGCTCGGAGTCTGGCGCCCGAAGTATGGGTCACTGGAGGCCTATAATAGAGCCTTGCGGAAAAAACAAACCGTCGCTTTGGAAAGTCTTTGGGGCCACTTTGCCGGGATTCGAACCGGCGGCCTGTTATGATGTCTCTGTCTGTGAGAGTGTGAGTGTGCGACGTGCGCGTGAGTGCGAGTGTCCAGGTGCCGCGAGACTGGTGGGGATTACGTAGCAGTACTCGAGAGGCGTTTCGGAAGAGACAGTCCCAGGGGGGAGGGGGAGGGGGCACGCCGGGGGGCTTGGCAGTGGCAGGGCGGCACTGGGCGGCACTGGGCGCCACGCCGGGAGAGTGTGCCAAACGAAAGCGACACCCAAACAGTCCGTGCCGAGCCTTTATCGCCTCCGGCTAGAGCGGGCAATGGCGGGGCGGGGCGGGCGTGGAAGGGGGAAAGGACGCACGCCGCTCCTTCCCCCGCCTGCGAGGGCCCTGGGGCCTGGGTGCCCCGGTCAGTACACATTCGTCCAAACACACGACTGTGGCTGGCGGCTGGCTCCGTTGGCGGATGCAGGGTCGTCCAAAGTGTGTCTTTCTGCCTACCTTTCAGGCGGCTCGCTTAGCGCCAAGGGGTAAGGGGTGTTGAGTTTCTGTTTTTCGCGGTGGTGTCGCGAATTGAGTTGTTCCGAGTGCCGTTTCCGGCATCTGTTCGTCAAGCCACGCTAGTCGGCCGTGTCGCAGTGGAGGCACCGCACAGGGCCCGGGGCTGGGCGGGGCGGGGCGGCACTCGAGGGCCACTGCCCCATTAACCCGCAACTTGGCGAACAGTTGGCGACGGGCCGAAGGGCTTACCTGTCCCGTGTGTCGTGTTGGTCGTGTCGAGGAGGCCTTGGGGCAGAATGGGGGAGAGGGGGAGGGCGTGAAAGGCACCACAATGCAAACTCGTTACACAGTTCCTCGATTCCGGCCTTGCTCCGCGCCCCGCTCACAGCGATCTGAAACAATCCCACCTGGTGGGGCGTGCAAGTCGAGTTACCTGAGGCAGACAGAAAGGCAGGCAGACAGACAGACCGGCACGCAGTCTGAATAGGCTGGGGTATACAAACGACGCAAACAACATTACTGTACCGCCAGTTTGTTTTCAAACGAAGTCTGTAGGGGGATGTAAGCAAGGGGGAAAAGTGGGGCAGAGGAGTGGCGAACCTGCGAATCCTCCCGCGGGCGGCGGGAGTCATGCTCTCCCCCTTTTTTTTACGCGCAATTAAACGAGAAAACTCGCGCGGAGTTAGGAAAGAGGGTGGAGGTCCTTAGCCTTATTCACATCTCAGGTTCTTCTTTTCCCAAAGGGGAGGGGGGGATTTTTTAATTAAATTTGCATGGGCAAAAGGTGAGGTGGTGTACGCAGAGCGGGAGTGACTGGGGCTTCGACCCCGAACTAAACAAGAGGCATTCATCGCCGCGGCTGGGCGCCTCACTTCTCCAGGAGTCGCTCCGCTGGAGAGCGGAGTCCTGGATGTGTCGGAGAAACGCAGGGTGTGCGCCATGCTGGAACGAACCGGAGAATTTTTCCCCCAGTAATTTCTAAGCCGTTGAAGTTAGAAGGGTATAGTCAGCGAGCGGGCAGGGCCACACGGTAAAAACGGTACCTGGTTTTCCCAGGAGCCCTATGGCGAAGACATAGGTGATTTCCAGGGGGTTCCTGGGAAAACCAGGAACCGTTTTGACCGTGCAGGCAGGGCCTGCCTCGGCTGGCGCGGCCGGCGCGAGCGGCGCGAGCCCTGTCTCGACTTGCCGCCGCCGTCCTGCCGTCCCGCCGGCCGCCCCGCCGGCCGCCGCCCTGGAACGGGATACGCCCGCCGCGGTGTTGTGTGTTACTGGAGTCTGCGTCTCACGTTACTCCACCCCGCTGGACCTGGCCTGGCTTGGCCTGGAGCGGGGGGCTGCCGGGGGCTGCAGGCTCCGGAGCTGGCCCCCTCCAATCATTCCGATTTCGCCGTCCGCACAGTCCTGTCGTCGATCTGTCTCCCTCGCACCCCAACGGGACGCCCTACGAGTGCGAGAGAGACAGAGCGATGAAAGCACCGTTCTGAATCGGGCCCCGCCCCGGTCCGCGTTCGTCACCTAACGTTATCAGTATCACATCACGGTTTACCGCGCCTCGCCGCCTCGCCGCCATGCGGGTTTGAGGCCGCGCCTGCCTGCCTGCCTGCCTGCCTGCCTGACCCAGTCTCATTACAGCTGCGCTTCCTTCCGGTTTCCGGCGCGGCCAAGTTGCGGCACCTAACCTAACCAGACCTGCCCTCCCTGCTCGCGGGTCCCGTCGGTATCTCACAGTACCGGGGCTGGGCTGCTGAGGCTTTATGAGTGCACGAATTGGCATCGTGACAAAGTGCAGCCGTGTGGTGCCCCTCCGTGGTCCTCGCACTGCAGGGGGCCGCGCCCCGCCGCCCCGCCCCGCCCACGCCCCCCCGCCCCACCCCGCCCCACCCCGCCCCACCCCGCCCCACCCCGCCCCACCCCGCCCCACCCCGCCCCACCCCCCCGCCCCGCCCCGCCCCGCCAGTCCACGCCGCGCTCATTCAAGAAATGAATGGCCGAATCACTGGCGGCGACTGGGTGCCACGACGCGCCGAGGCGGGGCCCTGCGCGCTGCGCGCTGCGGGCGCCGGAGTCACGATGGATGGAATGGAGAGTCATCGTGAGACAATAAGAAAAGCAATAATCAGAAGGGCCGCGCCCAGCGAGCACCCAGCGAGCGCCCAGCGAGCGCACACAGCGCACACAGCGCACACAGCGCACATTGACAAATGCGGGAATATTTCCATGGCGAGGTCCTTCGCCTCGCCTCGCCGGCCCTTCCTCTTCCTCTTCCCTCGCAAAGAAGGTCAGCTGGCTGAGTGGAATGCTCCGTGGGCAAACTCCTCATGACCCAAATGCGCGCAGTCCTTCGTCCTCTCCGCCTCCCTCGCCGCCCTTCCCGGCCCTTCCCGTCCTGCAGTCCGCGGCGCCGGCAGGGCAGGGCCGGGCTGGGCCGGGCCGAGCGCTCTGCACATTGTTGCCCAATGCGCGCAATCTGGACAAGCGGCGTCCGAGTCCGTGGTCCGTATGGCAGCCGGCGGACGTTTCCCAGCGTTTCCCGCATAAAAATGGAAATGTCTGCTCCTTTTTGCTTTTTGGCGAGCTCCTTTTACCGTCGGCAGCCGGGCGGCGGAGGGCGGCGGCGCTTTGTAAGAAGTGCACGCGCGCAGCGGCGGTCCTTCTCCAGGGGAGGGGGTGGGGGCGTTGGGGGCTGCGCAAAGTGCGCCCCGCTGCTCGGCCGCCCCGCCCCGCCCGGCCCCGCCGCTCACGGCGATTTACTTACCCGCCCGTTTACACCTGTTGTCGGGGGAGTTACTGCGCCGGGACGCCACCCGCCTGCCTGGCGGTGACTTACTTTGTGGCCCAGAAGAAGCACCGGCGCAGCGGCCCGCGAGTCGGAGTGCGTTGTGTGCTACACGCTGTAAGTCGCTTTCTAACGGTTGTTCCTGACGGCTTGCTCTTGCTGGCTGGGCGTGGCGAGGCGTGGCGGGGCGGGCGGGCGGGGCGGGGGGGGGGCGGTCTTCATGGTCTTCATCGCCGCCCTTGTCGGGGGTAAGTGATGCGTGGTGTAGCGGGTCAGTACCCCTTCACGGCCCCCTCCCCCCATTCGTCGCGGGTCGGGTTTTTCGCCCGCAACCACTCAGGAGGGCTACCCGTCCCGACGCCGCGCCCCGCCACGCTCCGCCACGCCACCCGAACACTCACCACACTCACATGACCGCCTTTTGCTTTTGTCGCTGCGGGGTGCATGCCCCCACCCCTCTGGAATCAGCCGGGGGTCCTGGAGCGGGCCCTGCAGCCTGGAGTGGGGAAGGGTTGGGAGGGGGCAGGAAACGAAACCAAGCAGAGTGGCCCACTTTGGGGGCAGGGCCGGTAGGGGGCTGTGTTGGCGGTGTTGGCCGGCCAGTGCGGGCAGGCCGGCAGGCGGCGTCGCCGGGGTGGTTTTAACGTCTTCGTGTGGAGGGTAAGCCAGGCGGAAGGGGTGTGGGAGGGAGGTGCAGTGCGGAGTGCAGGCTGTGGGAGCACTCGTTGTCTACCTTCTGGCCATTCTTGTTTGTGACTGTCGTTGCGCTTTGTTGACTTTTTTTGGAGGGGAGATGTCTGCTTTGTTCGTTGCCAGTATAGGGACGCTGCCCAGCGCCCAGGGCCCAGGGACATGAACCCGCTCATCGGCCACATTTCCGTTCGCAGTCCGCCTCCCGCTTTCCGAGAAAGCCGCCGGCGCCCCCCTTGCCTCCCCGCCCCGCCAAACGCGTCAAGTCAAGACTGACGCCCCCTTTGTCCTCCTCATGACTCGTCCCGCCGTCCCCCTGCCTGCTTGCCGAACACGGCCTCGTCGCTCTGTCTCTCTCGCACTCCCGAGGAACGCCCCGTGAGTGTGAGAGAGACAGTCACTGTTCGGAATGAGCCCGCTGCCGATGCTGCCTCGGCCAGCGTGTGTAGGCGTAGAGTTGCGCCCTGGGCCAAGCCCTGGGCCAAGCCCTGGGCCAAGCCCTGGGCCAAGCCCTGGGCCAAGCCCTGGGCCAAGCCCTGGGCTGCACTCAAGGCGTCGTCAGGAAGGGGAGAGGGAGAGGGGTGCTGGGTGCTCGCTGCCGGGCCGGGGGCGGCTCTGGCTGGACCCGTTCGGAACCGCAGGCCGCAGGCTTGGTGGTGCGGGCCGGCTGGCGGCAGGCTGCTGGCCCTTGCGCTGGCCTCTTGGTTCGCACTTCGCACTGCTTTGTTGCGGGGAAAGAAAGAAAGAACGAATCCGCGGCCGGGAAGGGGATGGAAGGGAAGGACCGGACACGCCGCGCGCCGCACGCCCTACGCACGCCTGCCCAGCGGCCCGCGAAACGAGCCAAACTCGAGGGGCCTGTGACAACAGAGCTGTTTATCGAGGCCCGAGTGAATTACCCCCTCCCCCTGTTCCCCTCCCTTCCTGACTCTCGTTTGTCTCCTCTTTTTTTCGCGCGCACCGAGGCGACTTTCCCTTGGCGGCGGACAGATGCGGGAGCGCCGCGCAGCGCAGCCTTCAGCCGTCAGCCTGCGAGGTAGGCAGCGCGCCGACGCGCGTGCGTTGTGTTGCTTGTGTTGCCTACCCGCCGGGCTGACGGCGCTCGCTCCGCACCATCGCGTAGTGGCGGACCGGACGGACGCGGGGGGTGGCTGGAGAGGGGAGGGGGGGGGGGCATCCCTCGTGTGGGCTGACGACCCCGAGACGCGCCGCAGCAGCGGCAGCTTGTGCCATCAGGAAATGAGACTGGAGCTCTTGAAGCGCGCGCGGCGCTCTAAGAACGTCAAGCGCACGACGGGCCGCGGCTTAGCGTATGCAGACGCACACTCTCGCTACCACGGATTCGTCGCTAATTTTCTGGAAAATACACACACGCGGAGAGGCAGCCCTCGCTCACAGTGCTCCGTGGCCTGGGGTGTTGGGTCCACGACGACGGGCTCGCCAACCTCGGCGTCACATGTGAGCTAACGAGCAAGTAAACCTCCTCCCCGGACCCCTTCACGGCCCTTGGGTCTCTCCGCCTGGCAGCGAAAGAAACGCCCAGGCACGGTGCACTCACACTGGTGTGTATTCTACAGCAAAGCGTGCCGCTCGCGGAGCAGGAATACATGTTTGTTGCAGCGCGGCGCCCGGATTAAAGCCAACCCCCGGTTAGCCGTCCTAATGCCGGGGACGTGCCGCGAGGCGATGCGCTGTACGGCCGCCTTGGTGGCGCCGAGCAGAGAGGCGACAACTTTTTTTCTTAAGCCCTGGACAGTTTCTTCTGACTTTCCGGAATCTTCCCCTAATTTTCCTGAAAAATTTATCTAAAAATTCTCTCATTTTCTGGGGATGTTTTTCTTCAACCTAAGTGGGGATTTTTCCTGCTTTATTCCTGGGAAATAACGGTTACGGTGGGTGAACAGTGGCGCCAGTCGGGAGGAGAAAAATGGAAAGGGGGGGGGGGCTATCGGTTCCGCCCTTGTTCGCCGTTCGTGACCTGCCGCGCTGGCCGAACTGGCCGGACTGGGGTATCGGGAGGAAGTAACGTATCGAAAGAAAGAGAGCGGTAGGGATAAACAAATAAATAAAATAGGACGCCAGGGTGAAACAAAAAGCGACTAAAAACCCTGTTGCGCGCTGTGCGCACCGGGCGGCGCATCGCTGCTTGCTGCTCCTTTCCATGGAGCCGGAAAAGCTCGGAAAAGCTCGGAAAAGCCCCGAAACAGCGGCGGGCTTTGTACGCGGAAGCGCCGACGCGTGTATGGCCGGGGAACCCTCGACCCCCTCGCCCCTCCTACTCTGCATTCTTTTCTTTCTTGGCGGAATGATGTAATGAGGGCGATAAGCCTAGGACGCCGTCCCTGGACCCTCGGGGTGGGGGTGGCGGCGGGGGCGGCTCGCCCAGGGCGAAGGGCTCGCCTGCCTCGCCTGCTCGCGGTGCCGCTGGGCCCTCCTGGGCCGCGCACACACTGGTAGAAAGTACAGAAAACGTTCCGAAAATATCTGGTGAGTAATTTACCCGGAGCGTCCGCTAATTCACCAATTATACGGAAGATCCGTTCATGGTTTCCCTACCGGTTTACAGGGGTTACTTACTGATGGAGACTACGGAGAACCTGAACAAAAGTTGCGTAACTTTTCCGCGCCCTATTTTCTGAGCAATTTCAGTACCCAAGTATGGATATTTTTACAGTGCATCTGCAGCCGGACGTTTTGTTCCAGCGGTCATCAGTCAGGGCCGCTTGGCCTAATGTCCTCCCCGGCCCGGCCTTCTGGTGCTGCGCTGGAGTCTGGAGTACGGAGTCTGGAGTCTGTGGTCTTTGTCTGTGGTCAGGAGTCTGGAGTCCGGAGTCCGGAGTCCGGAGTCGCGCTGCAGCGGAAGTCGTCCGGGACCGTTTGTCCGTTCGGCGAGCCCTTTCCGCTCTGCCGTTCGCCGTTCCGTTCGGTGGGATGTTTGCCGGACAAGCACCGCGCCCGACTTGGCGTCCGCTGGCGGGACGGTGGACGGTTTAAGTAATTTGTTGGGCAAGTTGGTGTTGGCTGCACTGGCCAAGCCCCGCCCTTTATCGTCGTGGACCCCGTGGACCCCGTGGACCTTGCCCAACGGCGCCAACGGCTGCAGCGGCGAGAGCCAGTCAATCGTAAAGGCGGAGTAACGCGTCGGCCGCCGCCGTTCCACGCGCCCTCCTCGCTCTGTCTCTCTCGCACCCTTAGGGCTAGAACGGTGAGTGCGAGAGAGAAAGGGCGAGGAGTACGGGCGGCGGAATCGCTCGGCTGGCTGCAGTGGCTGCCTGCCTGCCTGCCTGCCTGCCTGCCCCACTTCCTCAACAGCTGCGTCGTTGTCGTGGCCCCCGTGGGGCGGGGCGGGGCGGGGCCGGCAGTCAGGGGTACGTCCGCTGCGACGGGGTCGTCGTGGAGATCCGCGTCGTTTTGTGGCGGTAAAAAGACAATAATGCGGAGGGGATTCGAACCAGCTCCCTCCGGGAAGAGGATCGGCGCGCGCGTTAACCCCCGCGGCCACGGCGTCCTACGCGCCGCGCGTCGCCGCCGGAGGTTCGTTTGGTGGCGGCGGGTGTTGGTCGTTTCGTTTGTCGAATTGCGACCCTTGATGGGGTGCTGCCGCCGGGTTGAAATCCGGCCGGTACGACAGCCGGCTTCGTCGCTCCGTCTCTGTCGCACCCCTACGGTACGGCACACGAGTGCGAGAGGGACAGAGCGACAAAAGTTACCCCTTTCGGAATGGCGGCCACAGCAAGGACAAGCTTATGCATATCGCTGCGGCCGACCGCTGGTGACCATTACCTCACCGTTGTTCGTTTCGTTATTCGTTATTCAAATGCTGGGAATGGCTGATGCCTGTAATCTGCCGGCCGTACAATTAGGCGCAGTGTTATTTCGACGGGGCGCCCCCTGAGTGCGAGAGAGACGGAGCGACGGAACCACGAACCACCGCTGTTCAGCGGGACCGGAAGCGGGGGACGTTTTGTGACACCCGCTAGGCACGCCACAGCCAGCAGACGCACCCCGTCGCGCTCCCTCTCTCTCCCTCTCTCTCTCTCTCTCTCTCTCTCTCTCTCTCTCTCTCTCTCTCTCTCTCTCTCTCTCGGGGCGCTCCACGAGTGCGAGAGAGACAGATCGTCGGAGACGGCTCTCGGAGTGAGTCTGCAGACGCGTGTGGGGACGGGCCTCGGGACGGCCCGGCCGAACGTGGAGCCGCTGAGCCGATTTAATCCAGCTCAGTCGCGGCGAGGCGGCGAGGCGGCGAGGCTGGCGTCCCCGCGCCGCCGGGGGTAGTATGTAAATGCAGCGGGGATACATGGACCGGCCGGCCCGGCCCGGCAGCCCGGCAGCCTGGCAGCCTGTGACTCTCCGCAGCCCGTGTGTTTGCAAAGCCCCTCTGCCCCCTCCCCCCTGCTTGCTCGAGCCGTATTGAAATTTGGTGTGAATGCTGCTCACTCCGCGCGGACAATGAATGTCCCCGCTAATGTTATTCAGAGGCCACTTTATTGCGTTTCCACCGCGTCATGCGCGAGAAAAAAATTCAGCCGCTGTTTTTGAAGGACCAAGTAGGAAAGAGAGCGGAGAGAGAGACGTAAGCGACGGTCCTGGAGCGAGCGAGTCTCCGCAGTTTGGCGGGGCTATTGGATGGACCTGTGAATGACCGACCAGTCTGGCAAACTCTGCAGAAGACATTTCGCGCTTGTCATAGTTTTTTCCCTGCTCCTCCCTGAATGGCTCTAATCCCCCCGGTGGGACGCCACTCATCAAACGGCCTCCAGTCTCGGCGACGCGGCGACGCCTCCAGAAAAATGCGTCGCGACGCCTTGGCCGGGGCGGCCGAGATGGGGACGTGACGTCAGAGCTGTAGCGGCCGGATCAGCACCAATATCCAACACGGCTCGGAGTGGTGAAAAAAGGCGGCGGAGGACGACCTTGTCACAGCCGTACCCGCCGGCCTGAGCCTGCCACCGCCACCCCGGGCCAGGCCAACTCCCAAGCCCCAAAGCCCCAAGGCCTGCCACGCGCGCGCCAGTGACCAAACCACATTTATTAAATCCGGACGCCCCACAACTCGACAAACAACTCCTATTATGTCATGTTCCCCTCGCTGGATGTGACTAGCATCTTCGGTGACTCACAGCCAATGGGAGGGAAGGGCTGCGTGGAGGAACGCGGCAGTGGCGGACTGCAGGCCGTGCGACCCTCGGCCACCCTCGGCGCAGGGCGCGCCGGGACGCCTGGGCCTGGGCGCCTCATGTTGCAGCCTCAGGGGCCCGTGCCCTGGGCCTGTGCCCTGGGCCCATCGTGGCGCTTAGCTGCCAATATCCCGGCCGACAGCCTCCTCAAAGAGGGGTCCGGTGGAGAGGCCGTGGGGAGGCCTTCAGGGCCATGCGGGGCACCCAGACCGGGCCAGACTGGCAGGCCTGGGTAGGCCCGCTCCTGGGGGACACTCCCCTCCGGAATCCCCGCTGCAGCCCTCAGCCTGCCTCAGCCCACGCGAGGCGAGGCCCAGCCAGGCTGACAGCATCAGCGGCGCGAGCTCGCTAACTATCCCGTTTTGGACAGTTTTGCCGATGGAAAGTTGGGGCGGCCGGGCACGCTGCACGCTGTCGTTGGCCTGGCAGCGCGGGGCAGCCTGGCAGGCATTCATCCCGGGGTCGCGTCGTCCTCGTCCTCGCCGTCGGGGGAGAAAATGGGAGCGATCCCCGGGACGCCGATGACGACGCCACCTCGCGGTGCCTCGCGGCCGCCGTAAGAAGTGCAAGTACCCCATAGCTCGTTCGTGCGGTGCTTCTCGCCCGCAGGATTTCCCTTTTATTACCCGTTTTTTGCATGACGCTCGACGCTCCCTCCCGGTGTCTCTTCGACGCCATGCTGCCGTGCTGACGTCACCGGGATGACTATCGGCCTGCCAGAGGGTTCCCCTTGGTTCCCCTTGGTTCCCCTTGGTTCCCCTTGGTTATACCCTTGGTTCCCGCGCGCCGCCGCCCTTTTTAGTGTCTCCAAGTTACCCCCATCGACTTCCTCGGCGGCCGCGCTCGCAGCTCACTGCCACCAGCGAAAAGGAGGCCCCCTTCCCCCTCGTCTCCATGGCACTGTAGCGGCGGCCGTCGCTGCCACGTCCCCGCAGGCCGCAGGCAGACCCGTGCCAAACTTAAGGAAGTTAAGAAGGACGGACCTGGCCCTGGCCTGCCTCATCCACGGCCTAGGCTGTCGAGTGCCCCGCAGCACTCCCCCACCCGCACCCGCAACCCGCCCCGTGCGGCTGGAAGAGCTGTGTCGTCGGGTTGCAATATTCCATTAACCTTCGGAATATTCGCGAACCACTCATCTTCGCGGTCGCGATCACCGCCCCCTCCCCCCTCCCCCCGCGTGTCCTTCGCACTGCTTCGCCTCCATTCTCTCCCCGGGGTCGCCCCTCCGGCCCTTCGGCCCTGCCCCTGCGGCCCTGCGGCCCTGCGGGACGCCATCCCTATCCAGCCTATCGCCGCGATAGAGAGAGAAAAGTCGCGCATTATATTACGGACCGGGCCGCCGCCCGCCCCGCCGCGCCGGCTAGACGCAGAAATGGCTGGCGTTAGATAAATTGAAACGCGCCGCGTCGGCGTCCGCGTGTCTGTCCGTCTGCCTGCCCTGGCCGCCGCCCTGGCCGCCCCCGGAAGCCTGCCTAACCAAGCCGCGGGTGGCGGCAGCGGACGTGGCCCCGGATGAGCCATTCAGAAAGGACTTGTCAGGACGTGACTAATGAGGAGCGCCCCGCCCCGCCCGGCCCCGACCCGCCCGGCCCCGACCCGCCCCGCCCCGACGGCGTTAAAGCGTTTACCGCGTCGTCGCCATGGCACTGCGACCTTGTCTCAAGGCTGGTTCCGAACACCGTTTCGTGGGTCTGTCCCTCTCGCACCCTCCCCGGGATGCCCCGTGAGTGCGACAGAGGCAGCAGGGCGATGAAACGACCCTCGGGAATCAGCCTGCTGGACGCTGAGCCCGTCGTCGCCCCCGCCTGCCCGTCTGCCCGCCTGAACGGCCAATCCTAATGAATTCGGCACGTTCGGAGTCGGAGGCCAATGTCGAGCCGCCCCCGACTGTGCGGCCCGTGCGGGGCGGGGCGGGGCGGGGCGGGGCGGAGCGGGGCGCCACCGAGGCGGCGCAGGTCACCGTTTTCGGCGAGCAGCGAGCACGGCAACGATTCACTTTTATTGTTTTCACGACTTTCCTGCGGTCGCGACTGTGGAAGCCATGGCTGGCGGAGAGGGTCCGTCAGACCAATGAGGCTTTTCTTTCTGTTAAAGAATAATAAAGCGCTCTCCTCTCCCGTTATTTTCCCTCCAAAAGACTCGGCCTCGCAATCAGGAGCTGTTAGCATGTAGTTAAAATTCTGGCAGGTTCTCTGCCCCCTCGGATCGGGCGGTCCCTACCTTCAACACATGCACATGTCCATGGCGCTGGTCCAGCCAGGGTCCGCCCCCACACTCGTCCCCACCCCACCCCGCCGGCCCGGGGCCTGTGGCTCCGGGCCGAGCTGGGGGCAGTGCCAGAGCGGCGGTCCTCCGCACACACGCAGGCCATGCTTTGGCTTTCGCCAAATTGGACGGGGTTCAATCCCGGGCAAGGTCAAGTGATATATTCTTCTCTACATGATTGCGGGGGCTGCCTGCTGCCTGGCAAGCGAAAGACTCCCTTTCCTTGGCTTCCAGCTCGCTTCCAGGCTTCCAGGGCCAACGCCCGGCCGGCCACAGTCACAGTGCGCCGTCCGGCCCGGCCCGGCCCGCTCGCGCGCCAGTCGAACTCGCCCGGAAATTTGTGCGGAAATCTCATGGAGTTGCGTGACGAAAATTCGTGGCCAAGTCGTGCGTGGTCCTTGGCACGCGTCGGGGGAGGGGGTGGGGTGGGGGGTGGGGAGTGCACGGCGGCGACGCGGGGCGCGTGGCGGCATGTCCGGGTCGTTCCGGCTCATACATGCCAGTGTCGTTGTCGGCGTTGCCGGCGTTGTCGCGGCGCCGGCTAGTCAGCCATTCCATTCGGACTGGCTTCCCTTTCGTTCCCTCTTCCGGTACATTGAAATTCAAGGTCGGCGACGGGGCGCGGGGCGCGGGGCGCGGGGTGGGGTGCGGTGGCCTGCTCCTGCCCTGCCCCTGCCCTGCCCCTGCCCTGCCCCTGCCCTGCCCCTGCCCGGCCCCTTGCCCCCCTGACACTCGAGGGCAGCGGCCGACGGGGAGGCCGGCGCCGTTTTCCCATTTCGTGGTGTTTCGAGGCGAAGCTACGCGAAGCTAGGCGAGGCGGCCCGCTGTCACCGGGACCAGGCAGCAGGCTCTTCCTCTGTCTCTCTCGCGCCCCGACGGGGCGCCTCACGAGTGCGAGCGAGTGCGAGCGAGACAGAGGGACGCGCTGTTCGGCACGGCGGCGTGCCCGTGCACCACCACCGGCAGCCAGCCGCCCTCCAAACTTCTGGAAGCGAAAAGAAGATGACAGGAAACAAACTTATCGCCATGCTTGCGATCCTCGCCCCGCTCTCCTGCAGACCGATTCTGTCTCTCTCGCACTCACGGAGCGTCCCGCATCGGTGCGAGAGGGACGGAGTGACGTAGGGGCCTCGGAGGCAGTCTGCAGGCGTCTCCCTGCCTACTGTTGCCGCGTCTTTCGGAGACAGCAAGATTGGCTTTGACAGCTGCTTATGCGAGGAGAGAAGCTTCGAGAACGCGCAGGTGGCAGTGTAGGCAACATGGCAACCATCGGCCAAAATGGTGGCAAGGTCAAAAAAGGGCCCCCCAAAAAAAATCAACCCCCGCCCCCACTCGGTCGGAGTTGGACGTTGAAAACGTCGGGACTCCGGCTTTGTTTTGCGAGGCGCCTCGGTGCATCGTTGTGTCCTTCTCGCTCCTGCTCCTCACCCCCGTCTTCCAGGTCTTCCAGCCGCCTCACTCCGCCCTAGCCGCGCCTCTCATGTGTCGCGACACATTCATTTTCTGCCCCGGCGGTTTCGCACAGCGAACTCCTCCGAGCCTTCCGCCGCCCTGGCCTGGCCACCCTACCTCGCCGACCTCGCTTTTGTTTGTGTTTGTTTCGTCTTTTTGTTTTTGGTTTGTTTTTTATTTTCTTCGCGCTCGTGTAGCGCTGCTGCGAGTGGTTTATTGAGAGGTTTTTTTAGGTTGCGAGTGTCGGCGACTCAGTCGGGCGCACTGAACGCGGCCAGAGCAACCGGAAGAACGCACCTAAGAGTCCGCTAGCCCGAACCAACTGCGGCGGGGAGCTTCCGCACTGAAGACCCTAATAGGCTACTCTCTCTGGTCAAACTCTCTGGACAAACAACACCAATCAGCTTCGATGCCACGGCCGCCAACAACAACAGCAACAACAACTAAGCCACCAAACTTCGCGGAGCAGGAGACACTCATTCAGCTCTGCTGGAGCGAGCGCGCGTGTGTGAGAGAGAGAAAGGAGGGGGGTGGGCGAAGGGGAGGGATCCGTGCGGGGAGTGAAACAAGTTGTTGTTTATCAGATACGCCATTTACGCCCGAAAAGTGATGTACTGCATTCATGTCCGAAATAAAATCTCGCCCTTGGTATCGCGAGTGCGTGTGTGTGTGTGCGTGCGTGTTGCACTGTGCGTGCAATCCGCCAGCAGCCAGATGAAGTGGCGAAAGATGGAAAGGCTGCGAACAGGCTGCTGGCCGGTCGGTCGCAACGTCGCGGTATGCCCTGCGGCTCGGCACGGCACGGCGCGTGGCGCGCACGCGTGCTGATGATGCTGTAGGTCCGGCTGATGGATGGCCCGGGTGCGTCGGAACGAGGCGGAAGGGCGAAGGGCGGAAGGGGGCAGTTGTGGCGGGGCGGGCGCAGCAGAGATAGCGCGCCGATGCAGTCCACGTACGCCAGATTTACTTTCATTTTTATTATTGTTATTATTTTTTTTGTCCATGACGAACAGCCCAGGTCCCGCCCCGCATCGCGTTCAATCCACGCCGGCGGTGCCCTGGCGGTGCCGTGTGTGCCGTAGTGTGCCGCCGCATGCCGGATGTGGGCCAGGGCCGGAGGGGGGGGGGGGGGCAGGTGGCGGCAGGTTCTGATCCAGGGGAACGGGGTCGTCGTGTTCCCCGCCCGCATTCGGCGAATCCGCAAGGCCGTTCCCCCCGTCTGCCTCGCTCGGCCTCGCCACCTCACGGGCGCCGCCAGAGCGCCAGACAGGGTGGGGTCACCGATAACCCCCTTACGGGTGCACTGTGGGGGTATCTTGGAGCGAGCAGTGTGGCGGCGGACGCAAAGGAAACTGAGAAATGATGCTGACTGTGGTAGGGAGGGAGGAGAGTCGAAAGAGAAGGAACCGCGCGCGGTCTTACTCAACTGAATACCACTGGCTGACAGCCCAAGCTGACATCCACATAATCGCCGCCCAGTCCCCGCCCCCTCTCTCTCACCCCCACACACACGCACTCTCCCGCGGAGGCAGCAGGGTGAATAACGGCCTGACCTCGTGTCAGGCAAGTCTATTATGACTCACCGTGGTGCGGGTTCGAATCCTGGCACAACTGATTTTTTTTCTCGGGTTCCCCCCCTGCTGGTGCCCCGACTGCAGCCTGTTTATGTCCGTCCCGTGGTCCGAGTGCCAATTAGTGGTTCCATGGCGAGGGCGGGGCAGGGGAGGCATGTTGCCCTCAATGGCGCTTCGAAGGCGAGGCCTGCGGGGCCTGCGGGGCGGCGAGGGCGAGGAAGACATAAGAAGGGGCGGCGGCGATCGGCTCAGCCATCTCTAGGGGATCGCGGCATCGCGGCATCGCGGCCGTGCAATAAATCTTACCCCTAAATCAAGGCGATTTTCTGCCACTGTGCCGCCCCGCCAGTCTCTGCCTTTCTGCCGACCCTTGAACGTGGCGCGGCGCGGCTGTTTCCTGACAGTGCTGTGGCACTGGCGGTCCGGGGCGGCGGCCGGAGGGCACCTCGTCGAGAACCCGGCGGCAGGGCCCCAGCTTGCGCCCCCCTTCCCCCTCCCCTTCTCCGATCAGATTTGTTTGTTATTCGATTACAGCCGTGGTTTCGGCCTTTCGGCGCTGTCCAGTCTCCTAGGCTGGGCAAGCTGGCCCATCCCATCCCAGCCCATCCGTCTGCGTCCGACCGCCGACCACGCCGGCCCGGCCAGCTTGCCCTGCCCGCGCCCCAGTGCACGCCGCCCCGCTGCCGCCGCTCGCTCTCCGGCCAGGCGGACCAGGCCACGGGGCAGCAGCGCCAGCAGCGCCAGGCCGGAGGGGAGGGCTCCTCTTCAGTCAGAGCCGAAAGGCGTGCCTCCGCTCCAACACACACAAATTCCTCGTCGCCCTGCAAGCCGATTTCGAACCGCACTTAGGTCGCTCTGTCTCCCTCACACCCGTGAAGCGCCCCGCAAGAGGGCGAGACAGACCGACGAAAGCACCACTTGCTCGGAATGAGACGCCACGCCACGACCGCGGCGGTCAACGGCCCGGCCGCACCGCGAAGATTACCCACCGAACCGCGTTTTGCTCTAAGATAAAATAACCGGGCCGGAGAGGGGGGGGGGGACTGGACTAAGTAAGGGTTGGCGTGCCACTAATACGAGCCTTGCCGTGCCGCGCTGCCGCGCTGCCGTGCTCGGGGTGTGCACTGGGCTGCTCGGGGTGCTCACAAGGCACCCAGATCCACCCGGCCGCCCGGCCCAGCAGGGCAGAGCGAGGGAGAGGGAGCGCGGTGCGGGTTCGGCCGGAAACGGAGGGGTGGGGGGTCGATAACTAGCTAACGGTTACGTGCCGGCCAGTCGCTCTGCCCAAAGAGCTCGCAGCTCATTCCCACAGCAGCTTTTATTTATTTTATGTCAGCCTCTCCCTCTCTGGCTCTCTCTTTCTCTCTCGCCGGATCAGATTCGTCCATTATCACTGGCCGGCGGGGGGTGCGCGCCACCCCCCCCTCCCCCCTCCCGCGCCGCCCTTTCGGATGGCATGATAGCGCCGGGTAACACCGAGCAAGGCACCGAGTTTGCAGCCATGTGGAAGCCTGCTTGTGTGCTTGCTCTGCGTGGGCCGCGGGCCGCGGGTTGCACCGGGGATTCCCCGAGGTGGCGATGCTAGACGGACAGTAGGTGAGGTGAAGGGTCAAAGGGCACCGCGCGCGTCGACGTCGAGGAGTGGGTGGCGACGGCGCCCCGCGCAACAGGTGCCCTTTGGCAGGTGAGCGCCACCAGGGAGGCCCCACCCTTCACCCCGCACCCCGGCCTGCCGCCGCCGTGCCGCGCCCCGCGGCGGCCAGGCCGAGCCAGGCTCGCCGATGACCCTGCGCGTCCCACGCTACGCCCACGCACTCCAAGCGCTGCGGTTTGCTCTCGCCCCCAAGGGTGCTCCGTGGTGTAAACCTGCCTGCTCGCCGTAACGTTCATGACCCCTGCGAGGAACCTCGACGACGACGCGCTGACGCACCGCTTCGCTGTTGCAGCTCCATGGCGGGTGGGTGACGCGATGACGGGGCCCGGGGCCGTGGCCCTGTCGGCCCTGCTGGCCCTGGTGCACGTCGGCATCCTGGCCGTGGGCGAGCACCTCCTCGTCGGCTACCTCACCGGCTCGGACCGCCGGCCCTACGACCACCGCTACCACCGGCCGGGTCTCGCCATCTCGGGGGCCATCGCCCTCGCCAGGGACGAGGTGAGTACATGACCGTCGTCCCTGAAACACTGTAAAATCATGTCGCATTTAACGTTGTCCTTCCTCCGCAGCTGGTCGCGCCTGACGGGCTGCTGGGCTCGCGCGGACACAGCCTGGACTTCCTAGTGTCCGAGACGTACGGCGAGGAGGTGACCAGCATCCTGGAGACGGCCGCGCTGTGGACGCGCAACGTGAGCGCCTTCATCGGGCCGCAGGAGACGTGTGTGCACGAGGCCAAGCTGGCGGCTGCCTTCAACCTGCCCATGATCTCCTACGTGAGTACGCCCCTAATTCTCTGCTGGCGCTGCTGGCGCTGCTGGCCGAGCGCCTGCGAACGGCGGCCGGCAGTCCCGTTGCGCGCGCGTGCGTGGCGGGCGGCCTACCCCGCTGTCCGCAGGCGCCATGCTCCGCGCTGCGACGCTGCGACGGTGCGACCAAGACGAGACGGTGGCGCTGTCGCGACGCCTCCCTCCCTCCGCCCACGGAATTACTTTCGAGATTCAGCAGCGCGGTTCTGCATATCGCACTCTATCTCTCTCGCACCGAAACAGAACGCGCTCCAGTGCGAGAGAGACACCCTCATAAAAGGCCGCGTGCGGGCCACGGCCATGCAGACACGACGGCCGGTGCCCTTCGCCATTAACCCGCCCGCCCGGGCTGCCCCGGCGCGGCTGCGGCCTCTACACTAAAATTCCGGGCCAGCCATAAAACTGAAATTTGACTTTTCCTGTCGCCGCGAGTTGTTGCCTGATGGCCCTTACCACTGGGCTGCGGATTTAATCTCAGCCGACACCGCCCCTAGGGACCAGTCGGACGGCAAACTGGACTCTCTTTGTCGCAGAGAGAGCCGCCACCGCACCCCGCAGAAAGAGAGAGAGAGACAGGAGGCCATTTTCGGACGAGGCGCGCGGCCGGGGACGGGAGGCATTATGCACACCACGCGAGTATGAGAATGTGGTGGGTCTGAGTGAGTGGCAAAGCGTTGGCAAATCTCTGCCGCGTAGGCGCGGCGGCGGGCAGAGGGGGAGGGGGACGGGGAGGGGGACGGGCCGCAGCCGAGCGTGTCATGACTCTAGTGAGGAGGGGAGGGGTGGCGTGGGGCGAAGATAAAGTGGTGAGGGAGAAAGTGCAATCTTTCACCCCGGCCAACGGCAAGGCACCGGCAAGCCAGCAGCTAAGTACATCGCCGAGCCGCGAGCCACGCGTCGTCGTTCGCGTAGCATTCGCGCCGTCATTGGCCAAGCCGACTACTCAGGTAAACTACCTTCCGGAAGCATCTTTTTTTTGTCTGTCCGAGATTTGTTTTAATCCCGCCTGATTACCCCGGTGAACTCCGAGCACGCTGGTCGCGCTCTCTCGCTCCCTCGCTCTCCCGCTGTGTCGCTTTGTCTGCATTACTCGGCCCGGCCGGGACTGGCCGGGACTGGCCGGCACCGGCCGGGCCTCGCGAGTTATGGCGGTAATGTATAGCCGGCCGGGCCTAACTGGACCTTCAGCCGCGGGCCGCGGCGTTGGCCCTTCTTGCGGGGACACTGGCGTGGGCGTGGCCCGAGGGGTCGACAACTCCCATATTACCTCGTACGCAGAGCTTATATTACCTCTATATTACCTTATATTACCGTATATTACCGTATATTACCCTATATTACCGTATATTACCTCTATATTACCACTATATTACCACATATTTCTGTGATTTGCTTGTTTCTAACCTAAACTAACGTTAAACTTGCCGTACTGAACCTTGGTATCAAGGTGTTAAAGCTATTAGGCTTCTCCTTGCGACAGGAAGAAATTCGGATTTGATGTCCGTGTTCAATCTGACATGAAGCTACGCGCCATACTTTTGTCAGATAGGTTGCATCGGGTTGCATACCTTTTATCTGACAGGGGGCGCTGTCATGAAACGAGGGTAAGGTCTGCATAATACCAAAATTCTAGCCAGAACTCTTGATTTTAGCCTTAGTCAAGGATACTGTGTCACGTTCTCATCTTCTTTTATCATATATTACCGTTGTTTTATTTCCGTATATTACCTTATATTACCCTATATTACTTATATTACCGGTAATATATACTACCTCGTACACGGCTCGAGGTAGTTGTCGACCCCTCGGCGTGGCCGCGGCCGCGCTGGGCGGGGCGCCTTGTCTGATCACAGTGGCGCGGCAGCGACCGATAGTACCGGTGGGGCCCGGCCCGGCCCGGCCACAGCCAAAGCACTCCCCTTAAAAACAGCCCGAACCGCTACTTCTTACGACCCGGTTCGCCGCGATCGCCCCGTCGGCCGCCCCGCCCGCTTCGCTCCCAATCATAAATCCCGCCCGAGTCGCGTCGCGAGAGCTTTGCCGGAGCTTTGCCGGAGCCGCGCTGCGCCCGCCAATGGACGGCGAGACGGCGCGGCGCGGGAAGTTGGACTTTTCACTCACGCCGTCGCCTCGCCGCCGCGCCGCCCCGCCGGGGGAGAGACTACTGCCGCGGCAGCGACATGTGTGGAATTTATTTTGGCGGCCGCGTTGTCCCCCCGCCCCCTCACTTTTTTCCACCGTCACCTTTTTTCTCCGTCGCCCCTCTCCGTGCCGTTCCGTCTGTCGCGCGGCCACCTAAAATATGGCGGGCGGTGGCCTTTGTATGAAGTTGGCGGGAAGTTTGCAGCGAGTCCGGTGGCGGGTGCCGCTGGGTGCCGCTTGCCGCCAGCGCCGCGCCTCTCGATGAGTGCCGTGACGGAGCACCCCGGCCAGGCGGACCAGGCGGACCAGGCACTCCCCGCCGATTTGCCCTCCGCCGACCCGCGCCCTGTCTCTGTCGCACTCGCGTGGCGCCGCGAGAGAGACAGAGCATCGAGGCTCCGCCTTGAATGGGGCCAGCACCGTAACGTCCGCGCCCTGCTTCGCGCTGCTTGCAGTACTGCACCAACTACGAGACGTCCGACAAGAAGGAGTACCCGACGTTCGCCCGCACCAGGCCGGCCGACACGCAGATCTCCAAGTCCGTGGCGGCCGTGTGCAGGGAGTTCAACTGGACCCACGTGAGCCCTTCGTCCTGTGTGCCCATTTCTTTAGTATAATGGAGAAAGGGGAAGATGGATACTTTTACAGTGGAGACATTCCAGCTTTTGCTCCGTGTTGCAGGTGTCGTTCGTGTCGCAGGCGGACCACGTGACCGACCACGTGGCCGAGGCCATTCTGCGCGCGCTGGCCGCGGCCGGCGTGCACGTGGCGGCGCGGTCGGCGTGGCAGGACGCCTACCACCACGGCTACTCGGAGAACCCGTTCCTGGACATCGTGCGCGACACGCACCGCGACACGCGAAGTGAGCCCCCGCCACCCCTACACCTTCCACTACACCGTAATTGCTCGCCGGCACGATTTATCTCCATCGCGATACTGCTCCGCGGCGCCGCGGCATGCCGCCCCCGCAGTCGGATAACGCTAACCTGGGTCCTGGGGCGTGGCGTGGCGTGGCGGCAGCGCGCCGGGATGGCGCGCCGCGCGGCGTGCCCAGAAAAACAAGATGCAATGGGGAACCAAACTTTCCGTTCATGAACGTTCCGAGCCCCCACCGCCCCGCCCCGCCGGGCCCCGCGCAGGATGGATGTACTGTACCCCCCCCCCTCCTTTTCTCCGGCACACCGCTGGAGGTAAAAGTTGGGTCCCGCGGCAAATGTGCGTAGTGCCTAGCCTATCGGAGGCGGAAAGGGAAGTGCAATTTCACCTCGGTCTAACTCAGTGGGAACAAGGTCTTCTTTTTCACCGCGCCAATCCGAAATTCCCCAACTTATATTTCTCGCCGGGCGTCGCCGGGCGTCGCCGGGCGTATACTGTAAAGTGGGGTCACACCTCCGCCCACGCCCACGCGCCCGGCCGCGCTGCTCGGCTTATTCGAGGTGTGGCGCTGTACGAGGTCTACGAGGTACGAAACGCAGGGCCGCCCGGGTCGCCGCCATTTTACGACATAATGACGCTTCACCCCACCTATTTCTTCATATTTTTTTTCGCGCGGAGGGCTGGTCACGTGACCCGGGCGACCTTGCGCCCTCTCAGGCGGAGTGGGGCGTATGGTGGATCTGCCGGCGGGGGGACGCGACTTTGAGCTGACACCTGCCGCGCTGCCGCTCAACGGAGAGGAAGGGAGCCACCCTCACCCTCACCTGGTGGACGGGACGGAGCGAGTTGCCGCAGAGGAGAGCCAAAGCCTCTCTCGACGACGGCGACGCGAAAAACGGCGGTCCTTAGATAGAAGGGGAGGTGAAGAAGAGCTGTTTACTGATGGCAAGGAAATAAGGCCCGGCCCGAAATTGCCAAGCCGAGGCGTGGCGTGGCGTGGAGGGGCGTGGCGTGGAGGGGCGTGGCGGCGTGAGGTGGCGAAAGCCAAGCCGGGGCTGCGGGGGGTCAGAAGTTAATTGCTTGCGTCCCAGATCCCCATTCCAGAGCTCCCCGCCGAGCGGAGACACGGAGACACTCCGCCGCGTTCCGATATCGTGTTTTCTGTCTCTCTCGCGCGTCCCATCCCCGCCCCCGCCGCGGCCTCGGGGGCGTCACGGCGTCACGGCATCACGGCGGCCGCCACAAGGTCCAAGGGCCACGGAGACAATTTCTCTCCCGGTTTTCGATTAACGCAGGGTAGCGGCGGGGAAGGTCGCCCCCTCCCCCTTTTACTTCCGGCCTGATCACTTCCGGTGCGGGATAACGTTCATGAGTGCAGAGAGCTCACTCAGGGACAAATTGGATTTTTGAATGGAAGGTAAACCGCTTTGGGTAGAAGTCGCGCCCCCCCCCTTTTTCCCGCGGTTCCTCTCCCTCCACTTTCCCGCAATTCTAATTCTAATCCGGCGCGCAGCCACCGCATTGTGTTCCCGACCCTCTCGGCCCGTCGTCGTCTTTTCCCCGTCCGCTCGATGGGCTATATTCACAAAGTTGTCTTCTTCCGTCCTGGTGTTCTAGTCTACATCATCCTTGGGGGGCAAGATGACCACATCGGCTTCCTCGCGGCCATGGAGTCCCTCCACCTGTTTGACAATGGTAAGGCCGGCATCTTAGTGCTTCAACATGGTCGGTGGCGCAGTCGGTTGAGTGCATGTCTTACGAGCTGCGAGTTCTGGGTTCGCGCCCCCGCTCCGGCTGTCACAATGAAGAACAATCGTGTAAACAAATGGAATTCCTCGTTCCAATGCGCACTGAGGACTTCACATCTCTGAGCAACCTTTGTTTTCCACTCTCAAAACGTTCATTCTAAAACAAGATATTTTCAAAGGAAATAAACCAGATTTTAACCAATCCGACCCAACTTTTTTGACAGTCTGTAAAGTGCCTTTTCCCTTTGCAGGCGAGTACTGGGTGGTCGGCGTGGACGCGGAGGAGTACTCGTCGGACCACGCGGAGCGCTACCTGCGCGGCCTGCTGCGCGACGCCCCGGACGCCGCCGCGGACCGCGCGTTCCGCCACTTCCTGGGCGTGCGGCCCTCCGCGCCGCCCGAGCACTACAAGAAGTTCCAGGCGCGGGTGTCGGCCCTGGGCTCCGCGACGGCGCCGCCGCCCCCGGGCCTTGCGGCGCGCGGGCAGCGGCGCGCTGGGTGCGGCGGGGGCCCAGCGGAAACCCCCCAGGCTGGCCAAGGCCCCCCGCACCGTCCCGGCCCGAGGCCGGCTGCCCGGGGGTACGACGCCCTGGGACCTCCGCCGCCGCCGCCCCTGGCCTTAGAGGGGAGAGCCCAAACCGCACCCGGGGAAAACGGGCTTCCGCCTTCGTCGGCTAGGCTTGGCCGCGGCGTGCAGTACGTTCGGCGCCGTGGGGGGTCGGCGCCGCCGCCCCTCGTGGGGTCCAGCCCGGTCCTTAGGGGAGGGAAAGAAGCACTTTTTCATACTACATCCGGCTGGGGGCAAACTTGTTGCGGTTTTGGCGGCTTTCGCACGGCTATTGTCCTTTTGCCCCCTCTGGATCCGCGCCTGTCGTCGTCGAGCACGTTGTCGGCTTGCCGTCGGAGGGTCGGCGCCGAGCCGTGCGCGGGCTCCCGGCACTGACTTTGGCCGCCCTGCCCCGCAGGTACCTGGTGCACATGGACACCAACGCCGACGCCGAGGGCAACTACACGCTGCTGGCGCGCCGGCCCCACCCCACCCTGACGGGGGCGTTCGGCCTGTTCCCCGTGGGGGGCTTCCAGTACCTGGGCGACGCCGCCTTCCCGGTGAGGACGCAGCACCCGCAGCACGCGCAGCACGCCGCCAGCGAAGCGAACGCGAAACGCCAAGTGTGAAAAACAAGTGTCTCGATGGCGTTGAGCAGGGTGGACAGGTGTCGCCAACACACAGGCGCATTTGTCTTGTCGCGCGGAGCGGGCGCGGCGGGGCAGCGCGCTTCCTCTCCTCTCGCTTTCCCGAAAGCTCTCTCTGGACGAGTAGCTCTTTCAATTTCGGGGGCTCCTCGTTCCTCTTTCCTCTCTGCCCCTGTTCTACTTCACGATTTCCCCCAGCGCGCCCGTTCACCCTTATCACATTTTCGCATTTTTGTTTTCATCTTTTCCATTTTCTTCGGCAAATGCATTCTTCTCCTCCACGCAGCTCGCGAGGGCGGCATGATTTACATGTGCTGTTGTCCTGCTGCAGCGCCCCGCCCCGCCCCGCCCCGCCCCGCCCCGCCCCGCACTGCCCGGAGACACTTTGACTTATCGTCCGACTGGAGGCATCGCGCTCCCCCTCCCCTATCCCCATCTCACTGGATCCAACAGTCCAACACCACATACGCCGTAACACTGTACTCAGCCCCTCGCTGCAGACTAGCAAAACTGTCAATCCTCTGAACCAAAAAAGTGGATTTTTATTTTTTCCGGTGTGATGACCGTGCCGCACCTGTCGGCCTTAACAGCGCACGACAGGCCCGTGATTCCGATCACGTCGGTCGAGTCTCATCAACGCCTCCAACCTCCTCCCCCTCCCCCCCCCCTCTCGATCCGCCCCGACCGCTCAGACCGAACGAGACCGTGAGAAGCGTCCAAATGTCACACCCACGAGCGTCTTGCAAATTTTTCATTTGCACGAAAGTAGGGAGACACTCCGCCTTTCCCTGTCGGTTGGCCAGTTTGTGTGTGTGTGCGTGCGCGTGGGTGTTAGTGTGTGTGTGGGGGCGGTGGCGGTTCCTCTTTTTTTTTTCGAGCACCGAGAAAGAAGGTTGCGACAACAACCTTCATCATGTTCGATCGGAGGGTTGGAGGAGGAAAGCAGCCCCCCCCCCCCTGCCGGGCTTTACGACAGCTCTGTATCCCCTCATCCCTGCGTGGAATGCGGCGGCCCGCCCGCCGGCCGGGCTCGCTCTGTCGCTCTATCTCTCTCGCACTCATGGGGCCTCCCGCCCGCTCGCGCCGGCCCGTACGGGGTGCGAGAGAGACGGTGCGACGCGAGGGACGCGAGGCGGTCCCCTCACGGCGTGCGCGGAGTGCTGACGCGGCGACGCGGTGAGCCTCCGGGAGAGCTGGGCCACTCGGCGCGCTTGACACCACATTGAAAGATTTCATCCCTCTCTCCCTCTCGCTCCGGCTTGCCCGCGGGGGCGGATGGGCCGCTGTGGGGAACCGCGGCCCGCGCGGCGCGGAGGGGATGTCGAGCTGTCGCGGGACGGACTCCAATCCAATTGATGGCACAATTGCCACATCCTTTTCCTTAAAGAAATCCCGCCCGATCCGCGCCGCGCCTGCTCCGCCAGAGATACATTTTGGCAAGCTATGCCACGCTGGTTCCGCACAGGGCTTTCGTCGCTCCGTCTCCCTCGCACTCGTGGGGCGTCCTGTTATGTGCGAGAGAGGCAGAGCGACGGAATCGACTCTCGTAATCAGTCTGCTGCTTCCAGTGGCGCATCGCAGGGAGACTCGGACCGACTCGGACGGGGCTGGGGAGGGGAGGGGTGCCGGTGATCCTGCTCTCCGACCAATAAACTAAACAATGCCTGAGGGACGTGCGGAGGCGGCCGGGCATACCCCTACTACAACCCCTCACCCCTCATCCCTGACCGTGACCCTGGTGATGCAGCCTGATTCCAACCAGTCGCTCTGTCTCTCTCGCACTCTCGGGGTCTTCCCCTGTGTGTCCGAGGGAGACAGAGCGACGAAGCACTGAGGCCTTGTTGGCGTGCTTCACGCTGTTGGTTCGTTTCTGCAGACGGTGCGGCTGCAGGAGGAGCTGTGGTGGCCGGCCGGACAGCCCCCCGTCGCCGAGCCCGTGTGCGGTTTCCGAGGGGAGCGCTGCATCCGTGAGTGTTGCCAAACCTTTCGCTGCTTTCGCTTCTGTTTGCTTTGGAGGGTGGCTTCGACCCTTTCTTACCGCAAACCATGTCCTATTCCTGACGACCATGGCGATCGCCACCAAGCTCTGTTTTTCGGTGGCCACTCTGATTTTTGCGCGTGCTGAAGGTGCGGCCAGGGCGGGCCGGGCCGGCCACTCATTGGTATGCCAGTCCACCCCGGCCAGCGTCCGGGCTTGCCCACCCTAGCCGCCCTGGCCGCCCTGGCCGCCCTGGCCGGCCGCGCCTGGTGCTCGCCACAGCTGCCGCCTCATGGCCCGGATGGCACGGACGGCACGGGGCGGAGAAAAAAAGAGGCGCCCCCGCCGGTACTCGAACCCGCGTCCCACGCCTCACGTCTGTCGCAGGGCACACCGGCGAGATCGCGGGCGGCGTGGCCGGCAGCCTGCTGCTGCTGACGCTCATCGCGGGGCTGGTGGTGTACCGCAACTGGCGCTACGAGCAGGAGCTGGACTCGCTGCTGTGGAAGGTGGACTTCCGCGAGATCAAGATGGCCGACGCCTCGACGCCGGGCGCCAATGGCGCGGCCAACGGCGTGGCCAACGGGCACGTGCAGCTCAACGGGCAGGCGGAGCGCGTCAAGGACAAGCAGGCCGACGCCCCCGACGGACACCAGGTGCTTTGAACTTAACGTCTACTTGCCGTCGGGTGACTCCCTAGCCTCTCGGGTAAAGTGGTTTCCTGCAGTCCGATTTCAACCTTTGAACCTCTGGTCACAGAACCACTCGCCGCAGCCGCCGCTCCGCACGTCGCAGGTGTCGCTGAGCTCTAACCCGGACGCCGACTTCCGCTACTCGTGCATCTACACCACGGTGGGAGTGTACCGGGGCAGGGTGCTGGCCGTCAAGAAGCTGGGCAAGACCTCCATCGACATTACGCGCGCCGTCAAGAAGGAGCTCAAGCTGGTGAGTTGATCTGAATAAAATACTGCTGATGTGAAGGCCTGGTTCACGTTGATAGAAACTCTGCCTCCAGATGCGAGACCTCCGACACGACAACCTGAACGCGTTCATAGGCGCGTGTGTGGACCCGCCCAACGTGTGCATCGTGACGGAGTACTGCACCCGCGGCAGCCTCAAGGTAACGACGCCGAACATGCCCTTGGCGGGGAGCTCGACACCGTCTCTCGGTTCCCTCATGCACGCATTGCGGTGGGTTGCAGGACATCCTGGAGAACGAGGACGTCAAGCTGGACAACATGTTCATCGCCTCTCTCGTAGGAGACATCTTGCGGGTACGACACGCAACACCAAAACATCTGGAATTTGTAGATAGTTCACTCAGTTTGTTGTGAGGTGTGTGTGTTCCAGGGGATGATATTCCTGCACGACTCCCCGCTGCGCTTCCACGGCAACCTCAAGTCGTCCAACTGCCTGGTGGACTCGCGCTGGGTCGTCAAGGTGGCCGACTTCGGCCTGCACGAGCTGAAGCGCGGCGCGGACGACGCGGGTGGCGCCACGCTGCTGCAGCAGCTGCAGTTGCACCACCTGCACCGCGCCAACAACAACCACGACCAGGACACGCCGTGCAAGTGCGACGGTAGGTTCAAAAGCGGTGGCGCTGGCGGCGCTCGATTCGAATCCACTCCTGTGCCTCGCCCCGGCACTACGTACTCCGGCCTCAATCAGAACCTGAACCCAAGTCGTTGTCCAGGGCTGCTGTACCGCGCCCCGGAGCTACTCCGCGCCGCCCTGGCCGCCATGTGGGCGCCGCCGGGGTCACCGACGACGCAGAAGATGGGCCTGCTAAGCGTGGCCGCCAAGGACGTGATGGGCGGCGGCCGCGGCCGCGGCGGTGCCGGGGGCGCCGGCGTGGACCCCCGCGGCTCGCAGAAGGGCGACGTCTTCGCGTTCGGCGTGGTGCTGTACGAGATCCAGGGCCGCCACGGGCCGTACGGCGACTGCGCCCTGGCCGTCGATGAGGTCCTGCGCCGCGTGCTGCACCCAGAGCCCGGCCAGCCGCCGTACAGGTGCAGTCACCATCCTGCCGCGCCCGGCCGCGCCGAGCTGCCAAACACTGCAGAACAAGACTAAAGTTGTCGTCGTTTGTTTCCCGCTCAGGCCGCCCCTGGACAGCCTGGAGAACAGCTTCGACTTCGTGCGGGAGTGCCTGCAGGAGTGCTGGGCCGAGGACCCGGAGCTGCGGCCCGACCTCAAGGCGGTGCGCGCGCGGCTGCGGCCCCTGCGGAAGGGCATGTGAGTATGAACGAGTAAAGCGGAACGGCAAGCGAATGCGAATCTGAATCCGAATCCAGGCCGCAAGTCCGCCTCCGCGGCAGGGCCGGCAGACAAACGCGGCAAATGGTACGTGCGATGTGAGTGAGTGAGTGTTATGGCGCGCGGACTTGAGCTGATAACTGGTCCTGCCGCGCTTCCGCGATGTGTGGAGAGGGGCCGAGAGGGGCGCCTCCATCTCGAGGGGGTTGTTGTGGGCGGGGAGCGTGACGGCGGCACGAGAGAGCGCCTCTCTTGCAGCGGCCCGCCGCCGCCACGCCACCCACTCCTGCACCCTCCTTGCCTCAAACGACGCTGTTATTGTTATCTCTCGCAGGAAGCCAAACATTTTCGACAACATGATAGCCATGATGGAGAAGTACGCCAACAACCTGGAGGTCCTGGTGGACGAGCGCACAGACCAGCTGCAGCAGGAGAAAAGGAAGACGGGTAAGCCAGCCATGCTCCCCGTTGTCTCTGAGCCCCCAGTACGTCTAGCCACGGCAGCCACGGCGGTCAGATCACTGACCGGAAACCGTCAATAAATATGTTTGGGTTGGCTGGCCTGCTGGCTGGTGACCCCATCGAGCAAGTTACGACTCCAGACAAAGGCCAGCTCAACTCCCGCCGGATTAGCCGGTCCCGGGGGTGAAGAACGCCCCGCCCCCCACCCTTTTCCATCCCCATTCACCCATTCACCCCCCCACCGCGCTGCGAGGTAGAGACATCGCTCTGCGCGTCTCGATGTCTCGATGCCCAGACGCCTTTTTGCAGCTCGTCGTGCCGGTGGAGCCCTGGCGGCCCTGGCGTCTGGCGCGGCGCCAGCCGGTCTTTTAGGGTGGCGGGGTGGTGGGGTGGCGGGGGCGTCGGGACGCGGCATATTGGCGACGCAGAGCCGCAGATACTCCCTGCCCCGCGCGCCGCGGGCCCTGCTGCGCGGGGTAGCGTCGCAGTGCTCCCCTTCGCCTTGTGTTCGCAGAGGCCCTGCTGTACGAGATGCTGCCGCGCTGCGTGGCCGACCAGCTGAAGCGCGGCCAGAAGGTTCAGGCCGAGAGCTTCGACAGCGTCACCATTTACTTCAGCGACATCGTGGGTTTCACGGCCATGTCGGCGCAGAGCACGCCGCTGCAGGTGGTGGACTTCCTCAACGACCTGTACACCTGCTTCGACTCCACCATCGGCCACTTCGACGTCTACAAGGTGGAGACCATCGGCGACGCCTACATGGTGGTGAGTCCACGAGTCCGGAGCTGCAGTACCAGCAGACTGACTCCAAGAGCCAAGGCGTAACCAGCTCGCCCAAAGTCAGCAAAACGACTACTTTAGGAGATTCAATCACTTTTTGACCAACTTTGTGAGGTTACTGGTCTGAAAATCGTAGCGGTCAAAGGCGGGGCTACAAGATAGGTAGCAGTGGCCCCCCAAAGTCAGCAAAACGACCATCCAAATCAGGTAAAACGAAAAATCTTCCGACAGTGATAGGATTTGAACCTTGGCCCGCAGGTATCCGGCCTGCCGGTGCGCAACGGCGACGCCCACGCCGCCGAGGTGGCGTCCATGTCGCTGCAGCTCCTGGAGGCCGTCAAGACGTTCCGTATCCGCCACCGGCCCGGCGACGCGCTGCAGCTTCGCATTGGAATCCACTCGGGTGAGGGGCAGGACGACATGTCGCGTGCTTCAAACTTCAAACGAGGAGTGGTAGTCTCGCAAAGCTGGTCGAAAAGTGATTAAACTTCTGATGCGTTCCAGGGCCGGTGTGTGCCGGCGTGGTGGGCCTCAAGATGCCCCGGTACTGCCTCTTTGGCGACACGGTCAACACCGCCTCGCGCATGGAGTCCAACGGGCTGCGTAAGTGAATGTGGTTGACCCGTCGGCCGCGGCCGCGCGGGCACTGCGCTGCGCTGCGTGGCGAGTGGAGAGCGCCCTGCAAGTAGGCAACCGGCTGCCGCCCCGCGCATGCCAGTCCAACGGGCTGCGCACCCCGGGCTGTCAGGCGCGCTGAGGAGGGGACTTGACAATGCCTTTTCTTTCCGTTCCGTTCCAGCGCTGCGGATCCACTGCTCGGCCGAGTGCGCGGCGCTGCTGCAGCGCATCGGCGGCTACGAGCTGGCCGACCGCGGCCTGGTGCGCATCAAGGGCAAGGGTGACGTGCGCACGTACTGGCTGCTGGGGGAGTCGGAGGAGCGCAGGGCGGCGCGCCAGGGCAGGAAGGCGGCCTTGCTGGGCGAACACGCTGGCTGCTCGGCGTCCGGGCCGCGGCCCGCGGCCAGCCCGTGCAGCGTGGCGGGGGTGGCGGCGCCGCGCAGCTCCCTCAAGAAGGTCCCCGTGGTGGCCGGCCACTGCGGCGTGTGCCCGCCGCCACTGCCGCTGGGGGTGGGGCTGGCCGGGCTGGCCGGGCTGCCGCTGCACCACCCCCTGGGCGCGGGGCTCACACGCTGCTCCAGCCTCGAGTCGCCCAAGAGGCTCCGCTTCGCCTCTTCCGGCACGCTGCACCAGTTCCACCAGCTAGACTCGATCGCGGACAACGCGGTGGGTGAATCGGCGTGACCTATGGCTGCGACGCTGCGACGCTGCGACTGACGCACTCGGTTCAAACGATCTGCTCCCCTCTTGGCAGGGTTCCCCCGGCCGGGTCTTCGTGGGCGCCGGGTCGCCGGGTGGCGCCGAGGGCGGCGACGGCGGCATGCTGAGCGTCATCGTGGACCCCAGCCACCTGAGCGCGTCGTGCCCCGCCATCGACCACCTGCAGCTGCCGGCGCCCCTCCTCTGCCCGCCGACGCCCCAGCAGCAGCTCAGCGCGCAGCGGCACGAACTATTCCAGGTAAGGCAGGCGTGGACTGGGCTGGACTTCGAGCAGTGCGGTGGAAACCAGCCTCCAGGTCCAGCAGACTGATTCACAGAGTCGTTTTGTGTCTGCCTCCAGAGTCGCGTGCGCGTTCCGGCGCTGCTCTCCGCCGCCGTAGTGGCCTCTCGCTCCGTGCCCTCGCTCTTCCCACCGCCCAGCGTGTCTTGCGGCGGCGCCGGCGGCGCCGGCGGGGCGGCGGGGGCGGCGGGGGCGGCGGTCGCGAGGGCGGCTCTCCCAGGGGGGGCGGCGCCAGGTCGCTGCTTGGGGTGGCAAGTTCGGCCCCCACTTCGCCGGGCACCTCACCGGGAGCGTCTCCGGGGGCGTCGCCGGGCGCGGAGCACCGCTGCTTCCACCGCCAGCAGTGCCAACACCCTAGGGGCACGGCCGCGGCAGGGCTGGGGTCACCCTTGGGGTCGCCGCTGGACCCCGCGCGGCAGCCCCTCCTGGGGCCCCCGGTGGGGCAGCACCTGGCGGCCTGGCGGCTGGCCGAGGAGCCGGAGACGGCCGTCTGACCGCCATCTCCGCTCAGACTTAGAGCGGCCTTGAGTGGCGCGAGAAAAATAGTGTGAATTTTGTATGAACCTCAATTTTTGTACGCAATACGCATGACGTCTCGTTGTTGTGCGTTACTCTAGTGGAAAGCGATAGAAATCTTACCCGGAGATTGTCGAGTCGTAATGCGGATTTCCACGGCCACGTTCGCTCTCGTGACTCTGGAATCACCCCGCGGGGGCTCATTTAGATTAGTACTTTTCGAAGCGAGACTCAATTACCCCTCTCTCTGAAAACCGATTCACTAAAATGTCAATGAAAAGGATTTAAATTGATTGTAGAATTCGAAACAGCGTTCACTGCCCTCAATGACGTTCATTTTCTGTACTGACAATACTTGCAGTATTTTTGTATCGTGTAAGAAATCGATTGATCTCTCTGTGCTTCTCAGCATAACTTGTTGTACAATTCCATCGCAGTTCTATATGCTATTTTCCTAGTCATGCCTTAGAATGTAGTACGTGAGGTGATTGTATTACTGTCATATGAATATGTGTCGAAGCCTGTAATTACATTCCCCTGCGAGAACTACCCTCGTGTTTTATTTCGTCCAGACAGTGGTGAAAACTGAGCATCACCACGCCCCGCATCCACAGCGGCGACGAGATTGAAAGAGTGCTGACCACATCACAAAATTATACTGTCCGAATTTGGCGATATACCCTTTTATAGGCCGTCGTTTTGTCATGATCATTCCCAAGGAAGAGCGGGGGCCCAGGCCCAAACCCCATCCCGGCAAGACTCAAACCAGGGCGAGAATGTTTGTTACCCAGGCCGCGTCGCCGCGTCGCGCCGTTGGCCTGTGTGCTCTGCGGGGCTCGCCCGCCGCGCCCGCCTCGCCGTCCATATTTAGCGGCGCTGTGGCTGTGCATGGTGATAAGATACAGTGTGCACCTACCTGAAGCCCGAGGCGGCCAGAGGCGGCCCGAGGCGGCGCGGCGCGGCGGTCCCCACAAACAACAGCACAACAGCCAGCGACACCAATCAGCACCGCGAATACCTGCGGCACGGCCCCTTGCGTCTGAACCGCGAACGCCGCGAACCTCTCGCCGAGTCCGTCGAGTAAGTCTAACCTCACGCCGCAGTCGGCCTGCACACTGATTCCGAGAGTCGTTTCCCTCGCACTCACGGGGCGTCCCGTAAAGGTGCGAGACAGACAGAGCGTCGAAAACAACTCTCGTATCGCAGTTTGGCGACCCGCCCTGCACCCTGCGTGCTGGAGCCAGGTGTAACTATCCGTGAAGCAATTTCTAGAACGCGCGCCATAGGCCCATGGTGCCGAGCTGCGGATCCAGGGGAGGGGCCTCACCCCTTAAAAGATAGGCAAAAGTCGCACTTTGCCCCTGTAAGTAGGCAAGGCAACTAGTGCGGTGGCTGTTGTCGGTTCGCGCGATGCTTGCAGAGGAAACGCCACCACCAACACCTACACGGCGCAGCCCGCCAGGCCGCCAGGCCGCCCGGGCGTCAAGTGAAGTAGGCTGTGAAAATATACACTTCCTCGGCGTCTGTGGGGCTCGTATGCGTGTGTGTGTGTGTACTCGCGTGTGTGAGAGTGTTAAGACTGGGGGAAGGAGGGCTTAATGTAGAGTCAAATAGCGTCGGAGCTGGGCGCGCGTCTGTGTGTGTGTTTGAGTGTAAGTATGTGTGAGGCGGACTACTATACCGAGATGCAGGTGTGGTTATCAGGCGGTGCGCTAACATTTTTCTTTCCTGCCGTGTTACACTTGGTACAATACATAAATCCCAGGGTGACGGTTAGCAGACGACGCGACGACATTTGTCACCGCCGTCGTCGTCGTCTGCCGCGGTGGCGGCGGCGACCCGCGCGAGGCGACTTGACAGTAGCTGGTTTTACGAGCGTCTGGCATTCCAGGCATTTGATAAAGCAGTTACGACTTTGCCTTTCGTCTGTGAAAACGGCGTGGCCGCCACGTGTATGTTTGTGTGTGTGAGCGCGCGCGGGGCTCGGGGGTCAGAGCACGGCGGACGACGGTGTGCTCTAGGACGAAGCCATGGCAGCTTCCCCCCCCCCCTCCGCGGGGTCATGCATCCTCACTGCCCCTTCTCGAGGCGCGGCCGGCGATAGGATATCGCGGCAGTGCGGCCAGGCCCGGGCAGCCCGGGGCAGGCCTGGGGCAGGCCGTGGGCAGACTAGCCGCCCACCGCTATCCTCGTCCACTTGATCGCGGTCGTGGCGGTCGTGGTGGCCGTCGGAGCCGTCCCTCCCGTGGCGGCCGTGGCGGCCGTGTCCCGTCTTGGAGCCCCGGCCAGCCTGCCAGCCTCGGCTCTATTTTGGGCCGTTAAACGGAGTGTCCGCCCATTCAAGCGGCCACAGTGTGGGTGGTCCCCCTCCCCCTTCCTCATCGCCCGGAGAAGGCCGCCGAGGCCGCCGAGGTGCACCGCGTCGCCGTCTTCGTCGCTGCCGCGCACGCATGCGTGCACGGGGCCTTCCGTAGGAGTGCGAGAGAGACAGAGCGGTTGGCTCCTGGCTGGGACGAGAGAGAGGCACTCCGGCTCACATGGGACTTAAAGTCACCTCTGTATGGCCGGGTCCTTTCGTCGAACGGAGGCTGCGCCGCGTCCCCGCTGCCCAGTGACAGGACAGGGAGCCCTGCACGCCGAGCGCAAAGCGAAGTGCGAAGCAACCCGATTCGCAGCTGGAGCGAGGCGATAAGGATTAGCGCGGCTCGGTTCGGCCGAGTTCGGCCCCTATCCGCGGCCCGGCGGCCCGGCTTCGAGGCGAGGCGCGAGGCGAGGCGGCGTGGCTCCCTTTCCCTTTCCCGGTGCGCGGTCCGCGGCTCGCGGTGCGCCAGCCAAACCGAGCCCAGCCCAACGACTCCACAAGCACAGTGCGGAGCGGCCGAGGCGGAAAAACAAAGCGCCTCGCCACGCCACGGCACGGCAAGGCATCGGGTGATCGGCTGCGTGCGAGGCGGTGTCATTGTCATTGGGCCCCAGAGGCTCAGCCACGGCTCAGCTCTCCTGCAGCCGGCCGGGCCAGCGGCCATGGTGATGAGCGAGAGCGAGAAGAGAAGAGAGGAGAAGCCAAAGGCCTGCCTCATGGCCGCGGAGCCGCGGAGCACTTCGGCGGTCGGAATCGGGCCGAGCCGAACGCGCCGAAGCCGAACGCGCCGAGCCCGAGCCGAAGATAGGGGGCACAGTGTCGACAGACAGCCCGCCCGCTACCCGTCCCCGTGCCGTGTCGAGTCGAGTCCCGCTCCCCCGCCCTCCGCCCCGCGAGCCCCGCGCCCCGTAGCGTGCCCGCCGTAGACCGCCGCCGTGGTGCCCCCCGTCGCCCCGCCGACCCCGCCTCGCAGCGGCCATGCCCCGGGCCGGCGGGCCCTCTCCCTCTCCTCTCCTCTCCTCAGTCACCCACCAGCACCGGCCGCGCCTGGTCTGGCTGTCTGGCTGGCACACACGCCGTGCTTGCTTGTGCTGACGCCGTGCTCCGTGAGCTTGCCGACGTACCGCGCCACCGCGCACCGTGCCTTGAGGACTACGCGGGCCATCGCGCCAAGTGCAGTGAGGCCCAGCCACGGCCAGCCGTTCCCGAGGTGAACGTCGAGAAAGCCGCGTCGCGCCCCGCCCGGGGGCCACCAGGGCACCCGGCCCCGGTGCCAGTGAGTGAAGTGAGTGTGCTTACAAGACGCTGTGGCCGCCCTGGGCCGTCTGCAGCAGCGAGCGCGGCCCACACGACACAAGGGACAAGGGGCTCAAGCGCACACAGGTCCTGGCAGCCCAGCAGCAGGCAGCCAGCAGCACCAGCAGCCAGCCCAGGCCCCAAGCCCCGGGCCGCCACCGCCACCAGTGGCAGGCCGGCCAGCCAGCGCAGCCGCGCAGCCAGGCCTCGTAGTACGGCCCACCAGCCAGCTTGCCGGGCCGAGCCGAGCCGGGCCGAGCCGAGCCGCGCAGGGAGCAGAGTCCGAGTCGGCTTGTCGCGGCTCGCAGCCCCGCCGGCCACCTCAGCCCCAGCCCCAGGACGGAGCGGGCCGAGCACACGTAGGGCGTAAGCGCGGCTAGCGCCCCGTCAAGACAGTGGTGCATCAGGTGCAACAGTGCAGCAACAAGTGTCAGAGTGGCAGCGCACCGCCACGCCGGCAGCGCGACAGGCCGACAGGCCTGTATAGCCAGCGGCTGCCATCCAGGACAAAGTAAGGAGGCCTTCACGCCCTTCACGCCCTTTACTTCCAAGTTACCACCTCACGCTGTGAATACACGCCGCGTGCGAGGACGGATTTATTGCTGCCTTTACTGGTTTATGGGGGTGGCGGCAAGCTGAGCACCTGAGCACTGAGTTAGCACTAGCACACGGAGAAAAAGGTCATGCTGTGACAACTAATGCGCTAGCTGGCATCCTCACACGTCGAAGCCGCTTGCTTTTGAGCCGAGAATTTATCTGCGGCTTGAGATCATTTATCGCACTCACGGCGGGCACCGCGTTAGTTGGTGCAGTTGATAAACAATCGTCCTAAATAACAGAGACGGGACGCGCGACTGCGGCCGGGACAGCTGAAGCTTCCCCCCGAAAGCGTGAATCAATTTTCATATCTCCAGAATCGCCACCTCCCATGGCGTCCCGATTGTTTACCAAGGCATTTTTAGTTTTCTGAAAACTGTGCATGACACAACACAGCTACTTGCGTCTACAAAAGATACGTTTTCTATTATTAGGCACGAAGTAGCCTTATTTTTTTTCGTTTTGCCTTGTCTTACTGCTTTACTGTGCTGCGCGTTGGCCCGGCTGGCCGAAGACGTCGTCATGGGGGGCGTCGGCGTCGTAGTGCACGGCGTAGTGCACGGCGTAGTGCGCGGCGTGAGCGGGGGGCGCGATTCGCGGTTCAAAGACCGCGACGCGAAGCCTCGCGTAGCGCCGCCTGCCTTTCGCCACGTTTACGGCCTGCTTCGGCCTGCTTCGGTCTGCTAGAGGGCAAGCAACCGCCGGCCCGGCCGCGGCGTAGCGTACTACTACAGCACAGCACAGCGCACCGCGAAAGTGACAGTTCTGTTCCGCCTCGCTCGCCGACTCGCCGCCGGACCGTGCCCCGCACCGCACCGGGCCTGCGCAAGGACGCAAGGACGGCCCGCGCGGCCCGTGGGCCTGTGTCGCCAGCCGGTATCAATGGACGCTCTCTTTCCGAACAATGCTTTCCTCGCCGTCTCCCTCGCCCTCGCACCTGACGGAAGGCCCGACGAGTGCGAGAGAGACAGCGAACAAGTAGCGGGCCTGCGTGTTTTCGAGGAAGCACGGTGCGTGCCGTGTCAAGCTCAAGGCCTTGAAGGCCGGGCGGCGCAGCGCACGGAGACGGCGGCGACGGCTTGGGCCCTAGGCTTGGGCCCTAGGCTTGGGCCCTAGGCTTGGGCCCTAGGCTTGGGCCCTAGGCTTGGGCCCTAGGCTTGGGCCCTAGGCTTGGGCCCTAGGCTTGGGCCGGAGCGCCTCGTCGATGATCTGCGCCCTGATTCCGTACAGCGCCTTCGTCGCCGTCTCTCCCACGTCCCTGCGTAGCCTCCTGTGAGTGCGAGAGAGACAGGGCGACGCCGGCGCCTCTTAGGAATGAATCTGCGGGGCTGATGGCCTCCGCGCCGATCCGGCTGTGTCGTTCTGCGGCCGGCGGAGTCACGGTCTTTGTGCTTCGCGCACCTCGTGCACCGGCATCCAGGCAGACGGCCCGCCCGGTCGGCCCGCCACCCCCGCGGTGACATGGTGACATGTGCGGAGCGCGGAGCAGGTGGTCGCCAGCTAGTGCTCGTCAGAACTCCAGTACGCCAAGGTGGTTTTGATTTTCCACGGCGCGCACCGTCATGGGGTTGTGGGGCGTGTCACTCCACCGGCCGGAGGCGCTGCTCTGGCGGGAGCCTTTCTCTAGGGGCGGGAGTGACGTTAGAAAGGGGTGCACTGTAACCTCGTTGTGGCAAAGAAAGCCCCTGCCCTGATCCTGGAAAGTTGAACCTACCGCGCTTGGAAAATGAAACAAATCGACTGCCAAGTCTCGGGCGGTCTTGTCGGGGGTCTTGGCGGCCTCCTTGCGCTGACGCCGTGGCCGCCATGGCGCAGCCAGTCTGTCCTGTCAGGTCCAAGGTCGATTGCAGTTCGGCACTCGCAGTCCCACACAACGGAGCAGCAGACTGCATCCGAGGAATCGTTCCGGCGCTCTGACTCCGTCGCACTCACGGTGCGTTCTGCAGGGGGCGAGAGAGACAGAGCGACGAAACAACTCCTCGGAATCGGTCGGCAGGTCCGCCGCCGCCATGTCGGACACGCCTCGACGAGGCCACCGTCAGCGACCGCGACGCCGCGACGCCGACACAGCCCGCGACCTCTGCGCGGCATGGCGGCGTTGGCTTGCCGAATCCGCAATCCGGTCACGGACCGGCCCTGCTGCCCCTATCTGCCCCGTTGCTGTGTGATTCAGAAAAACGGTTAGTCAAGTGCCCTAAGAGTGCGACAGAGACAGAGCGACGAAGGCTGGATGCAGATCGCGCAGGCCGCAGGTCGCAGGGAGTGTTGAGTGTGCGAGGCATACATACGCGGCCGCGTTCAAGTCTCCAGCCGGACAGGCAGGCCGCCTTTGCGAGCAGCTGGGCCTGGATGACCAGGAGGACGGCCAGGATCACCTTGAGCTACCTGGCGGCAGGCGGACCCGGTGGGACCGTATAGACTGATTCCGCACAGCGCTTCGTGTGTTTCGTCGCTCTGCCTCTCTCGCACCTCTACAAGACGCCTAATTAGTGCGAGAGAGACAGCCGGCTGGCGGGGCGTGGCGCTGGACGAACAGCTGCTGGATTAGCCCAGCCCTGGATTAGTCGGTGGCGTGATCCACGGCCTGAAGGGCGTTCTGAAGGGCGAGCGGTCGCTATTGCCGAGGGTCGTTTTCGCACGCACTCACGGACGGAGCATCCCGTACAGGTGGGAGAGAGACAGAGACGAAAACGACTTTCGGAATGAGTCCGCTGCCTGGCGCCGGGCTGGACTTGCAGCATGCTTGTTGGGGGCCGTTGTGTGGCCCACTGGGGGATCCAGTCCCTAAGGTCGCGGGGCCGTGGGCCAAGCCGTGGGCCAAGCCGTGGGCCAAGCCGTGGGCCAAGCCGTGGGCCAAGCCGTGAGCCAAGCCGTGGGCCAAGCCGTGGGCCAAGCCGTGGGCCAAGCCGTGGGCCAAGCCGTGGGCCAAGCCGTGGGCCAAGCCGTGGGCCAAGCCGTGGGCCAAGCCGTGGGCCAAGCCGTGGGCCAAGCCGTGGGCCAAGCCGTGGGCCAAGCCGTGGGCCAAGCCGTGGACTTGCGCAAAGGCGCTGCATTGCAGACTGGGCCCGCTGGGCCGTGCGTCGCGCCGCGCTGGCCCGGCCTGCCTGTAGCCGAAGCCAAAGCCCAGCCCAGCCAAAGCCAAGCCAAGAGCCCCCGCCGATAGCATCTCGCCGCACGCCGCATGATGAATTGAAATTGGCGCCGGAGCATGACGGCCTGGAAATATTATGTACGCTGGCTTGTTAACTAACTGGTGTGTGTGCGTGTACCTGTGCGCGTGTGTGAGTGTGTGGGCAGGCCAGGGCAGGCCGGCGAGGCAGCAGGCGCGTCCTCGCTCAGGTCGCAGACCCTGCAAGATGCATGGTCCCGAGGTGCTCGTTGTGGGACGGCGAGGAGCTCGGGCCGCCGCCGCCGGCGGCCGCGACCCCCTACAAGCTGGCTTCCGAACAGTGCTGTCTCTCTCGCACCGCTACTGGACGGCGACGGCCCTTGAGTGCGAGCATTCGGAATGAGCCCGCTGGCGCCTCGAGGGGCTTAGTCCTCGGACCTGCCCCACCACGCGCGGCGGTGCGCCGCCCAGCCAGCCAGCCAGCGCCCCAGCGGCAGGTCATTCCCATACCATGCACTGTTGCCGCGGCGGCACTGCGGAGTGGCACGGCCACGGCACACACGGCACGCCAACCAACCAACGGCCGACCGGCCCGGCAACATTTATTTATGCTACAGTATTGACATCAGTTGCTAAAGATAGCCCGGTCCGGGCGGGGCGGGGCGCGGGGCGCGGGGCGCGGGGCGCCACCATGCACCTTCGTCCAGGACGCTGCGCTGCGCGGCGGCAGGCCGGCCGGACGGAACGATGGGCGGGCAAGCTGGCCTGGCAAGCGGTCACGCGAGGATTCACACAGACCATTATCGGATCCGAATCCCGAATCCCCGCCAGGTCGCGGCAAGTTTTGTGCCGGCCATTCTGCGAGTCCGCCGGCCGGGCGAGGCAGAGCGAGGCAGAGCGAGGCAGAGGGCATGCAAGCCCCAGCCCCCCAGACCCAACGCCTGGAAACTTGTTTATGATGCAACTTTGGTGCACAATCTCTCTGTGACGATGGCGGCGTGGCGGCTCTGCGGTTCTGATATCGCTAAGCAAACGGCAGGCCGGGCCTAGAGGGCCTAGCCGGCCTAGCCGGCCTAGCCGTAGCCGGCCTAGCCGGGCCGCTGCGGGCTTTACCGCTTTGCCTTCGTCCGCCTGCAGGCGGCAGTGCCTCTCGCACTCATGGGGCGTTCCGTACGGGTGCGAGAGGGACAGAGCGACGAAATGACTCTGAGTCAGACCACTGGCCGGCTTGGCTGGCGGCTGGCATGGCCGCGCTTCCCTTCCGCGACGTACTGCATGCTCTGTCTCTCTCGCACCCCTGCGGGAGTGCAAGGGAGACCGAGCGACGTGACCCGGTGACCATCCCCGTGAAAGGTCGCGCTGGCCCGCTGGCCGCCCACTTGGTCGTGGCGGTGCAGGCCGTGCAGGCGGTGGTGCGGTCCACTTCCAACTTCCATTTCCGGTTTGCGCCGTATCCTCGGCTTCGGCGGCCCCGCGGTCTTCTCTGGTCCGGTCTGGTGGCGTCCGCCGAGGCGTCCGCGCGTCCGGCGGCAGTTTCCGCCTCGTCCTGGCTTCGGGCTTCGGACCGTCCTGCCGCTACACCGTGTGATGTAACACGCACCGCGAGCATGGCGGAGCGTGGCGTAGCGTGGCCGTCTGGTTTGACTAGACCCGGCCATGCCCAGCCCGGTCTTCTTCGTGCCTCACTCGCGTTTTTCCTTTCCCCAACATTTGGTTTTTCGAAGCTCGCTTTGCTTACGTCTCGTTTCTGCTTGCAGGCGGAGAAGCGACACCGTGGCCAGCCGCGGAAGAAGCTTGGAAGCAGCAGCCAGATCAAAGCGGGGCCGAGCGGGCCGAGTGTCAACACAGCCTGAGGCAGCTCGGCTCGCCGAGGAAGTGGCTGCCAGCCCTTTTGCCCTGCAGCGCCAAGCTGCCTGCCTGCCTGCCTGCCCGCCTGCCTTGATGGTGAGTACTATCTGCTCTTACAGTACGGCGAATTAAAAGTCACTGTCTCTCTCATCACTGCGGTACGCCCCGTGATTGCGAGAGAGACGGAGCGCTGGGCGATTGGCGACGCCTTGAGAGCCAAGGCGGCGCGCGCACCCTGTACGCGCGGTATGTACCCGTTGGTACCGTAGCCCTCCAGTGCAGCGCCAGCGCTCACGGCCTCGCCTTACAGCCTCACGGCTCCGAGGAAACCACATAAACAAAGACGCTGGAATGTGACCTCACCGCGGAGGCGGCAGGCCCGGCCCCGGCGGCCCCGCCTGCCCCGCCCCCTCCCGGCATCCCTTTTCTATCAAACCCGCTTTCCCGCCCCGCCGCCCCTCCACGACGGCGCAACCGTTAACCACTTGCTGAATTGCAAACCGCATGCGACTCGCGTCGGCGGCGTCGTCGGTCATCGGCAGCGGCGGGGCGGGGCCGTTGGGGCGGGGCGTAATTTAAGAAATTCTGGGACTTGGCCTGCTCCACGCCGTTCTTGCGTTTCGTCGGAACGCCGGGCCGGGCCGCTGTGTGGTGGCGGGGCGCGGCGGGGCGGGGCGGGGACCCAAGGGCCGTGCGGTGCCGTGCGGTGTGACTGTGTACGCCGCCCACGCCGCCACCGCGACATGGCTTCCGTGACTGTTGACTGTCCGTGACGCGAGGTTGGCAGGCGTGGCCGCGGCGGCCGCACCGGCCAGGTTGACAGCCTCCCGGGCGTGGGCGCGCCACCTCACCTCTGCCCTACAGCATTTCTTGGGGCTGATTCCTAGCACTGCTCTCGTCGCTCTGTCTCTCTCGCACTCGTTGGGCGTCCTGGATGGGCGCGAGAGAGACGGCGACGAAAGCAGTGCCGGTGGCAACGACCGGCACGTAGCGTGGAATGAAAACAAAACACGAAACACACACCTTGAGGTGGCTCACTTGGCTTTTCTTGGCCGGCTGTCGGCTCTCAATTAGTTGGCCGTCGCTCGGCCAATCTTGTGGGCCCGGCCTCCACCCTCCACCCTCTCTCTCCCTCTCTCCTCCGCGCATCGCGCATTGGCATGGTTTCGAGCTGAAGTCTTTCAAAGGAGGCCGGCAGCCCATCACCCACCCCCGTTCGGACTCGTTCGGACGCTCCAAGTTCCGAGTGGCCCGCCTCCTCCCGCCGCGTCTCCGGCCTCGGACGCCGATGGTCCTGATGTCCTGCAGACTGATTCCGAGCTATGCTTTCGTCGCCCGTCTCTCTCGCACTCATGGGGCTGAGCTGGGGCGTCCCAAAAGGACGCGAGAGAAACACAGCGACGCGCTGTTAACTTTGCGAAGCATTGCCAGACAGCGCATCTTTCGTCCGGACTTTTGACGCGGCACGCGGCCGCGTTGCCGTCCGTCGTGTAGGGGTGGCACTTGTGTTTGCGCGGGGCTGGCCGGACCGGGGGAAGCCACGCCGGCCACGCCTTCGACCCCCGTCGCCATGGCAACCGCGACGCGATGCCTCTAGATGCCCAGGACGCCAGGACGCCCCTGCGACGCGGCGGGAGACAATTAGGCCCTGCATGAAGCCAGCGAGAGCGCGGCCTGCGCGTCGCTCTGTGTGTCGGGCCGTCGTCGGGCCGCCCGGGCGGCGCGGGCCTGGCCGGCCTGGCCACATGGGGCCGCCGCCGATGACGACGACGCGGAGACGCCAGCCCCGCTGTGAGGACAAGCAGGATTCTCTCGTTGCCCTCGTCTGGCGCACCGTCACCCCGGTTGGGTTGACCCGGTGGACGCTCCAGGAAGGCGCCGGCCTGCCGGCCGCACCAAGGCTACCGTCACGCCGCGCCACGCCGCGCCACGCCCGCCGCGAAGGTGGAGGCGGCGGCGCACTCTCAATGGGCCCAGGCCCAGCCCGGCCCGGCCCGGCGACTTTACCCAACTGCCAAGTGAACCGCGACAGGGAAGTACCGCGCGCACACACATCAATGATGGCGATGGTAATGAAATGCATTTATTTGCGGGCATGTGTGTGTGTGTGTGTGTGTGCGTGTGTGCGCGCTGAGGTCGACGCTCGTTGGCCAACGCCGCCCTGCCCAGCCTGTTCGCCGTGGCCTTGTATTGTCGCCCACTTGTCCATCCGGCCGTCCGGCCGTCCGCCTGCGGGCCGCGGCGAAGCGGCCAAGCGGCCAACAGTAGACTCATTCCGAGGGGCGTTTTCGTCGCTCTGTTTCTCTCGCACCCATTCGGGACGCCCCATGAGTGGGAGAGAGACAGAGCGACGAGAGCAATTCAGGGCGGCGAAGGCGGACGGGACGCTCTGCGAACGCCGCCCGCCGCCTGTAGACCAACTGGTCCTAGACACTGCGCCCTTCAGTTACGACGGCACTGCCCGGCCCAGAAGACCAGCAGCGCTTTCATCCGTCTCTCTCACACTCCCAAGGCGTGAATGCCGTATGTTGGTGCGAGAGAGACGGAATCAATCTGCCGGTCGTCGAGCCAAAGTGCTGCTGCTTCATTTGCCTCGACGCGCGTGCGAAGCGTGCGAGGCGTGCGAAGCTGAGGCTGCGACGCTCGCCACTTTGCGAAACGGTCTCAATCTTTTATCGCGTCCGGCGAGGCGAATTGAATGATAATTGTTCCGACGCGGCAGTCAGTCTGTCACCGAGACCGCGGAGGGGCGGGATGGGCTGTCTAACTTAGGCCTGCGGGCCTTATGAATGGGTGGCCAACCCCGAAAATCCCTACTATGCGTCTATGGCAAACCCCAGCCCCGTGTCGGACATTGGCGTCCACGACTTTCTGCGTTCACTCGCGCCGTATCGAGAGGGACGCGGATTATCGCGGTGGTCGTCGAGCGCGTGATTCTCTACGGTATCTCAGGCTGACCCCTGATGGACGCCGTCGACGTAGTTCTGGGTCTTGACAGTCTGACACAGCGCGCCGGCGCGGCGCGGCGTGGCGGTGCGCGACCGGACGTCACTGCACGCGCTCAAAAGTCACCGCGCGGTTCGTAGCGGGGCGCGGCGGTTGGACCCGTAATGAAAGGGTTATTCGGCGAACATCTGTGTCGCGTGCCGCGGCGCACGGCCGCATAGTTTCTGGCGGTGGCCGGCCTGCTTGCCGCGCTTGCCGCTTGCCCCGGGCCGAGGCGGCCGTGCGGCCGTGCGGCCGAGGCGAGGCAGACAGGGATACCAACTTGTTGCTTCCGCTCCGCGGCCAAGACGGCCCCCCGGCTGCCCCCGGCTCGGCGGCGCGGCGCGACGGATGGGCTGACGTCACACAGCCGCATAAAGGCGGGCAGGGCCGGGCAGGGCTGGCAGGGCGGCAAGGCTACGAGATGTGCAATAATAGGAGTCCTTCCGGCCACCGCTCCGCTTCCGACTGCCCGGCCGCCCATTCGCCCAGCGTCATCGCGGATCGGAGTGGAGTGGGGGGCCGGGTCACAGTCGTCGCAGTGTGGACGCGATTTGGTGTGTTTCGAGCCGCCGCGCGCCGCGCCGTGTTGGTGGTCCTGGTGGTCACGCGGCTGTCATGAGTGTGCGTGCTTGCTGCCTTCGCCCACGCGGCCAAGAACCACGACGGCCAGCTCAGCGGCGGCCAAGACGACCTCCGAGGCCCTCGCCGGCTTGCCTGCCTGTCGGCTTGGCGTGGTCGCGGGCGATGTGGCGGCGGTGATGCGGGCCGCGGTCCGAAATAGAGGGCGTTGCTTTTCGGGATGTTCACCTCAGTGACTTCACCGACCGAGGAGCGCGCCGGTTCCTTCCTCGGCGACCAAGTCAAGACAGTGTCAAGACCAGGAAACGGCAGCGCCTGCCCGTGTCGCGCCGCGCGCCACGCCGGCTGGACGCCTCGGCGCCGTGCTAATTAGAGGCGCCACGGCCTCCACACCGCCACAGCCAATCGCGAATAACTGTGAAAAAGTTTGGCCGCGGCGGCCGAGGGGCCGAGGGATGCGGCCGCAGAGACCGGAGTCAGCCCGCCGGGATCATCCTCGTCCTCATCCTCGTCCTCATCCTCGCCTACTGCCGCTGCTGGAGCTGGAACTGGGAGGAACAGGTTTCCAGGGCTGGCTGCACCAGCCGCGCCACCAGCCGCGCCACCAGCCGCGCCACCAGCCGCGCCACCAGCCGGCCCGATCCGATCCAGGCGGTCCAGGCCTTGCACGGCAGCAGGCGGCAGCAGGCGGGGGCAAGATTCTGTGCGTTCAGGGAGAACTATATTTAGCTCGGCGGTGCTGTTAGGCCGGCTCGGCTCCGCGACGTCCAGCAGGCTGACTCGCCATCTGCCTCTCTCGCGCACTGCTGCGGCGTTCCGTGTGACAGGGATAGACAAGCACAGTTCGGAGTGAGCCTCAGCCTGCTGGAGACCGTTGAGACGTTTGCAACCGGCCGCAGGTGCCAGGTGGTGGTGGTGCCACTGCTGCCGCGGGTGGGATTACTTTGTGCTGCAGTGTGGTGCACAGCGTGGTCTTTGAGCCGCGCTGTGCGCGTTCGTCCGTCCTGGACTGTCCTGGACCACGGCGAGGACCTCTGGCTGCTCCAGGCCTGGAAGCGGGGCCGTGCCGGCCGGGTCGACACCAGCCAAGACACCAGCCCACACACCTGCACGACCTGCACGCAGCTCACTCGGCTCAACATGGAGCGAGTTATTTTTAGACGGCGCATTTATTATTCATGAACCGGGCGTAAAGTTAGAAAATTGTCAGCAGGCGCGTCGAGGATGGAGGGGGTATAAGGGATGGGACTTGACCGGCCGAAGATGAGCGACCGGCTGACCGGCTCGGCCAGCAGGGCGTTGCCGGCGTGGACTCGAACTCCACGGCGTCCAGTGGCGCTGAGCCAAGCCGAGGGCGTCGCCGCCATGCCGCCACGCCGTCGCCAGGGTCCTACACCAGCCTCCACCGCGGGCACGGCCTCCATGGCCTGCCCTTATCTGGCGCAGGGCCCAAGGCGCTCCATTTTTAGCAAGCGATAGCCAAATGAAAGCCCTGCCGCCGTCTCCGCTGCCCGTGTGTTGAACCACGCTCGTCGGGGCGGGGCAGGGCGGGGCAGGGCCCAAGAGAAGTCGCTCTGCGGGTCGGCGTAGCGTCTTTTTATCCCGGACTGCCCGGCCCGGCCCGGCCCGCCTGATCTGGTCCCTACTGGTCCGCCCGGTCGGCGGGGCGCTGCGGGGCGCTGCGGGGCGCTGCGGGGCGATGCGCGGCGAGGCGGGGCCAAATGTCCAGCCGGCCCCAGCCCGGCACAGGCCGAGTTAGTGGCCTGCACTTCGTGGCCCGCAGCGCCGCAGCGCTGCAAGGCTCTACGGAGACAGCGGCTCCGAAAATAACTCTGCTGGTACAGACAGCATCCTTGACCAAGCCACGCCAGCGGGGCGGGGGGCGGGCCGCTGTGGCCGCGGGGCACCGCGGGGCACTGTGGGGCTCCGAGCGGAGCGCGGAGTGGAGAGGCGAGGCGAGACCGGGCGAGCGGAGCGGCGGCGAACCGAGCGCGGCCGGGCCTTGCGAGCTAAGCCGCGAGCCGCGAGCCCTTGCCACCGCAGCGTGCGACCGCGGGCCTAGCGCGCCCCGCGGAGCCACGCGGAGCCGAGCCGGCTAGCCATCGGCTGATAATCTTCCGATCCAGGAATAGCTGCTCATTACAGTGCAGTCACTGACGCCACGCACCGCGCGCACCGCGTCTCGTGACGTCACCAATTTCTCCCCGCGACGTCGCGCCGTTCACGGCCGTTTACGCGCGCACGCCGTCGTCACCAGCTGACTATTTCGCAACTCCAGAACTATTCATTTGCCTTTCACTTGAGTTGACAAAGTTGATACAGACTTCAACTCGGTCGGAATTCGTCTCGATTTGTGGCATGTAAATGTGCGCGGAGGCATCGGACGCGGTGCGTACTACTGCGCGTCCACTACACGATAGCGTGGCGAAACTCGAAACTCGCTTTCCTTCCCCCCGACTGCGTGCACTGCGTGCGGGTTAGGGTTATTATTTGAGTGTCGCAACGCGTGGCAGTGCGGCAGTGCGGCCCACTCGAGCAGCAGCAGCAGGCACTCGCCCTGTAATCAGCTGACCCACACAGCGAACGGCCCGACGGCCCGCCGAAGCCGAAATACCTCTCGCTCGATAGTGCAGGCGCTGTGGTGCCCAGGGATGCAGTTGCAGTTGGTACCGTGGTTCGGCGGTTGACCTTCTTTCGCGCCCCTTCGAGACGCAAGGGCGGATCCAGGGACGGGTTCAGAAAGGCTGTGTGCGAAAAGTTGCGAGCCTGCAGGGGTGAAGTGCGACTTGTTGCCCACTCTTTGCTCAGGCTTTCGAGCGAGCTTTGGAGGGGTCGAGGGAATGAAGACAGGGCTTATCCGACGTCTAATGACCCGCAACCGCAAGGCTACGAAGGCCTGTGATTCCTGTGCGATTTTCCAGCGTGCGATTGCGATTTGTGAACGTTCCCGTCAGGTGTCTCGCGGTTCACGTTCTTCGCACTTCGGGCCGTTGAACTCCGCCGCAGCAGACCGTCGTTTTCATCCATCTGTCTCTCTCGTACCTATAAGGAACGCCGCATGAGTGCCGGAGAGACAGAGCGACGAAAACGAGTCTCGGAATCGGTCCGCAGGCTGCACTCCTTCGGGCTTGCCGTTCGGTTCCGTTCCTTCTAGAAGAGCGTCGTGCTCGTGGACGCCTCGTGCGACCCGGGACTGCCGGCAGGCCCAGGGCTGGCCTAGGGTCGTGTTTCGCGTCCGCTTGCATCGCGTTGCTCCGTCGTGGGTCGCCCAGCCTGGGATTTTGTTTGGAGAAGCAACAGCTTTTCTAGATCGGCCGGGCGGGACAAGCGGGACACCTAAGCGGGCCCAGCCCAGCAGGCGGCAGGCCCAGCAGCAGGCAGGGCAGGCAGGGCATCGCGGGGACGGCGAGGGGAGGGGGAGCGGCCGCGGACTTGGCGGACACATATCGCGGCGGTGGCGGCAGCAGCACCAGCCAGCAAGCCGGCCAATGGGTCTATTTATAGACGAAACTTGTTTTGAAATGTTTGTGTTGGTGGCCGAGGTGGGGGCCAGAGAGAGCGCGCGCGAGAGAGAGGGGGGAGGGAGAGAGAGCGAGGGCAAGAGAGAGGGTGTGGAAGAAGTGCGATAAGCAACGTGTGTGTAGCTGACAGCGTTGTGCTGGCGTTGTGGCTTATGGCGGCCAGCGCGGCGAGCGAAGGGGCGCGTCGACGGACAGGGCCTGGCCGCGGCCACGGCCTGGCCGCCGTGAACCGCATCATCCCGGGCATCTCGGGCCTCGCCTCGGGGGCGTTTCCGTGTCGTCCGGTCGACCACCGCCCTGGCCCTGGCCGCCTTGGCGCCTTGGCGCGCCCCCAGGTGCCCCCGGCCAGGTCGCCAGGCCCCAGTGGCGGATCCAGAGACGAGCTGAGGAGGGGGTGAGACCTCCCCTGGATCCATGCCTGCAGGTCCCGGGGGAGGGCGGCTCGTCAGCTGGAGCCCCCGGTGGGGTCCGCGTCGTCCCTGACGGGGCCCCCCGCGCGAGGCCTTGGCGTCTGGGCGCTGTCCTTGGCGCGGGCCGCGGGGCCGCGCTGTGCTGTGTTCAACCAGGTTCAACTTGTCATGCAAATGACCGCGCCGTGCCGCCGTGCCGCCGCGGCAAGGGCCGGGCGCCGAGTTTGGGGCCATACCTGCTTGTAACGAGGCGGGGTCCTGCGGGAGGGGAAGGCGGGTGCTCACGCTCACGGTATGGAGTCCACCCATATGGAAGTGGCGCGGCTATTTTCAGCGGGCCTTGCTGTCTTGCTGCGTGTGGCACACTGTGGCGGGCAGGGCACTCTGTGGCACCGCCTGGCTGCCTGCCTCACTGCCTACGTGGCCAGCCCGCGTCCCGCGCGCGACGCGCGTTCGGGTTTCCAGTGTCTCCTCACGTGGGACGTGGGTGTCGCCGCCAGTGCGCGGTGCTGGGCGGTGCTGGGCGTTGCTGGTCCAAGCCAAGCCGCCACACTGTCGAATCTGGCCGCATCTCGCCGGCGGTGGCGGTGTCGAATGCTGGAATCCACGCGGTCCGTCGGCCCATCGGCCCGTCGGCCTGTTTGTTGGTGTCGGTGGCGTTGGATCGGGCCGACTCGGCTGGATGCGCGAACCAACGCCAAGCCGCGCCAAGCCACGCGAAGCCAAAGCCCTTGGCGAAGCGAAGCGCGATGGCGATGCTCGGCCGCTGCGTAATACAGTTGGCACAACGCGTTGTGGCTTTCTGCGGCGGAGGGCGGCGGCCCTCCGTCCAGTCCCTGACGTCGACGTCGGCGCATTGTTTTGCCGCCTGGCGTGGGGCGTGGCCGCCCTAGCAGGCCCTAGCGCGAGGCGGCCCTGCAACGCCCTCCAGGCCCGCTGGGCCTGTCCCTTTCGCACACATACGGGAGTATCTAATAGTGCGAGAGACCTCTCGCCGGCGGCGGCGTGCCGCTCAACCGCTCAACTTCTGTTTTTAACAGTGCGCTGTGTGTACCGGCGGTCGTTTACGAGGTTCTTTTGAACCTATTTCCTGAAGTGACCCCCCTCTCGGTGACGCGGGCTGAAAGTACAACTGCTTCACGCCGTTGCTGCGGCGCGGCGCCTTACCGAGGGCCTCGCTGCCTCGCTGTGTCAATCGGCTGTAATTGCTCTGAGATCACCACTGCGCTGCGCTACGCTGCGCGGCGCTTAGCCCGCTTGGCTCGCTCGGCTCGCTTGCTCGCTTGCTGGCGGACGGGAGCGCGGCCTTCCCTTCCGCCTTCGCTCTGCCTTCGACGGGGAGCTGGGGGAGGCCGCGCGTCCCGTGCCGTCCTTGAGCCGCCCTTGTCCTTGGCGCGCTCGCTCGTTTTCGTCGCTCTGTCTCTCTCACACCCATACGGAACGCCCCATGAGTGCGAGAGAGACAGAGCAACGTCAGCGACTCTCGGAGTCAGTCTGCGGGCGATGCGGGCTGCCTACACGCCCCTGCGTCGTGTTCAAGCGGCAGCACTGCATCGTGGCGCCCGGACGCTGGCGACGCTGGCCCAGCAGACTGACTCCGTGAGTCGCTTCCGACGATATGTCTCTCTCGCACTCATGGGGCGTTCCGTATGGGTGCGAGAGGGACAGAGCGACGGAAACGCCTCTCGGTCTGCCGCCACCCACGCCGACGTCACGTGGCCGTGCAGGCCGGGCACGCGGAGGGTCTGCTTGGAGTCTGCCGGCACACGGTACACGGGCCGGCCGAAATAGACGACGTGTCTATACGGGCTTTCCGCTCACTTCAAGGCAACAGCATCTAGCACCTCCACCGCCTCGGTTCGGTTCCTCGCGGTCCCGCGGTGCAGGCCCGCTCTGCGTGACTGCGGGGGGTGCAGAGGGGCGTGGGGCCGGACGGGTGGTGAATGGTTGCCGTGGTCTGCCTCTGGATCGCCGCTGTCTCTCTCGCGCCCCTGCGGCACCGCGGCACCATGAGGGACGCGCCGGGAGAGCGAGAGAGACAGCACGGCGAAAGCACTGTTCGGAATCAGCCTGCAGATCCTTTGCACGCTCTGCATCGACCGGGTAGTGTAGTGGGTACCAAGCCTCTCGTCCTCTGCAGTTGGCGCCCCGCCAGCCGCGCCCGCCGCGCCCGCCGCGCCACCGCCACACCACCGCCGCCGCCGCGCCGCCACGCACATAACTTGCGAATAGTTGATGTCGGAGGCGCTGCCGCGGTGCCCAAAGGTCCCGCCTCCCCGCCCCGCCTTCCGTTTGAAGTGCGCAAACTGCGGGCCGCTTTTTGAGAGGCGCGGGCCGCGGCGGCGACGTGCACGCTGCGGCACTGCTCCATGTGGTGGCCGCGTGCGCACTGCGCGGGCTGCGCGGGCCTAGCAGCCTGGCCGGGCAGTGGGGGCGGGCCTATCTCTTTGACGTGGACGGCCTGACGGCCTGACGGACGGCCTGACGCGTCCCTGTTTGTGACCAAAAACTGCGCGAAGAAAATGCTCCTGAAGTCGGCATCTTCATCTTCACCAGGGGCGGTACTCATTTCTGAGCCCTTTGTCCATTTTCAGTATGCTCGTGCTCCCTAAGCGCGATTTTTGAGGGCCACGAACAGGGACGGCGGGACAGGGCCTGACGGACACGCTGCTACACGCTGCTGCCACGGTGCCAGCAGCAGGCCCTTTCCGAACAGTGCTTTCGGCGGTCTGTCTCTCTCGCACCCCTGCGGAACGCCCCAGGAGTGCGAGAGAGACGCACACGGAAGCACTGGTCGGAGCAGCCTGCAGTGCAGGCCGCGGGGCTCAGTGTTTGTGACTATCGGTGAAGGAAGTTTATGGCCGCCACCACCAAAGCGAAAACGTGAACGTGGATCAAAGAGGAGGGGGCGGGGACCATCCCCGTAAGTCGGTGCATGTGTGAGTGGGTGTGAGAGCGTGACGGCTTTTCTAAGGCCGTGGCTCGCGCTCAAGGGGCGCCTCGAAACGACCTGTAATCCTCATAGAATCACCTTCGTACTTTCAGGCCCAGGCGCGGATGCAGGGAAACGGTAAAAGAGGGAAAAGGGGGTGGGGAGTCACCGGTAAAGTGTAGTCGAATCGCTGTCCAGGCTCTTGCGTGCGCACCCACGTTGCACTCGTGGATCTTGAAACAAACCACTCGTCTCTATCGAACGAACCTGGCCCGGTCCCAGGCCCAGGACATGACACATGTCGGCGCGCGTGTCTCGATGACCTTGAAGTCTTTAAATCCAGTTGGGCGATGTGTGGATGGCTCGCAGGCTTATCGCGCGGACCCAGTGGGCCCGGCGATAGGAAGGCGGATAGGCCAGGCCGATCGGGCGGCCACTCTGACTGAACGGGGCGTCTCGGAATCTCTGGGATCGTGCATCGCCGCGCACCGCATCGCGCATCGCGCCCGCAGCCTGCCGAAGGAGGAATGCGATCCCTCTCCAGAGTGTTGTCCGAAAGGGGACAGGAAGGGAAGCGGGGCATCGCCCAAAAGGGCCAATTTTTGACCACCTGAGGCCTCGCTGGGATCCTCTGGGAACGCAGCAAACACGTCGCGACCCTCCGCCGCGTGCTTGAGCGCCCGGCGGGTGCATCGCGAAGCGAAAGAGGCGGGGAGGGGAGGGGGAGTGCGCCGTGCCGCGTAGAGCCGGCCTGCACGTCAATTGGACCAATCGAATCAAGTCCACTCAACGACATATGACCCTCCCGCTGCCTGGCGTACTGGCCGTACTGGCGTCCCCGCCGAGCATTTAATTCAAGCAGCCCGCTGCGCCGCGCGCAGCCCTAGGTCGAGCCCCAGGTCGAGCCGAGCCCCAGGTGCACCGGGGGTCAAGTGCTTTACGTTTCGGCGACGCCGGCACAGTGTACTTGGTGTGCTCGGGCAGCTCGGCGTGGCGGCGCCGTGTTTGCCGACCAGGGCGAGGACGGCGAGGACGGCGCGGCCCCGGAGGAGCCGCGGGGCGTGCAGGGCCGCCAAGGCTGCAGGCACGAGCGGAAAAATTGGGAAAAGAGTCGGCGAGGTGCGAGGGGGTGGAGGGGCTGGGCTCTAGGCGTGGCGCGCTGGCGGCGCGCGGATCGGGCACGTGCGCGCGGGGGCTTCAGGGCACCAAGGGGCACGCGGCGGCCGCGGCGACGGCCTCATCACTCTTGCCTGTTGATTCAAGTGAAAGGCGAGCGGTGCGCCCCGCCACGCCCCGCCACGCCCCGCCACGCCCCGCCCGTCTTACGAGACGCCGGAAGGGGGAGGGTGGTTCAATATTGAAACGGGCGGGGCGGATCCAGTTCGCGGAGGTGCTGACTGGACCTGGCAGCGGGTCGCTGCGGCTCGCTGCGGCCGGCGCCGTGCGTTCTATGTTCCCCTCACGAAGCGCCAGCACCGTCTGCCAGGCTCCCTTCCCTGAAGCGAGCCATGAGTCGTCTCGTCGCTGTCTACATTGCGCCCTCGAAACGCCCCACGAGTGCGAGAGAGACACGGCGACGAGATCGCTCGGCTGGACCCTGGTGGTGTTGACGGCGTGACTGAGGCCGTGGCGGCGTGGTGCGGCGTAGTGTGGCGTCCTCCCGAGCGTCCGCCAGTGCCGCCAGGCCAGGGCGCGGTCGGCGCTCGGCTCGGGTCAGGTCGGGGTCGGGGCGGGTTTGCCCAGTTTGCCCTGCAAACACTGCGAACGCCGCGAACGGGGGCGGGACGGGGGCGCCAGCGACAAGGACAAAAACAAAAGGGATGGAACATGGAACTGGCGGTGCAGCAAGGCGCAGCAAGGCGCAGCAAGGCGCAGCAAGGCCCGCCCGCGCGCACGCGTGCTCGGCGGGCCGGCCGGCCTCTCGGGCTGAAGGAGCTGAAGCCTTTCGGAGACGGGGCCGGGGGGCCGGGACTGCCGGGCCTCACCGCCATGCCGCCATGCCATCGTCGTTGATGTGCCTGGCGATTAGCGTCGCCCCATGATGCCGCGAAGCCTACCGCGCCACCTACCCGCCTAATGTTGTTGTTTGTGTGTTTCAGATATCGGCCCTAACAGTGCGCGCGGCATGATGAGATCCGTGAGTGTACACAGCGGGCGTAGTGGAGTCTAGCAGGGCGGCGGAGAGCGCAGCGGGACCAACGCGTTTCGGAAGCCGGTCGCGTCACCGTGGCGTCACTCCGTCTCTCTCGCACCTATACGGGGCGCCCGTGAGAGCGAGAGAGAAAGAGCGACGAGAATGACTCTCGGAATGTCGCGGAGACTAGCAGTCTCGGTGCGGCCGTGCCGTGTGCCATGTGCCATTTGCCTTCCAAAGCGTCCCCAGCCTCCCCCGCGCGGCCGGGCCGGGCCGGGCTTGGCCGGGCCGGGCCGGGCGTGGCGCCTCGCACTGTGACTGGCGCGTTCGGCCGAAGTCATTGTCTGCCGCTCAAACGCCTTCCAACGCCGTCTTCCCTGCCGGCGAGCCACGCCGGGCCGGCCGCGCCGCCACCAAGCCGCCACCGCCTCGCGGCGTGCACGCGCGTGGGTGGAGCCGCGAAGCCGCGTCGTGTCAGTCGCTCGCTCAAAGCGGCGCAATATTTTTTTCGCCCAAGATTTACTACATTTGCCTTCCTCTTTATCTCGCGGCGCGGGCTCTCTTTCGCAGCTATCTCGCTCGCACCTTCGGCCGGCATGTTTACGTGCGAGAGAGAGCGAGCGTCTGCGCTGCGCGCACATTCGCACAGCACGTTGTGTACTGTCGGTCCCAAAGTGCCCCAAGGGGTAGCGCCCGAAATGGGAGCCAAATTTGCACCCGAGTGGTCCAGGACCACTGGTCCTGGTCCTGGTGCGGCACGCTGCGGCACGCTGCGGCACGCTGCGGCACGCTGCGGCACGCTGCGGCACGCTGCGGCACGCTGCGGCACGCTGCGGCACGCTGCGGCACGCTGCGGCATCGCGGGTATTCTTCGGGACTTTCTCGCGCGCATTATTTTTACCCCATCGCGAGTGAAGCCAGGCAAGCCAAGCCAGGTGTGGCGCAGCGGAGAGCTTATCTTATCGCGACGTGTAGACGCGCTGCCTGTTCCGTCCTGGTCCCGTCGCTGTCGCGCTGCCGCCTGTCTCTCGCCGCATCTGCAACAGCGGCGAGGACGAAGACGCCGTTCTCTAGGGCGTCCGCGGACCGGCGAGCGGACCGAGCGGGCCGCGCGGCCTGCTGCTGCGCCTTACTGAACGGAGCCGAGGCGCGCTTGCATGCTTTATTTGAATTCAATTGCTCGCGCGGCAGGGCGCGGCGGGGCAGGGCGTCCACATTTCGCTGAACAGCTCGGGGCCCCGCACTGCCATGGCACTGCACTGCCGGAATGCCTGGCGTTGGCCTGGCGTTGGCCTGCCGGCCCGGCCGCCCCACTGGGCCGACCATGAAGGCCTCTGCTCGACGTTATCGCCCCTTTGATAACAACAAAGCCCGTGACGTCTACGCGGCGGCCGGGCGGCCGGGCAGCGCCCCTCGACGCCGAGGGTAGGGAAGGACTCGGGGCCGGGGGCCGCGTCGTCGCCGTCGCCAGGGCGAGGGTCTGGCTGGCTCCGCGGAACTTGCAGAGGGCCGTTTGCATCCGGGTGGCTAGAAATAGCGAGCCGCGGCTCCAGGGCGCGGCTCGTGCGGCTCCACGGCGTGGAAGTGGAAGTCCACAAGGCCCAGCCCGGCGTGGCCGCTACGCCGCTCGCAAGTACGGCTACGGCGAGATAACAGATTCGCTCCGCTGTGCTCCGCTGCTTCGCTCGGCTCGCCCCTTCTCTCCCCGCGCTGTGTCGTCTCGTACAGACGGCTGCCTCGCCTTCGGCCGGGCTGCAGCGGGCCGTTCCTCGTCCTCATCCTCGTCCTCGCCCAGCCTCGCCCAGCCTCGCCGTCGGTCGAGTAATTGGCGTCGTGGTCCAGCAGAGCGTCGCAGAGCATCCTAGTGCCGATCTAGTGCGGAGGTGTGCCTCGAAAATTGTTTCGTGGAATGAGGGAGGGAATTTAACGTTAATTGCAACCGTGCAATATTGGCGCGTCACCTTCGTCTTAGGCTGAATCATGGTGGCAGGACAAGTTCATGACCGCCTCCCCTCTCATCCGCGTCTGTGTGTGCGTGTGTGTGTGTGTGTGTGTGTGTGTGCGCGCGTGTGTGTGCGTGCGTGCGTGCGCGCGTGTGCTCCTGGCCTCGCGGAAGTGCGCGGCCACTGCTAACCTGGCTTGTTTCTCCTCTCTGTTGCAGTGAAGGGAAGGCCACCGGCCTGGGCTCCGGGCTTGGTGCTCCGGCCTGGAGACGCCCGGGGCTCCGCCCGCTCCGCTGTGAGCGCGTCTCCAGCCCGGAGTCCGTCCGGGTTGTCCGTCCGGGCCGTCCGTCCGGGCCGTCCGTCCGGGCGTGGGCATGATGCGAGGGGCCCGGACTGCCCGGACGAGCGGCATGGCGCTGGCTGCGCTGGCCACCTCTGAGCCTGAGGCCGACCCCTGCCCCTGCCTGTGCCCGCCCCCGGCCGCGCCGGCCGCGCTGCAGCGTCTGTTCCGACGCCCGCCATCGCCATCCACTGCCGCCACTGCCGTCGCCACCGCCCCCACCCTGGTGTCCAAGGCTCTGAGGTGAGGGGTGGGTGCCATGAGCCCTGGGCCGGTGGGTGTCCTGCTCGCGCTGTGCTGCCTGCTGGCCTGCTTGCTGGACGTGGCCTCCCCGCAGCCCGCCCCCGCCCCACAGGCCCCGGCCCTGTCCACGTCCCTGTCCACGTCCCTTGGCCTCAGTTTCGGCCCCAGGTCTTCGTTCTGGGGTCTGCGGCCCTTCACTCCCAGGCACAAGAAGAACATCACCATCGGCTACCTCACGGCCGTCAAGGGCGAGCTCACGGACCGCCAGGGTCTCGCTGTGTCGGGCGCCATCTCCATGGCCCTTGAGGAGGTGAGGTGGCGTTGCTTTCCTTGGGACTCAACTCAAGAATGTGCAAACTTCTGCCTTTAAATCATGCCTTTCTGTTTGTTTTATTTTTAGATCAACAATGATCCATACTTGCTTCCTGGAGTACACCTTAATCTTCGCTGGAATGACACTCGTGGCGAAACTGTTACAACTACCCGCTGCATCGTGGACATGCTGTGCGATGGAGTGTCGGCGTTTATTGGACCCGAAGGGTCATGTCATGTGGAGGCCATTGTTGCCCAGTCTAGGAATATACCTATGATAAGTTATGTAAGTGGTCCTTTGACTATTACTGTTCTGATTAATTCGCCTGAAATGAAAAAATTATGTGTTCTCTTAATTTTCAGAAATGTTCTGACAATAAGGCATCAATGGCCTCCACTTTTGCGCGGACGGAACCCCCAGATATTCAGGTGATTTGGGAAAATATTTTCCTGCTCTGTGACTATTGCTTTCTTTTTATATATCAATCTGTTCTAATCTTTGAATTATTCTTTTCCTTTCCTTTACTGTAGGTTACTAAATCATTGATCTCATTGCTCCGTTATTACCACTGGGCAAAGTTTACAGTGCTCTATGAAGAATCTTGGAGCACTGTAGCAAGCTCACTCTCTGATCAGGCTGCACACAACAACATGACTGTCCAGGAAAAAGTTCAAGTGCAAGATACTCATAAATGCTGTCAAGAACATCTAAAGTGCTGTCAAGCAGATTATTGGTATAAAATTGTACAAAAAACAAGAAACAACACCCGCAGTAAGTACAATAAATTTATTTCAAGTGTAACAGCCAAAAAGTTGATGGGATGTTGTCTTAAATATTATGTGTCTTTCTTTCAGTATATGTATTTTTGGGCAACCCTGGCCTATTGATTGACTTGATGAATGCCATGCAGACTTTGCAACTTTTCGATTTTGGAGAGTACATGGTTATTCATGTTGACATGATGACATATTCAGCAAAAGAAGCTACAAAATACCTGTGGAGTAAGTGGGTGAATTTCATGAGATATGTTGATTACCACTTTGCAGTATGATAATATTTAAAAATGTTTGGCTTTTGCAGAACCGCAGGATTTTCACAAAAATAACTGCATGTTTGATGCCAACTCTTTGAGAAAGGCACAATCCTTGCTGGTTATTGTGTCTACCCCACCAGCATACAGCTATGTAGATTTCACTGAGAAAGTTAGATCTTTTAATACCAAAGATCCATTTAATTTCAAAATGCCTCAAATATTTACGAATGTTAATTTTAATAAGGTATGGGGTATCTCTTTTTTTCTAAACGGCTACTTGGTAAATTGAATTTTTATTAGTTCATGTTGTAATGAATGACTCTTTTTTATAGTTTGTATCTATTTATGCTGCATACCTATATGACTCAGTCAAGCTCTATGCAAGAGCGTTGGATAAATTGTTAAGAGAACATGAGGAAAAAGGATCTCTTACTGATGAGGATATTGACAGAATCGCTAGCAACGGCACACGTATTATTGAAAACATTAGGAATCAGACGTACACAAGTAAGAATTTCTCATTTTATTTGCTTATATATTCAGCCTTACCAAGATGAAGCTAACAATTTTCATTCTCCTTTAAGGTGTCACTGGGGCCACAATTAAAATTGATGAGAGAGGTGATTCAGAGGGCAACTTTTCTGTCCTTGCTCTGAAATCTTTCAACCTTCGGTTAGAAAACTTTTCCTGCAACTATCACATGGTACCAGTAGGACAATTTCATCAAGGAAAATCAACAGTATGTATCTACCTTTTGAAGACAGCGCTATGCTGTCTGTTTAATCAACACTATTTTGACTTCTCTGCCTCTTGTTTCCTAGGAATACAAACTCAACTCACCAAATATGCAAATTGATTGGCCTGGAGGTCGCAAGCCAGATGATGAACCGAATTGTGGTTTCAACAATGAATTGTGCCCAAAGGATCATTCTCACCAAGGAGGTGTGGTAGCTGCAGGTACATTAGCAGTTTTGCTGTTTTGTGCAATAGTTGTTACAGTCAGCATCTACAGAAAGTGGAAAATAGAGCAGGAAATTGAGGGACTACTCTGGAAAGTGGATCCTGCAGAAATTCGAGGGTATTTCGGAACAGATATGGTTTCTTCCCCTAGCAAGCTCAGTCTTGTAAGTGCGACCTCCTATGAGTCCCGATATGGTCCTCAAGTATTTGCTGCGACTGCCCAGTATAGAAGTGTTGCTGTAAGAATTAAGGAACTGAAGTTTTCTAAAAAGAAGGACATCTCCAGAGAAATAATGAAGGAAATGAGACTTCTCAGAGAAATTCGACATGACAATATCAATCTTTTTCTTGGAGCTGTAATTGAGCCCATGCGTATTCTTCTCCTCACTGACTATTGTGCCAAGGGTAGTTTGTATGTGAGTATTGTGGGACATTTCATGATAACAGTACTACTAGCTGTCTATTCATTTAACAATGTTTATTTTTTGACAATTTTTTGCAGGATATCGTTGAGAATGAAGACATCAAATTGGATAAATTATTTATTGCTTCTCTGGTTCATGATCTCATTAAGGGAATGTTGTACATCCATAGCTCGGTTTTGGTTTGTCATGGAAATCTTAAATCATCTAACTGTGTTGTGACAAGTAGATGGGTGCTTAAAATAACAGATTTTGGCTTACATGAGTTACGGCACAGTGCAGAAAGTGGTAGTATTGGTGAGCACCAGTATTTTCGAAGTAAGTAGTGTGCATCCTTTTGCCTGTTATTTTACTCCATTCAAAAATTCCTGTACCAAAATTCATTCTGTCTGTTTTTACAGATCAGTTTTGGAAAGCTCCAGAACTTCTAAGAGATAGTTGTTTATCAATTAGGGGGACTCAAAAAGGAGATGTTTATGCATTTGCCATAATATTGTATGAAATTCTAGGTAGACATGGACCTTTTGGCATACATAACATGGAACCTAAAGGTATTTTTTATTTACAAGTGTATGACTAAGTTTAAGTAAGTTTCATGGGAAGCCTTATTTGATTTTTTAATAACACTGTACATATTCTACTATTTCCAGAAATTGTTGATCTTGTTAAAAATCCACCTAGCAGTGGACCTTACCGACCAGATGTTGATATGCTAAGAGATGGTGAAAATGAGTGTCCAGAGTATATTCTGCAATGTATGCAAGACTGTTGGTTGGAAATTCCTGAACAAAGACCAGATTTTCCAAGTATTCGCTCCCGTCTCAAGGAAATGAAGGAGGGCAAGTGAGTATTGGTTTGAATTATCATTCGTTTGATTGAAGATACAACTCCTACTTACTCTTCTTTACCCCTTTCCCCAGATATCGTAATATAATTGATCAAATGATGGATATGATGGAGAAATACGCCAATAATTTAGAAGATCTAGTGACAGATAGAACTCGTCAGTTGTTTGAAGAGAAACAAAAAACTGAAGACTTACTTCATAGAATGCTTCCAGCGTAAGTTTTTATGGTTGATCATTTTTATTCATCCTTGGCCAACTTTTGATGTTCTAATCTGCATTTTCAGGCCTGTTGCTGATCGCTTGACACGAGGAATTGGTGTTGAACCAGAATCTTATGATTTAGTAACAATTTATTTCAGTGACATTGTAGGATTCACTGCAATGTCAGCAGAGAGCACTCCACTTCAGGTATCAATACCTCACTATTTAAGAATTCACCGCTTAAATTATTCATTTGTTTTATTGATCATTCTTTTAAACTTTCTTTCTAATTTGCAGGTTGTCAATTTTTTGAATGATCTCTACACATTATTTGACAGGATTATCAGAGGGTATGATGTGTACAAAGTAGAAACCATCGGGGATGCTTACATGGTGGTAAGTGAACTCACATTGCATTCACTTTTCTCAATTCTCCCCATTTTTTGATTCATTAATAATTGTACTATTCCACCCTTTGATTGTTTAGGTTTCTGGTTTACCTCTAAAAAACGATAGCCATGCTGGGGAAATCGCTTCAATGTCTTTGGAATTACTAGACGCTGTCAAAAACCATAGAATTGCTCATCGTCCAAATGACACTCTAAAGCTCAGGATTGGCATTCACACTGGTAAGAAATGTTTGTTTATTTGGTTAGTCATTGTGTTGGTACTCTCAAAGTCGGAAATGTAGCATTCTTGCAATTTTCCAACAGGGCCTGTGGCAGCAGGAGTTGTAGGATTAACCATGCCACGGTACTGCCTCTTCGGAGACACTGTCAACACGGCATCAAGAATGGAATCCAATGGGGAGGCACTTAAAATCCACATCAGTCCTCAGTGCAAGGGTGCTCTTGATAAAGTTGGGGGTTATATTACTGAGGAACGTGGCCTTGTACACATGAAAGGAAAGGGGGAAGTCATGACTTACTGGTTGACTGGGGCCACTGATAAAGCTATCAAGAAACGAGAGGTTTGTAAAACTTTGGTAAATTTGGTGTTAAACTTAAATCATTAACCTTCTTTGCTTATTGTATTTTCTTTCACATTCCAGGTGGATATTGCAGATTTAGCACCTCTTTTCTGTCGACCCCGCCGTAGTCCAAGGCTTAACACAGATTCTCGACATGCTTCACTTTGTGGTTTTGGGGGCATACCAGGGGCAGGCAGTCGCAGGCAATCCAGTGTTCCCAGAGGAAACAGTCAAGATGTAGACAGCTCTTCTACCCTTGGCTTGGGTGCAGTCTCTGGGGGAAGCATCCTGGGAGGTGTTCTGGGGAGTACCTCTGGAAACCTCCATGGAGTTGTTGCGGGAAGTCTTAACAACAGCAGCAACAATAGCCCTTCTGGCCGTCCCTTACGTAGAGTTCAGATTTCAAGCGGAGGGGATGTGTCATCAAAATCCACCCTTAATAGTCAAGTAAGTATTGAACAGCATTACCTTTAAAAACACTTCTGCTTTAATTTTTTGCACTAGTTTCCAATGCTCCTTTCTTTGTGTACTTCAGTCATTAGTGGAACCAAGGACAGATGAGTGTTCTCAGCAGCAACCAAGACCAAGAAGGCTTCTTTCTTCGGTTGCCTCTTCCTCTGCAACGGCTGGTTACACTAGTGGCAGTGACGATGAGAATGAAATTGAACTATTGAAGTATGGTCCAGTCAGGGAGTCTAGGTCACTTGATCCTTTCCCTATGGAAACAGAATTAGAGCAGCTACCGAAAAGACAGCCTCCCCTCTCTCAAGTATGTTAGTCTTCCTATTTCATATAACATTTTGATTATTGTAAACTAATAATAAACATTAAATTCTTTTTTTTTCCCAGGTGCGCCGGAGAGGGACTCGTTCTCTTGAACATTGCGATATATTTGACCGCGTGCGTCCTGTGTCAGATATTCCTTTGCACAAAAACAATCATCGCACATTTCCAAATGGTGCTGTTTCTGGGGTCAACCCCGGTAGCCGGGTAGCTGGGGCAAGCTCAGAAGACGTTAGAGTGCCATTATTAGCGCCAGCAGACTCTCTTGTTCCTCGTGGTACTGTGATTGTCCCAACTAAACGATGGAGATCATTAGAACAATTAAAACCTGCCGCTGCTGCCAGTAATCCTACTTATTTTGGAGATGGGAAGAAGGCAGATGTTCGGGGTTCAATAAAAAGCTGGTTGTATGGACTTTTCAATGGAAATGGTTTACGGTCCAGTGAAACATCACTGAGAAAAGGAATGAACAGTGGATACAGTGATTTGCCAGGTGAGAAGGAGAGTATAGTGTGAAAACGAACCACAAAGTACGGAGGAGTTTTGTGAGTTACTGTATCAAGTGTATTTCAGTAGTTGTGTATTGGTGCCTTTTCTGTGATTGTGCTGAATGTCAGGACCCTCTGGGTTTTGGCCTGCAAAATGGACCAATTTCTACCAAGACAACATTCTGCTTGTGATTTTCAGTGATGATTTAGTCCACGTCAATACTATGTGTTTTCTTGTATGGGGCGTTGTCTTATCATGAGATCTATGCTCTGTCATTTTTAACCATAGCCCTGTGTTATTGTAAAACACATCTCATATTTTAATTTGGTTATCAAAAGATGATTTGTAAATACGCTGAAGATGTGAACTTGTAAATTTAGATTTATGTATGTATAACCACTGAATCATTTGTGTACATGGCTGGACTAGCATCTGTCGCAATCGAAAGATTAGATTGGTTGAATCACAACGAACTGCGTAAAAAGTTGCAGTGAGGAAAAATGTTTAATTTTTCTTAAAAATATTTTTCAGAAAAAAAATTTAAAGTTTGTTGTTTTTGTAAAACATTTTAGGGGTTGTTCAGATGTGCATTACATGTTCCAATGTAGTCTTTTTTGTTTTCTTCCTATTTTCTTCTTTCTAGATATCTTAATTTTATTTCTTCCTTATATGTAATGTGGCACTCTCATCTAGTGGACAGTATGAACAACTCTCTAACATTAATCTTCCCAACAACCTTTTTAAAAAAAATCTAATCAAACAAACAGAAAAAAATTTATGAAGTTAAAATAACATGCAGAACGCACTGGCTGGTGCTTTGCACCAAGTCATTGGTAATTATTTTTACAGGGAAGCCAGCCATATATTTATGAGTCTCACAACATTGCAATTTGACCATTTGTTTCTACCTTTGAAGCATCACTAAAATTGACCTCAAGGGAACGTGTATGTTTATGTTTTGAATAAATTTTTATCTCCCTTGCGTCTTTAACATACTTATGAATGGCTGTTTGTTTGTATGTTCCCATCTTTAATTACCAAACAGAATTTGGTGCTAGTCCTTTTTATATTGTCTGCCTATTTTGCTGTTGTTTTATCCACGGTTTGTTTCATCATGTTGAATATTATCCTCCAGCACTGTGACACGGCACTGACTTGCAGCTAGAACATGAATACTCTCAGAACATTCCTATTCGTGTAATTATTATATTCCTAGACAGTGCTTATTTGTTCAGCTTCTGCTTTATCTGTAACATGTGCCATTTAATATTTGTTTGTTTCTTTTTATTTTATTTTTTTATTATTTTTTCTTTCTTTTCAAAAAACTTGGTTGTTGATTTTGTCTGTTGCCATGCTAGATTATTTATTTCATACATACAGTGTGTTTTTGTTGCAGGGCATTTATGTTATGCAATTTTCAGGCAATCTCTGAATATCTTATCTTATTAGACTGAGACTAATAGAGCAAGTTTCTCCTCAGCCTAAGCTTAGTAGAACTTGAACTGACTTGTAGCTCTTTCCTGTAAAAGTCTTGAGGTGCTACATTCAGTTGTGATTGCCAGTCGTAGCTTCTGTAGAAGCTGCTTTAGTTTTAAGTTAGTGGATTTCTTTGGTAGCAAACAAATGGACAAATGTATGGTTTTGAGCGTGAATATGAAATTCTTGCTAGTCACAACTATTCATGTCGTATTCAGTGGTTATAGAAATTTCATGTGATTTATGTGAAACCTGTGATATTCTCTCATGTGCATCAAAAGGATAATTTGTCATTTATCAATGCCCAGTTCAAAGACAGCATCTAATCCCCAGGTATCTTGGAGATTTTTTTTTTAAAGAACCACTTAGGTTATTGAAATTTAGAACATGACTTCATGTAATGTGAACAAACCACAGGCTTATTTCAGCTGAAATTTTATCAGGGGTTCTCCCATGAGGACTTACAAAACAGGAGAAGGAGTCCATTGCTGTATGCTTTTGTTAATAATATTTTCTTTTGACATGCACACTCTCCAAATTACAAATGACCATTCTAAAACATGCTATATTTGAATTGATTGACATTGATTAAAGTTCATTAAGGGTGGATAAGTTCAAATTTAATTAATGAAGAGAGTTGATCAACTACAGCAACAATCGCTTGCCCACCATACTGATTGTTTCCTTAAGATTCGTAATTGCCTCAGGAAAATGGTTTCCACCCACCTTATGCGTTCATACTTGCGCAGGTGCTGTGGTGTTTAAGAGTTTTTTTGTTATTGTTGTTTTTATGGAAGACTGTTATTTATAATGAAACAATTGTGGTAATTAATTATTTTATGCATTATATTGTGTTATAACAAATGATTGGTACATTTGGAAACAAAGTAATGGAACGATGGATGGCTGTGAAACGTAATTATATTTTCTCTTTTTTTTAAATATGTGAAATATACAGATGATGTGCCAATTTATTAGTTGTGTTTTTTGTGTATCACATAGGGTACAGTTCCTCTGCTGACCCATGTTGTAATACTTCCACTTACCAATATACTTTAGAAAATAGTGTTTCCAATTTATAACAAATGCTGTATTTATATATGTATGAATATACCTTTGTTCTATATGCATACATATATATTTATCTGGATAATGCTGGTAAGCAAGACAGTTGTTGAAGTAAAATTTATAAACTCATGGAGCTAGTTTTACTTCTTTACCCCTTTCTTTCATGCGCAGAAGTCAAAAGTTGTATTTGTTACGTCCTTTGGGCAGAGAGTGCCATCTTATCAAAAACTATTCACCACTCCCTGCACATGGCCGCACCCCAGAGAGGACCCAAACCAAAGTGAGGCCATATGAGGTCTAAGGATGCCAATTTGACGTCCTAGTGACATCCTTTGGCATCAGTTTGACTTCATTCAAACTTCATTTTGACTTGCCGTTCTCCCTGAAACCTCTGCCTTGTTCCTGCAAGAATGCAACCGCGCTGTAGGGATGGCAACCCATCAGTGGCAGACTGGCAGAACGAGGCGGGCGGCGGCCAATCATCGCAAAAGAAGTAGGGCAGGTTCCTGGCCTGTCTCGGTCACAGGATCAGCGCTAATCAGGATCAGGACTTCCCGATAGCTAATCCCGGTGCCCAGTCCAGTCTCCTCGTCTCGACGGCGTTACCGAGGACGCGACTAGAGACTGTTCTCCTCCTTATCCTTGTCGGCGAGTCCTGACCGGAGCCCTCTTGTCCTCCAAGTGATGAGCATTCTAAGGCACGCGCGCCGCCGCTCGGTGCAGCTGGCTCTCCATGCCCATGCCCAGGACACACACCAGCACCAGCAGCGCGCCCGTCACGCTCATCCAGTCCGGCACCTCGCCGAAGCCCAGCACCTGGATGGCGAACGCCAGCACGATGTCCAGCGACCGCGTCACCGCCACCTGCAACACGCACGACGAACACAGTGCCCCGGCGTTCTGTCTCTCTCGCATTCTACGGTACGGGCCATGAGTGCGAGAGAGACAGAGCAATGAAATCTCTGTTCGGGGGCCTCGGGGTGGATGACCCGTGATCACTCCCGTCGTGAGGCAGGTTGCCTATCGGCGGCGCCCAGCTGCATGCAGGTTGCTGAGTGCTGATAGCGTTGCGCGTCAGTTGGCGTCAGCTCGTATTTCATTTGGCATTGCCCGTTGCCGGCCGTTGCCCACCTTGCCGGCGCCCTCCAGGCTGAGGGCGTGCGCCACGAGCAGCTGGCCGGACAGGCCGAAGGCGGCCACCATGCCGACGAGCGCCCACTGCCACAGGCCGTGCGGCAGGCGTATGTCGCCCTGGCGAGGGCCGAGGTAGGCCAGCAGGCTGCCCGACGTCAGCAGCGACCACAGCGACAGCTGCAGCACCACAACCGAGAAGTGCACGTCCTTGCACTTGCGCATGATGACGATATTGGCGGCGGTGAAGAGCGTGGCGAGCAGCGCGCACGCGTAGCCCACCACGTCGTAGGAGTGCCCGGCGGTCGCTGTGGCCACCGTCGTGGCCGCGACCGCCGTGCGGAGTCCTGCCGCGGCGTTGTGTAACAGACCGAGCGTCGGGGCCTGCACGTGCAAGACGAGGCAAAAATGTCAACTAATGTCAAATCAAAATGGAGGCGGCTTTCGCGGTCTGGGCGGGCGCGCTTTAGAGCTTTCCATCGGAAAACGGAGACGTCGTGCGATCGGTTCGCGTAGTTCGCGACCGTCGCGTGTTGTCCTAGTCAGTCCTTGACACACTCCTCGACGCCGCCGCGCTCTTTGCCCACCCCGCGCCATTATTTTTTATCGGCTTTGTTCCGATGAGTAGAGTGGCCCACCTGCCCTGCTAGCACACTAGCACCGAATGCATCAATCCCATCGACAGTGGCACAGCCCTGGCACAGCCCTGGCACAGCACGGCGCCCACTCAAGTGCGGTGCTTGGCGGGGGGATTTGGCTTCGGTAAAGCCGCGGCCGCCACTCAAAGCATAGATTCCGCAATGCCAGCAAACTGATTCCGAAGAGTGTTTTTTGCCGCTCTCTCTCGCACTCACGGGGCGGCTTACCTGGAAGAGGAAGGGCGGCTTGGAGATGAGCACGACGCCGGTGAGCAGCATGCAGACGACGAGGGTGCGGAAGAAGCCGCACGGTTCGCGGAGAAACAGGAAGGACAGGATGAGCACGAAGACGGGCGAGCTGAAGATAATGGTGGTGGCGTCGCCCAGCGGCAGCCGCCGGAACGAAAAGAAGAGCAGCACGAGCGTGAGCGCGCCGACGACGCCCTGCAGTTGCAGCAAGCCGCGGTGGCCCTTGGGCCCCAGCACGCCCACGCCACTGTACAGCGCCACCGGCAGCACCACCACCACCTGCACCAGCGACCGGATCACCAGCAGCTCCATGGGGTCCACGGAGCGCAGCGCCTTGACGGCCGCCGAGGACATGGTGAAGAACATGCCGGACACCAGCGCCAGGAAGATGCCCCACCAGTTAGTCTTCTCCAGGCCCTGCAAAGCGCCCCACGAAGCGACGGTGAAACGGTGACCTCTCTTGGGCAGCCGATGGGGTCACTACCATAGGAGACTCACCAGACGCGCCGTCAAGGACTCGGTGCGGCCTCGGCCCCGGGCGCCGCCCCCTCGACCGCCAAGGGAGCTGCCCATGTCCTTCCACGGCCTGTGGGCCGCGTGCTCCGCGCGCTCGTCGAGGGGCTCGGCCTCGGTCTCGGCCAGCAGCACCGTCACCTCGGGGAGGCTCTGGTAGTAGTGGTGCGGCGGCATGTTGGCCGTGCTGAGCGAGCGCTGCTTGCCCGGCAGCAGCAGCGTCTCCTCGCTGGCGCTCATGCTGGAGCTGTAGCCCATCCCCATCCCCAGGCCGAGCCGCGACGCGGAGAAGCGGCGCCCGCCCTGGCCGTGGTGGCCCTGCCCGTGGCCACTCGAGTAGGGCGGCGGGCCGCTGTCCATCTGCATCTGCAGGCAGGCGGAGGGTTGGACCAGTCAAACGATAAAGAAAATTTCAGCGAAAGAGGGCACCCCGGCGAACCGGCCCTCTTCCCTGCGGCAGTGGTGCTCACCAGACCATTCCCCCATCTCACCACAGGAGGAGCAACCTCGGAGTTACAACCACTCACAACCACCGCAGTGGTCCGTCATTGGTCACGACATCTGTGGCGTGGAGGAGTCCTCTCGTAGTAGGCCAGGCTGCACCTTTCCCAGTGGGCGGCATTCGATGCCCGGCCCCCTTCCCACTCAGGGGCCATACAAGCTGGTCAGGAGTCTCGCGTTACCCTGCCCAGCAGCAGAACCGCACTGAGCTGAGAGGCACTGGTGGCCGGCCGATTTTGTATACTACTTGAACCGCCTTCGTGCGGTGCATGCTTGGTAAAAACATTCGCAGGGACTCGTGCGACAGCAGCAAACGCTACGCATACGCGGTGCATGCGCGGTGCGTCGACCCCTCGACCGCGACACCGCGACGCCGCGACTCGGCCGGAGCAGATGGTCATTAGAGACCTCCACCTGCAGACGGATTCCGCACGGCATTCCGCCGCTCTGTCTCTCTCGCGCACTCGGCGGCGTCCCGTATAGGTGCGAGAGAGACAGTGCCCGCGTCCGCCCTCATCGTCCGGAGGTCATGTGGGTCTACGTCGCGCTGTCTCGCGAGAAGGGTTGTCGGGGCCGTCTACGTGGAAAGAATGGAAGGGAGGCGTGCAACCAGGACAGGAACTACACGAACTCATTTCGGCTAGAGCGAAACCTGAGCGCCAAGAATGCGCCTAGTGTCTCGAGTCCCTCGAGTGGAGGACCCCGCTTATCGGGCACGGCGGCCAATTGCTCGTGGACAGTGTAGCAGACAGCTCCGCGGCGGCGGGGAGGCGTTGTCCGAGGGCGTGTCCGTGCCCACCCACACGCGACCTACAAGAAAATCACCCTGGGGACGGGGAAGGACCAGGGATAGAGAACTTCGCAAGGATGTAGTCAAGATGACTTTGCGCCTACCTTGAGCCTTTAGCACCTTGAGAAAGAACGCCAGCAACTTCCAGTGAGGGCGCGTCGCGCGGCTGCAGGCGGTCCGCGGTGGCGCTCCGTGCGGTGCGTGGGCGTGGGGCCGTTTGACGGCGTCCTCCCCGTCAACCCCAGGGCCGCGGGGCCGCGGGGGACGCCCGCCGTTCATTACCATTCTAATTTGGCGCCGCAGCTGCGAGCGCGGGCCGTGTCAAGAGGCGGAACCAGAGACGGCTTGGGGGGGGGGGAGGGGGGGAGTCGCAAGGGCTGCAGGGCTGCCTGCCTCCAGGGACACAGCGCGACTTACATGTTGCCTTCATTTCAGGCCGCTTTGGGGGGGGGGGCGCCCCTGGATCCGCTCCTGGCCGTGTCCGCATCAAGGCGGATGGTGTAAGGTGCAAGGTGCGCGAGACGCGCCGTTTCTGTGTAAAACGAGGTGGACTGGACAGGGATTCAATTCGCCCTCTGACTCGTCATAAATTACCCCGAATGAGGAGGATCGATCAATGCTCGCCCAGATTAAGGAAACTGTCAAAGAGCCACCGCGGTGACAGCAGGCGCAGCTGTGGGAAAGAGGGGCGCAGATAACCTATCTAGCTACCACGCGCGCCGACACACGAGCCGTCAGGTACTCGGGCGGCACAGTCGCTCCTTAAGAGCCAGTCCTGCTGGTCCCACTGGACTGCATCGTCCTGGCCGCGTCTTGGCGTCGAGGGTGTGGGGCTCACTGCCAACTAGAACCTCAGCCGCGACCACAGAACATCAGCTCCCGGCAAACCGTCCATCAGGACCAGGTACTTCTCCTCTTCATGCTGCCCCGCCACCCTCTAGAACTGCTCATGCAAATGCCGTCCGTTTCCTCCGAGTTTTTAAAACTAGATTTCGACGACAAACCGTCATTCCGTGGCCCCACAGTGGCGTCGTGTCGGCGTCGGTTCCGCGGCCCCGTTCGAACCGAGCCGCGACTCTCCCGCTTCACGCGGCGCGGCGAGCGGCCCTTGCTGCGAGGCTATGACGGGAGTTTCTATGAGAAACTTAGCAGTCGGAAAAAAGCGCTTGAGACGCTTGATAAGATAACAACAGAGGCTAGGATTTAACGTGCGTGCGGCAAGATGAACATTCTCACATAATTCTACGTTTTGAAGATAAAAAGTACGCGGTGAACGTGTATTTTCCATCAAAACTAGCCTCCCACGGGTTTGAATTTCTAGCCAACGCGATAGCAACAATACTTGCGTAAAATGGCTGTAAAATTAAAGTAAAAGTCTGCCATGACAGAGAAACTCAATTTTTGAAACGAAAAGTCGGACTTCAAATAGTCAAAATAGTCTCAGACGGCGCGCGGTGGCCTACTCGCCGACGGGCCGCAGTTTGTGAGGTTGGCAGCCCGTGTCCAGCGCGGCGCGCTCCCTGGCGGCGGTTTTTCCAACCCGCCACGAATTCAGTTGCCGTTAGGCCGCCCAGAGAGATGGCGGCAGTGTCAGATCGGGCTTGTCACTGAGCGTAACGTTCCACCTTCCCTCTTCGTGTCGTTGCGCGTTGTCGTCTCGTCCGACGCGAGTCAATGCCGGCCCAAAGACTAGTGGACAGACATTCCCTGAAAATCCTCAACATGGAGTCCGCCGGCATCCCGTCCAACAACTCCCATCAGCAGCTCATGTCGGCCGTGGAGGATAACGACAGTGGTCTTGAGTCCACAGCTGCCTCGTCGCTCGTGTCAATCCCCGGAGAAAGGAGCAAGATGCACGTCTCCTGTGGGGGCGTCACGCTGGGGCAGTGGGTGACCATGGCCATCCTCTGCTTCGTCAACCTCATCAACTACATGGACCGCTACACCATAGCGGGTGAGTACGTGGCTTGGGGGTGCGCCCCGCTTCCCGCGGGGGCTGCGCTCGGTGTCAACATAACCTGCTCTGCAGAGTGGTGTTTGGCTGACGCTGGGGAGAATGCACTTATTTCGCGTGCACTCATGAATGGAGAAGTGTCAGCCAAATTTGGTGGCATCTTTTTGTTGAATTCTGGAGTTTGGTAGTTCAGGGCAGCATTCACTGGAGGCGTGCTAACTGGAAAGTAGGGCACGTCATAGAGCACTCTCCGCAGCATTTAATGTTTCTTGAATATGAGCAAATTTTATCTGAAATTGCACTGCATTCACTTTAATCCCAATCTTACCTGCTCACTATCGTTGTGCAGTATCTATGTGTCTAGGTACTTAGGTTTCTGAAGTGTTTCATGTGAACCCCCTACAAGGATCATAGTTGCGGAAATTTTCAAATCGCATTATATTGATCCAGTTTTATTTTGAAAAGAAGCTACTATATTTTATGCCAAAGTAAGCTACAGCCTAACTCTATTTAATTCAATCAGCTGCAGAACAGTATTTGACATAGTGACAGGGTGCGTTGAGCATGTTGCACTTGCAGTGCATGTGCAGTGGTGTCGACTAGCCAATCCCAGCCCCCTTGCAGTGTGGTGGGGCCTCGATTCACGGAACACTGCGACGTGCAACGAGCTGCTCGCTTCGACTTTCGACTCGGCACTCTGGTTCTGGTTCTGAAAGCTAGACAAATGAATGTCCGGCCGGCCGGGGGGGCGGGGCGGGGGCGTGGCCGAAGAATGCAGGGCGGGGTAGAGCCGCGTCTGCGTCGGCCTGACGCCTGACGCGGCCGGGCCGGCCTGGCCGTGCTCTGGTCAAGCCGGCAGCCATGCCGAAAACGCAGGCCGTCTTATCGAGTGGCAGGCTGCACTTTGAGGTGAAGGATCTTGAAATGTCTTGCCGCCCCGCCCCGCCCCGCCCCGCGCCCTGTGCCTGCCTGCATGCCCTGCGCCCTGTGGCCCATGCCGCGGTATATTTAGCGGGCGGGCTGACGGGGCCCTCTGCGGTGGGAGTGGGGCATCGCGGGGCCCTGCAGGCTCTGCTCGTCTCTCTCTATCGCACCCTTGCGGGACGCCCCACGAGTGCGAGAGAGACGGGCCGAGACGGGGTGCCCAACGCATGGTGTAATGGTGACGTGTTGAACAGTGGCTGCATTCAGCGGGAAGACCAGGACCGCCTGGCGCTGCTGGGTCGGCGCTGCTGTCCGCTGCCAACGAGTCCAACGAGGACCCGCAGACCGCCTCTCGCTGTCCCTCTCGCACTCATGGGGCATCCCATCTCATGCGGGTGCGAGAGAGACGGAACCTCGAGACGCCCCCTCGGTATCAGGCGGCAGGGGAGTGCTGCTGCGCTCGGCGGTGCGGGCGGGAAGCTGGCCAGGCGGCACTAAACAGTAAAATAAAAATTAAACCGCCGTTAGCGTTTTGGAAGCGTGCACGGAGGGGCGTGTCATGCCGTGTTATTGATCCTGGCGTTTTTACTGCACTCGGGGGGAGGGAGTCGACGTCGTGGTGCTTCTCCGACGGAGTCCTGGAAAGGGTTCACTGGAAGAGCGAGTGGGGGACTGGGAACCAGACGAACCAGACAAATCAGACGAATCAGACCGATTAAATGGTACTCGAGATCGGATCTACAACAAGAAGGCCTCCCCGCACCGGCGTGGGTGCGTTCCTGGGCCCACGCTCCACGCCCCATGTGTTGACACTCGGCGTACAGTGAGGCTAGGCCCGCCGCCCCACCACCCCCGCTGCGCCCGGTATCTTATCGAGGGCCTGCACGGCCTGCCCGACGACATCCGATCGGTTATCTATCTGTTCGGCTGCACTGCTCATGCCACCGCCGTCAGCATGCCGTCAGGGCGGTGGCGTGGTGTGCGGGCGAGGAGGCCCAGGAGGTCTGACTCCAAGAGTCGTTTCCGTCGCTCTGTCTCTCTCGCACCCATGTGGCGCCCATTAGTGGTGCGAGTGGGACAGCGACGAAAACGACTCGGAATGAAAGGGGGAGGTCATTGTAAATGACTCAGCATTGTCCCGAACCTGCCTTATTTCGCGTGTCGCGTGACATTGGGTGACGCCAATGGCTGGCGAGGTGGCGTGAGGTTGAGCTATACTCATTCATGTGGCCACATTGCTAATGCTCCCCCCTCCACGCGTGTGGCGCCACTGTCCTTCGGCCGTACAGGTGTAGGTAATCGGCGGCGGTCGACTCGGCGTTTTGATGCCGATTCGTTGTCACTTGAGCGGCCGCCTCTCGAACCGCGATTCTCCCACGCCCACCAATCAGGAGGCGTGCCGCGGATGTGCGAGAGAGAAGCACTTTTTGGGATGTGCTGTCTACGTAACTACACTGCAACATGCAGAGCAGTGACGCGGCGCCCTTATCGCTGCCGCGGCGGTGCGTGGAGTAGTGTGAGTAAATAGATAGCGGGTATTTCGAGCAGGCGGTGCCAGGTGGGTCCTACGCGCCGTGGGCCGTGCGCCATGCGTCATCGAAGCGACTCAGGTGGATGGCGCGGCTTGCCTCTCCAGCCTTTTTTCGTCCCAGGAGAAAGGGGATGGGGGCGTCGCCCCCTGAAAAGGTAGGCAACAAGTCCACTCTGCCCATGCAGGCAGGCGACTTTGGACCGCCACCGCTCCCCCCTCTGGAGCCGCCTCTGGATCCGCCCTCGGCCGCAGTGCCGCGGCGCCGCGGCCACAGAGAAAACAGCTTTGCTGGCCTCCACGTGCCGAGTCACAATCACAATAAGGCCCCAACCTGCCGGATGTCTTGACACGACGATTTGGACAAAGTGCCTCCTCTCTCGGTGCGGCACTGCCTGGCCTGATCGTCGACGTCGCCGTGGCGCGGCGCGCTGGGCCCGTTCGTTCGGCTCGGCGGTGCTAGCGCGGTGCTAGCGCGGCCTGCGGCCTGCTCGCATACCAAATGAGGAGCTTGGCCGCGCGGACAGAAGTGTTGAAGAAGTTAGTACTAGAAGAAGGTGTAGTGTTTGGAGGACGCTAGGATGTCGAGCCCCGCAGGGGTCACGACGTTCCTCGAGGTGCTGCAGCCATGGAGGCACGCTCGCAGGACGAGGTGGCGGACCAGATGATCGCCGTGCTGCAGCAGACTGATTCCAAGATTCGTTTTCGTCGCTCTGTCTCTCTCGCACTCATGGGGTGTCCCGCATAGGTGCGAGAGAGACAGCGACGAAAACGACTCTCGGAATCAGTCCGCTGAGGCTGCAGGTGGAGGTTGACGCCCCGCGGGCCATGGTGGGCGTCGGCGCTCCCGCCCCGCCGTCGTGCACCTCGGCAGTCGGCAGTCGGCCAGGAGGGCCTTCCTCTGCACCGGTGTGCCCCCTCCCTCCCAAATGGCGTTCCTCGGGGGGCGTGAGGCGTGAGCAGCGCCGTCGTCGCGTCTAGTAATGAGCTCGTCGCAGTGCCCCGCCCCTCGCCACTTGTCCTCAAAGGAAGTGGAAACGGTTTCTTTCTTCCTTCTTCGTTTTGAAGAATCGGGCGACGCGATGCAATTGTCTCGTTCCATTAGGCGAGTGGCGTCGAGGCGGGGTGCGGCGCGGTGCCGGCGAGGGGTGCGGCCGGAAGGGGCTGGCGGGGCTGGCCGTGGGCGTCGTGGCGGTGCGCCGGTTGTTGGCCGCCACATCGGCGCGGCCGTGCGCAGCAAACTGATTCCGAGAGTCGTTTTCGCCCCTCTGTCTCTCTCACACCTGTATGGTGCCGCCCTTGAGTGCGAGAGAGGCAGAGCGACGAAAACGGCTCTTGGAATCCGTCTACAGTATGTACAGTGCGCCAATGGCACGCCGGCACGCCGGTTCCCAGAAAGTGCGTGCCCGACAGAAGGCTGGGCTGGCTGACTGACTTTGCAAAGCGGCCACACGCCGCAAGCCACACAGTGGCGTGGCACCATGGCACACACCGCGTGGCTGCGCACATCTGCGCCCGTCTTGCATTCGGCGAGCCTCGGGGCGGTCGTCGTCCCTATGTCCCTCCACGTCGCACAGCGCGCTCCCCAATCCGCCCGCGCCAATCCAAACTTGGCGGGAAATTTCCCGCCCCTCGCTCCGCCATAAGATGAGACGAGCGGCGCGCGGCCGGACCAGGGACCAGACCAGGCGGGCGTCGTCGCGTTGGGATCCCCCTTTGCTTATGTTTACCTCCGCGGACGCCCCGGCGGTCCCGGCCGTGTGTCGGTGGCGCCATGGTGACGCACGCCGCGCCGCGTCATCGTCATGGTGCCCCGCGGCGTGGCGGCGCTGCGGCGTGGCGCGGGGGCGGCGGGGCGTCACCGCAAGGCGGCCGCCAGGTGGCGCTCTGGGGGGAGGGGCGGGGCGCGCGCCGCGGCGTGGCGGGACGTGGTGAACGCGGAGCCGCGGAGCAACATCGCCTGATCCGCGAGCGAAAGTCCGCGCCGCCCCGCTCCCCCTCAAGCCGCCGACTCACGCGAGGCAGGTGAGCGACAGAGCGCGCTACGGCCGCGTGGCCGGGCTGCCTGGTGGCCCGCGAGGGGGGCGGGGCCGGCGGTGTGGTGCGGCGCGGGAAGGTTACCGCGTGTCACTTTGAGGTTCGGCGCGCGGCTCTGGCGACACAGAGGCGCCGCTGCTGCAACCGCCAAGTCGCGCCACACAAGCCAATCACTGTAATCGTCTTGGAGCGGCGCCGCGCACCGCGCTGCAAGGCGCTGCAAGGCGCTGCTGCGTACTAATGTCCGATTTTGCAGGGATGCGACCGGATGTGAAACCTCGGGGATGACGCTCGGGTAACGCGCTCTGGTGGCCGTTTTCGACAACAAGACTTGGACTCATCAGACGACACTTGTAGCACCTCATGTAGTGTTGTTATTATTATCATTAGATTCAAATAATAGTAAAATTATCATAAAAACAGGAAGTACATTCTAAATTGATTCAGAAGATTACATTCTCGTGTTTATTAAATAGACCTATTAGATCTTCGTCTCCCATCTCACGTTTACACGGGTAATGCCTCTAACCATAATATCTCTTAAAATTGGTTCATTAATTAAAATTCTATCGTTTCCAAAAGACACTGACGATACTACCGAGGACTATTTTTCATGTTCTGCTTCAGCCATGAAGAAAAGTCTCCTCTCTCCTCTAACAGAACGTAACCTCTGCAGCAACAGAAGAACAATCACGTATGATGTACGTGTTAAATTTTCTTTTGAAATCTTTTCATATTGCTTCTGTTTATCATGACGACATGTGTAGCGCCGTCTTGAATTTATTATTTTGCAGATCTAGCAACTTTGCCCAATGTCAACCGTACCTCTTGATCCCTGATATACTGAACAATTTTTCCTTTCCAGAATATGGACTTGAATCGCTTCACCAAATTTCCCAGACAAACAAATACTAACCTCTGCCACAACAGCAGAACTCTCATGTATGTGTTACATTTTCTTTTGAAATCTTTTCACATTGCATTTGTTCATTATGACGACATGTGTAGTGACGTCTTGCATTTATTATCTTGCAGATGTAGTAGCAACTTTGACCACTGTGAAACTGTACTTCTTGATTCATGATATGCTGAACAATTTTTCCTTACCAGAAGATGGACTAGAATTGCTTCACTGAATTTCCCAGACGAATAAATACTTTTTCAAAGCAATATATGTTCTGCTATGTAAGTATGGTACAATTACAATGGCTTCATTCTGTTGGGGTCAGGATGTTGGTGTAATCAAACATTAAAATTTCCTTTCACAAAATTAATGATTCATTCAAATTAAACCCTTTAAAAAATTAAGTAAGATAAAGGATTAAAAAATAATTTAAAGCTGTCTCTGCGTTTATGCAGGGTTGACACTGCCTATCAAATCTGACATTCCACAATAGAACGGTGTTTGGTGTCATATCCAGATTTTCTTCATCCATACAATTTCAAAAGGGCAAAATGGTGCATTAAGAAAGGTGATTCATTACAATAAACTTTGAAATGGAATACAAGAATTTGAATAATTAAAATAATTTAATATTATATGGTCATAACTTTTCATAGAATTCTTACTGAATCAAATGACACCTATGATACTTTAACGGTGGCGAGGACGAACAATCTCTGGATTTTATTTACACCCTTAACAGTTTCCTTGTCAAGAGATGTCTGATTTGGTAGCCCGCATTAAAATTTGGAATAAAGGTACAGCAATTTTGGCTGTTTAGTTTGGTAATTTACCATAATTCACATCCAAGCTTCACTTTATGCCGGTGAGTTTAATAAAAGGAAGCCAAATAATGAAGCTTGGTGTTTCAGTTAACCTCCACTTGAAGGTGGAGGATTCAGAAAAAGTCAAACAAGAATTATGTTTATTTTAAAGAAAAAATAAACCATAACTCTTATTTTAGTAGGGATTGTGTTTAGTTTTAAACACAATTCTTACTTTTGCTGGAGTGGAGCAGATGAGATGACCTGCAACATAAACACAAGTTAATTAAATGTTTCTAATCACTCCTTCTATTTCTATCATTACTTTATTTACATAACATATGTTTGGATTATTTACTTGCTAGAATATTTGGCAAAAAATAACAGGACAAATTATTTGAATTTGTGACTAGGCTATATATGTGTATACAATTTTAGGAACATTACAAGAGAATTAAATCAACTAAGTAAAAATAATAGGACAAATTATTGACTAGGCAATGTGTGTATGTACAAAAATATTTACAGGAACATTACAAGAGTATTAAATAACTAAGTTTCTTAATTATAATGACTAGTTTAACCATGTTGAGTGCACAGCCCAATTGAAAAGTTCCCTGCCTTTGTTGGCTGACTGATGAGGAGCTGTACCAGATTGGCTCTAGCTATTCTTATCGGTCCACCACTCAAATACATAGGTTGTGAATACTTTAGTATTGTGAGCATGCAAACTTTATTGCCTGTTTATTCCCTTGTTGGCGGTCTGATGAGGAGCTGTACCGTAGTGGCTCTAGCTATTCTTATCAGTCCACCACTCAAAGACATTGGTTGTGAATGCTGTAGGATTGTGAATATGCTGACTTGGTTGCCTGCCTTTGTTGGCCAACTGATGAGGAGCTGTACCGTATTGGCTCTAGCTATTCTTATCAGTCCACCACTCAAAGACATTGGTTGTGAATGCTGTAGGATTGTGAATAAGCTGACCTGGTTGCCTGCCTTTGTTGGCTGACTGATGAGGAGCTGTACCATTTTGGCTCTAGCTATTCTTATCAGTCCACCACTCAGAGACAGTTACCTAATTCACTCATGTGCATCTGTACTCAGAACCGACCTGTATGTTAGAATTGGGGTGTTTCGTTAAGAGACATGAAATGTGGTATGGTTGGTGGCAATTTTGACATATCACATGCTTTTTGGGTACATTTTTTCTGCAACTAACACATTTTTTGTTTGAATAGTTTAAATTTCTTAGGCAATTTCCTGTTATAACTAGATAAATGCTTTTTCTGAACTGATCTATATCTACTGTCAGTGATTTTTTCTCATGAACTATTTCTTTGGCATAAAAGCAGACAAATGCCCCACAGCTTATCAAATCTTTTTGCTCTATATGGGTTGGGCATCTGACTCCCCATGTTTTTGAAATTTTGTACTCCTCATTAACAAGTTTTGTCAATTTGGGGAAAAAGTCTAAATAAATCTTTCCACAATTTTTGTCTGCAGGGTCATACACATGGATTTCCCCAAGCTTTGGTTTCACAACTACAAGAATCCAATGGAGGTTGGTGAGATTAGTAGGGATCAAGAGTGTCTCAACAGACTCCGAAATTTGGTCAGTGAGAAGCTTTCTTGCCTCTCTGCTGTCTGACATTGTGTTCAGTATATTGGCAAAGCAGCACCTTAGAGCATGAACTTTGTCATTGCCAGAACACAAGTGAAAGAGGTAAGCATCAATGACATCCTCATGAAGCCATCCCCTAGTAAATCGATAACCTAAAGTTATCAAAGATGAACTTTCAGCATCACTAATATGTGGATCTAAAGTTTTTAATGCTACAAATGTTATACTGCTTTTTTTGCCAAAGAAAAGCACATGGTCATGAATTGTATTAGCAAAACCTAATTTTGGTGTGAATGAAAGCTCTTTGTTAGTTTTAAGTTGAGACTGATCACGGAATACAGAAGTGATGTTCGGCTTCACATCAACAGTTGCTAATTTTGGCGTGATAACTTCCTGTTTTACTGTACATAATTTAGCCTGTTTTGGTGGAAGATTTGGTAACATTGAATTAGAGGGGTTGACAACTTCCTGCTTTACTGTAGACAATTTAGCCTGTTTTGTTGGAAGATTTGGTAACATTGAATTAAAGGGGTTGATAACTTCCTGCTTTACTTTAGACAATTTATCCTGTTTTGTTGGAAGATTTGGTAACATTGAATTAGAGGGGTTGAAAACTTCCTGCTTTACTGTAGACAATTTAGCCTGTTTTGTTGGAAGATTTGGTAACATTGAATTAGAGGGGTCACTATTCTCTATGTCATTTGGGGAACTGCTCTGAACAAATTCATTTCTTTGGCGTTTTAAAGTAGCCCTACCTGCTAAACTTAAAAGAGAAACTTTAATATTTTTCTTTTCCTGGTATGTTGGATTTTTATTTACTGTATCAGTTGGTTTAGGTTTCAAGGCAGTTCTCTTAAATTTGAGATCACTTTGAGTCACTAATTTTTGAGGTCCGTTTACAGACATAGTAGGTTGAAATTTAGTTCCCATCTCTACTACAGGGGCTTGTTTATTTGTATTTCTTGTCATGGCTTCCATCTGCTGTAACTGTGTTTTTATGTGGTCCAAGAATTTAAAATTTTCTGGCTTACTACATCTATCTTTTAAAATTTCACAAAGAGATTGAACTTCTTCAACGTTTTTCCTATCTTTTTCTTCTTTGGAGTGTACCTCCACTTCTACTGGGTTTGTTAAATGCAAATTCCCACCCTCCTCTGCATCCCAAAATTCCCCCTCCCTGTCTGTATGGTTAGTGGTTGAAGTCTCTCTGAGAAAGATAGAGTGAACTTTGTGGATGTGTTTACACATTCCCCCAGGACAAGGACAAGTACAAGTATACAAATGTTCACACAAACCTTTGCATGCTTGTGTGACACACTGGACAAAGCAGTGGTCCACGGGACATTTTTCATTATGCTTTACCACAAAGTATTCTTCATCCGAATCCTTCTTCTTTTCATCCTGAGACCTAACAGCCCAGACATGACCCTTAATATGAGTCACATCCTCATCCTTAATAGCTATCCCTCTAGTGTGTTTCCTTTTCTGTGTCACTGTGACACTTACTTCTGCCTTTCCCTCAGCCTTATTTTTCCACAGTTTCATGAAATAGTCTCTTTCCATTCTAAGGACTATTTGTGTAAGGTCATCAACTCTCTTGTTCTGAATTCTCTCCATGTAATATGTTTTCAGTAAGTTGTGCAGTGACTCACAATACATGTTGGTGTCAGTGTTTCCATGTGGGAAATTACGATAGCACAAAGCCCAAACTGATGGCCTCTCCTTGTAATACTTTTCAAAATATTCAATGAAAACAGGGCACCTACTTTTAAACTGAGCAATGAAACCTATAAGCAAAGTTTGGAACGTTGGCTCATGTTTTTCATACATCAGAACTGCTAAACTATGGTTAATAAGTCTCCTCAATTCTTTGTCTCCTATTGATGGCATATTTTTGTTCCAGTTTCTTCGGACATGCCACGTACAGAGAACATGTCTCGTCCCAGGGAAAATTAATAAAAAGGCCTTATACTCTGCCTGATCATCGTCAGTCATCAGAAGATTGACTTCCAAGTTCGGACACCTGAATTTAATGCTCTCAAAGGCAAGAGCCAATGTTTCCTCATCTTGAAAATTTGTGATGAAATGAGCAACAGGGTACCCCTGTCCATACGGGTCTTGAACTACCATGTTAACTAAGTAAAACCCATACTCATTTGTGGAGTATGTGGAGTCTATACACAAAACAGTTTTGCAACCCTCTTTCATAACATCTAACTGCTCTTTAGTTTGAAAACCAACAATAAATAGTTCTGCACTGTTTTTTATGCAATCAAAGTTAGGATGCCCAACTACCACTGGTTTGCCCTGAGGTTTGTAAACTAAAATTGGGCTAAAGTTCCCATCATCAAATCCATCATAGCGATCATTCTTTACTCCATCTACTTCAAATCGGCCAATGTGCATCAAATTTCTCACATGCATATCCACTGATATGTGATCTTCCTTGTGTAGTCTTCCTTGAGCTTTAATTCTGGATTTACAGTGTTTGATGTACTGCAAGGTAATGAAAAATTCCTTTTTAGGTCTCTGATTTGGGTCCCTATTGCCCAGCTCACCAACATCACCTCTCAAAAGCTCAAGAATTTTTGCTGGCGCCATACCAGTGATCAAACAAGATTGAATAAAGTGTCTTGTGGTGAGCTGAACCCTATGCAAAACAGTATGGTGAAAAATTAAAGGATGGTTGTGAGTTTCTATAAATTTAACACCAAATTTTACCCTCCGTTTCAGTCACCAGCATTCGTGCAGGACAATGCACCTCTGTTGGAATGCGTCCCTTTTCCCATTTCCATTTATTTTTGCACTTTTCCTTATCGTCTTTCCTTTCAGGAGCATCAAATTGGCATGTAAAGTAGCGATACTTAGAAGTGCCCTCTTCATTGCACTTAGCTCCATAAGGAGCTCTAAAGCAGGTCCATGACTCTGCCTCAACTTCATCCTTCCAAGCTGTAAACTCAGCCATTGTTTTGAATGACATCTGCCTAATTTTGAACTCCTTCTGATGATCCTTGATAAGGTGATCTACCATTGCAGTACGATGATAAAATGTGAGTGTGCACCCTGGATCTAAGCATTGTGTGTGTTTGGCTACTTTCAGTGTAAAACCCTCGGCTGTGCACTCAACTTTCTTGTGACGGGAAAACTCTTGTTTGGTTGAGAACTGGTTGTGGCATTTTTCGCATTCTCTGGGGTAAACAACTTTTGGTCTCATAGCATTCAATTCGGTGTCCCCACCACCATTACACTTCTTTTTATGCCGACAAAATTGGACTTTGTTCTCTAAAACAAGCGCACACCTATCACACTTCCTTGGGTACATGGAAACTTTCTTCTCTTTAGTACAGCTCTTCTGATGCTTATAATAACTCTGCCTAGTCGAATACATTTGACCGCACTCACACTGTCGAGGGTACTTGGAACCAGGTGGAATCAAGTCATCGTCTGAAGAGTCCTGAAGCTCTACGGACTCTTCCACTTCTGCTACATCACTCCTATTTATTTCCTCGTTTTCCATCTTGCCCTATCAATGTACTCAAGATATTATATTACTGACTAATGCTTTAAATATTAACAAAGACTAGTTGAAGACTGTTTAGCGATCGAAGGAATCACTTGAAAACTGTGTTCCATTGTTGAAGTATGAAATATACATACTAAATTACCAAAACAAAAACTTTTTATCAATTCTAATCCTTTTTCATGCACACCTATGGTTCGAAACTAACTATTAATTGTTGGAAAGTCAGCATAGCAACAGAACAGGTGCACCTAGCCTAGACGCCTAACTGCTATGGCGCAGCGGGGGGTCCCGACTCGTATTTCACTTACTTTTTATAACGCCCTGACCACAAATTCCACATGGAATAATACTTGATGAAATTAAGGGAGAAGGTTAGCTTTAATGCCACAAAAGGATACCAGAAGTCTTCTTCGATCAGTAACGCGCCAAATCGAACAGCCGATCGGCTCAATCCAGTGAACGGGCTGGGGTCATTGACCTTAGTTTGGACAGCAGTGTTGCCGATGACCGGCCATCACCGGCTCGACAATGGGGCAATCATAGTGTCCTACGTAAAGCAGTGTTCTCAGCCCGAATTTGGCCATGGAAAAGATATTCTTAGAGAAGGAAAAATAAAACCTTCATCCATGATGAAACATAAGAATCTTATCAGGTTTACGTTCCAGTTTCTAATTTAACCTGAGTGGGCGTGGCTTGGCAGGGAAGGAACCAATGGGCGTGGCTTGGCAGGGAGGGAGCCAATAGGCGTGGCTTTACAGAGAGCGGCAAATTCAAAACAGTTTCTTCTCACTAGATAGGTTGGGTGGGTACATGGTGAGCATTTTCTACTTCTCATCAGGGCGTCGAAATGTAAAATGACCTAGAAAATTAATTAAATCCAAGAATGTTAGAGACCATTACTTTCAGCTTTATTTAAGAGTTATTAGCACTCATTTACAGAGGTTTTCACTCTCATGAAGAGATTGGCTTTCTGATATTATTTGAGTTACAACACCCCATTTTTAAAAAATTCCAAATTTGTGCATTTTTACAAATCCCTTTTGCTGACATGCTCGCTAGACTCCTTTGTATCCCCTCTGTGAATTAAGGTGTGTTAAGAAACAAGTAGACTTTTCTATTAAAAGAAAATCAGGTTTGCTGTTGTACAGCGAGCAACATGCCCCAAAATATGATTTTTTCTCTCCAAATTTCAAAAACAGCTGTCATAAGTTTAGTTCGTTTTCACTTTCACCCACAATATAATGTAATTTTAATTGTAAAACTGTATTGGTAAACATTTTGTGTCAGGTATGAGGAATGAAACAATCTTTGCTTTATGATTCTATTTATTGAAAACTACAAGTAACAAACAAAAATACTGAGTATTTAGGGAATTTAACAAATCATGATAAAAACAAATCTTTTCATCTTGACGGGGATTCACCACAAAGATTGCTTTGCTGTGACCTCAAATGCAGCAGGAGGGTAGCTTCGAAAAGTTTCAGATTAGTACTGCCAAAAAACAAAAACTGAGTTAACAAACATGTACTGTGAAAAGAAAATGTACTAAAAGAATTTTACTTCATGATCTCTCTGCATTTACACAGGGTTGAGACTGTCATCCAAACAAAGTTCACATACTTCAAAAGGCTGATGCACCTGAACATTGTTTGGAGCCTGCATTAAAATTTGGAAAAACCGTGCAGCAATTTAGGCTGCATTTAGTTGTCGGCAATAGTATTTATGGTTGGGTTACCACTAGCTACCAATAAGTAATCAGTTGGAAATGATCAAGCTGAGCAAGATTGGAAGCTCTGCTATTAAAAGGATTCTCATGTTGCCAATAAGTAGGCATGCATAAGCAAAAAGAAAGCACCTGTTGGCCGTCACTAGTAAAGAATTTCCAAAGGAAGGTGCACAATTTACTGAAAACTTATTGGCAAAAAATAAGCAAAATCCAGTAGAAAGATCATTAGGAGCTGTACCAAATGGCTCTAGCTTTTCTAATAATCAATCTCTCAGAAGATTACTTAGAACAGTCAGAACATACACAACATGACCAGAGAGACTAATTAAATTAACAATACCAAATTTCCAAACAACCCACAAGCTACAACTGACTGGATGCAAAAATTACTGAAAGAGCAATGAACTAAGCCAGACCTCCAAAGGGAGCCAATAAATAAGTCAAGCAGGAGTGAAAAACAAGCAGAACTCAAAGCAGCTTTTGTAGATAGATCATTAGGAGCTGTACCGTAATGGCTCTAGCTATTTCTAATAATCAATCTCGCAGAAGATGCCTTTGATAATACCAACTTGTGGATTGTTTGGGATCAACAAAAACACTAACATAAAACACAAAACAGAAGAGGAAGAAGAAAATTAATTATTTACAACACTACAAAGGAGGGAATGACGAAATAGATTGGTCCAAGGAAGTCTTCAGCAGCTCCAGGCCTCTGTAGTTAAGGTGGATAAGATCCTGCCGCTGGTTGCCTGGGGGACCCATGACACTTTCAAAGAAGCTGACATCCATGTTCTCCGTCCACTTGACCACCTGGATGTTGGCATGGAACTTAGGAAGGTGTTCAATCAGCCCATTCAACCAAACAACGTGCTCTGTACACTCAGCATGGGCAGGAACAGGGGGAATGCAAGGGACGATGACTCGTGTGCACCTGGAAGCTAGAGTTTTGCCCAGTTGGCGAACAGTGGTCCTCAACGTGTGGCGGATGGCCCTCCTGAAATCCCCACCATACTTGTAGAGCTGCAAAACATCATTTGTGCCAATAAGAACAATTACAGAGTGATGAAGTTGGGCTGGCTGGATGATGAACTGCAAACTCTTCATGCGTTGACCAGAAAGGCACAAACCAAGTCGCCTGGGAAAACGCTCACGAGGCTGCTGCTGATAAGAGCCAAATGTTTGAGAAAAACGGAGCATTTGGCTGTCACCCAGGAGCTGAAAACCTTTGTAAGAGGGTTCGCCAACGTGCACATCAGGAAACCTGTGGGTGGGCAGCACTGGAGGGGTGAACACAAAGACACTGACAGGGGAAAACTGAAATATCCTGTAAAGTTCTGCCTCCACGTTACACCACTCGAGGTGGTCGTTGTAGCAACCAATGCGAGGCATGGCCACATACTTGATGCCCATCTGTTCACACAGTTGACGCAGCTCCTGCAAACAAGACACGAAATCCTGCCAACGGGGACCATAGGAATAGCTGAGAGCCTTGGACACAAGGTAGAAAATGGGAGCTTCACGATTACACATGTTGCCTGGAAGGACAGCTACTTGGCCTGGAACTTTGCCCTGATCCAGAAGATACTGCTGATGACCGAACCTGTGTTTGAACTCAACAGCAATGCCTTTACCCATTTTCAAGTCAGCACCCACACAATGAGCCAACGCATAATTACTTCTAGCATACGCAAACAGATCAGCCTTGATTTCTTGAACCTTCTCACCACGATGCTGAGCCATAGTGAACCTATTCAGACAGAGAAAAAAAGAATATGTTAGTTACGCTATGCTGAGGCAACAGGTGCAATGAAAAGATTAGCATAGAAAGTCAGTCATGAAACGTATTGAGCGCATTTTCAAAAGTGTAATTTAGTCCGTTATTTCTATGTGCGGTAAGAAAACACAGGAAAATCGCACGAAACGCGTGTTCTTCTAGACAAACCCACAAGTTTGTCACTGAGGTTGACATAACCTATGCTCCATGCAATTAGTTGAAAATTCCACATACAACTTACCCAGATGCTTAAAACGGCAAAACTCAAACAAAAAATAAATCGGCAATTAATATAATAAAGATAACTTGCAGTGATATAAGGCGACTGAGACGCTACGGTAAGCTAACAAGTAAGATTCTTAACTCCAATTCACTCAAATATTAAGACTATACTAATTAATAAAAAGATATAATGACAGTTATCCTAATAAAGTCTAAATAGTAGAGTTTAATGATAATCCCTAATGGATTTGATACCAGTGAATAAAGTCAGCGGTTGGGAGAGTATTCAAACTCGGAGCTAGTCGGAGTATAGAAAACGGCCACCAGAGCGCGTTACCCGAGCGTCATCCTCGAGGTTTCACATCCGGTCGCATCCCTGCAAAATCGGACATTATGCTGCGTACTGCGGCGTTCTCGCGGCGCGTGCGGCTGTTTATGCCCATCCCATCCCATCCCATCCCGGTGCGGCCGTGCGGGTAAACAGCAGGTTCCTCTCGAAGCGCGCAGCGCGCCTCCACGTGAGGGAGGGCCGACGGGGCCGGTGTGGTGGACGGCCAAGTGCAGGCGCGGTGGCGCTAAGTGCAGCTATCTGTGGCCGAACCTTGAGGGCTTGGGCTGGGCTGCCGCCATTGGCTGCCGCGTGTGGCGATGGCGATGCCGGCGGTGCGCTATGCGCTCCTGCCTTTCCGCTGGCCAGCCAGGCGTCAGCGAAAGTCGACTCGGGGAGGACTCGGTTCGACTCGAGTGCGGATGCATGCATTGCACGATGCATTCACATTCACCGAGCTCGCTGCCGGTCGCGGCTCGCGGGGGCATCGTTTGTTGTGACTCGCATCGCAAGCTGGACGCGGGCGCGCCGTGGCGGGAGGGAGCGCGGAGATGCGGATGACCCCTGCCATCAGCTGATATCCGCGTGTGCAGTGGCTTAGCAGCCGAGCGATTCCGCTTTGTTTTCGTCGCTCTATCTCACTCGCACTCTTGCGGCGCGCCCATTGAGTGCGAGAGAGACGGAGCGACGGCCTGCAGCCACTGCCCCCGATCCGAGGCCGTCAGAGGACGGCGGACCACGCGTTGCCCCCCGGCCCCGCCCGTCCCGTACCGTCGATAAGTCTGTTTATTTTGCTCGCGACAGTCTGACCTGCCGAGTGATTCCAAAGGGTCGCTCTCTGTCTCTCTCGCATCCTCACGGGACGCGCCATGAGTGCGGCAGAGTGACGAAACGACGCTTGGAATTGAGTCTGCCTGCTGCAGACTGATTCGGGAGTCGCTGTCTCTCTCGCTCTTATGGGGCGTCCCGTGCGACTGCGACGACAACGACTCTCTCTGCTGGCCTGGCCGCGGTGTCGCGGTGCCAACCCTCGCGGCCTGGTGGCCTGGCCCGGGGCTTGGTGCAACGGGGAGGGTCCTGCGGACCTGCGTGCGTCGCGGTGCGGCGGCGCCAGGCCGTGCAGTGCGCCTTCCTCCCCGTCCCCTCACCCCCGCGCCCGCGCCTCACCTCGCTCACCTGAGCAGTCCCAGTCCGGGGGGAGGGGCGGCGGGGCACCGGCCGCGCGGCACCACGCGTTCCGAGCCGGGCTCCCATTGGCTGCGGGCTCGGTCGTACGATGCCCGGGCACCGTGCCGGCACCCCTCCCCCTCCCCCTGACCGCCAGGAGAGTTACATTGACGCGAGGAGCGAAGCGAAGGCTAAGCTCGCGCCATGAGCTGCTTTGCCGGTTTGCGGACGCCGAACGCTCCCCTTTCTTCGGTCAAGGACGAAGGTCAAGATTCGCGGCCTCGGAGAGGCCTTGGCGCTGGGAATGACACGTGGTGAGGGGGAGAGAGCGCTGCAGTGATTAGACGCACACCGCGCCGGTTTTCCTCGTCTTTGGGCGTGTGGCGTGACTGTGGAACCTGGGCGCCTGACGTGGACTTTGACGCAACGTGCGGACGGACAGTGTAGCGGCAGTGGCGCGGTTCGGGGGCTCAAAGACCCCCGGCACTCTGGCCGCACGACACTGCCCCTCATTAGGCCCGGGATAGAAAAGGAAAAAGGACAACACATTCGCGACTGGCTGTTTGCGCGGCGCTCGCGGTGTTTCCCCTCCCGGACTCGCGCGTGTTTGATGGCCGGAGGCGAATGGCCACAGGAGGAATTTCGGCGCGGCGCCGTTTTTTGCGTTTCCCACAAAAAACGAGGTGGCTGTGAACTTTGATCGCGGCGATTGCGCCACGCTCTCACGCTCCAGCGTCATCGTCGTCGTCGTCGGCCACGTGTCGCGTCCCGGGGCCGCGCCGTCCGCACCGTCCGCTGTCGACACACGTGGACTCGGCGGACTGCTGACTGGCTCAGGTGCACCGGTGCACCGCCACACCACACGCGTGGGGCGTGGCGTGGCGGGGCGTGGCGGGGCTTTAGCGGCCGCGCTGCAGCCTGAAGAAGGCTTGGTTCAAAAATTAACGCCCTGGCCGCGGTGCGTTCGCCGGGCATGCGGCCGGCTGGCTGGACGGACATGGGCCAGGCGGGCCAGGCGGCCGGGCCACGTAGCGGGCCTGTCTCTGTGCCCTGCCTGCCTGCCGGCCGGCCTCGCCGGCCTCATGGCCTCATCAGCGATGCCACCGGCTCGGCCCGGCGCGCCGCCCGACTTGGCCGGCCCGGCTTGGCTCTCGCCCTGGCCGCGCTCGGCTCGTCAGCGGGATTTCTTGGCCGCCTCGGAATGCCGCCTCTGCCTCTACTCGGCGGGGCTGCGGGGCCGCGGGGCGTTGTGCATGGACAGCCTGACGCTCGCCGGCCCGTGGCTGCTGCTGCTGCTTTGGGGCGTGGAGCCGTGGCGGAGCCAGCCTGCAGCCCGAGCCAGGCCCACCAATTAATGCGTCTGTTTCTCCGTCTGTGTGTGAGTGTGAGTACGTATAGACGATGCACTGCACTGCCCTTGAAACAGCGCCTTGACTCTGGCTGGCTGTACTCCCCCTCCTCCTCCTCCTCTCTCTTAATCCGAAATGAAACCTCTCTCTCCTCGTGTGCCTGCCGTGCAGATGCTCTGGCTTTCTCATCCGCCAGGTCATTGCCCCCCCCCCCCTTTCAATCGCGGATAACGCGAATCGAGGTCCAGCCGTTAATTCGCTCGGTGCTTTTGTTGTGTGCACGTCCTCACACACACGTGGCGCGGCCGTGGCGGGGCCGTGGTGGGCCCACGGGGGGCTGCCGTTGGAGAAAGGCGACGTGGCGCGCTACGCCGCCCCGCCCCGCCCCGCCCCGCCCCGCCTGTCGTGCCGCGACGGATGTGGAGTGTGGCTGCTGGATATCCGTGGGCCGTTACCGCAGCGACCGCGGCTTCACAGTGTCGCACGCACACGCACGCCCGTTCACTGCTTGCGCCGCTTGCGCACTCTCGGCCTCAGGGGGAGGCTCTGGGAGGAAAAGCCACACGGCGGCACGTACTTCGGTACCGATGACGCTTTTCCGCGGCCGCCGTTCAAGGCCGCGACGCGCAGACGCGCTGCGGGTATCTGGCTGGGTCTCTCTGTCTCTGCCTCTGGCCGCGCAGATGCGAATTTGAGAGGCGCGCGAAACGACGGAAATAGCAAACGCAGCCAGTCGGGCTGCGGGAAGGGGAGGGGGCAGGCCGCCGTGGCCGCCGTGGCCGCCGTGCCGTGGGTGAGCCTGGGCGGCGCGCGGATTGCGGTAGGTAAGGGACGCGGAGCGCCGCGCCCACCGCGCCTTGGGCGGGGCGGGGTGGGGCGGGGTGGCTCGCCGACCTTGGGGCGTGGGGGCGCCACTGCGAGGCTGTCCCGGCCCCGGCTCGGCTCGCTTGGGGATGGATGGACGATGGATGGGCGGGCTGGTCGGTTGCCACGCCGTGGAGGTCACTGAGTCCGCGGAGCTATCTTGCACCCACTTCAGCGCGCTTTGGGGGATTAAATTTAATCCTAATGTAAAAATCGCTTGGATGAATCCGAGATAATGCATGCGTGACACGCCGGGCGGGTGCATGGCCAATTTTTTTCCCAATCGTGTTTCTTTCTCCTGTTTGGTTCTGTTTGGCACTTACTTGTCATGGCATTACCAATTCAGCGCAGGTTTCGTTTCTTGCGAGTGCCACTGTATGCAGATGGGGCGCAACGTTCTTGCGCAACTTCCGGCCTGCCCAGTGTAGTATCAGGTGGTCGGAATGCGACTGGCTGACTGACGGCTAGTCGATCTGGTTTCTTTGCGTGTTTTGGCCTCGCTGGGTGACGCGCTCATCTGTGTTTCGGTGTCATTATCCCCCCCCCTTCCCTTTTCCCCTCTGCGCGCTTTTTTTTCGATGTTTGCATCGGCTGGTTGTTAGAGGTCGTGTTTTGTGTCCGACGCGGCCTCCGCCGGGGATTTCGGTTCAGCCATACTGGGATGACGGCTGGATCTCGCTTCCTCGCGATCGGCGTCCTCAGCGTGCGTCGCACTGCGAGCCTTCCTTGTCACACGTTCATGTCACATGCGTGGCATGCGTGGTTGGTGCGGCCCACTTGTTCCCCTCGCTGTGTCCAATGGGTCCTAAAGCAGCCCTTGGGCCCTGGAAGGGTCCTGGCAGCCCGCGGGATTTGAAAGACCCCCCGGCAGGGCGCCGCCTTGGCCATTCGAAGAGTCTAAAACCCAAAACGCTAATCGTTTCCGTCTGGCCTGCACTGCAGCGGGTCTCAGAGGGGCGGGTGGGCGCGGGCCCCGGGGTGCTGCCGTGGCCGTAGCTGCCATCCGGGTCGCGTTTGATTGCTTCGTGCCGAAAGACGCGCCTTCCTGGTTTCTCTGACGATGTCGTTCGCGCCACTGTGTGGTCTGGGCCGTCGTCGTCGGGGAGGCCTCGAGGCCCGCGGCGGTCACCAAGCCGTGCCCCTTACAGTGCCCCGTGCTGGCCGTGCTGGCCGGACCTGCACTGTTTGGGCCCTCCGCCATCCAGGCCGCCGCCGCCGCCGCGGTGGTCAACGACTGGCTTCCGCTCTTGACGGTCCGACGGGCGCTGCCCTGGGCGCTGCCCTGGGCCCTCTCCACTGGAGAGTCTCCGCGTGGGGCCTCCTGTTGCTGGCCTTATAGGGCGCAGGCGGGGCTCGCGGTGCGTCCATGCACGGCGCAGCGGCACCGCCCCGCTGCTGCAGTCATGGGCCAGCCCTTCCGAAACGAGCCCAATTTAGCACTTAGTGGCCTGCTGCAGTGCAGCCCTCACTTGACATGCGCGCTCTTCGCTGGCCGGCTGGCCACGCTGGCCTGCTGCTCTGGTAATCTAGTCGGCCGGCCCTTTCGCCCTAATCCGCTTGACGCCCTTCTGCCAGCCGTGAGCGCGGCCCGGCGGCACGCAGCGCTGGTGCCGCAGGTCCAAAGGGAAGGGGGAAGTCCGCCCGGCCCGCCATTGTGCTCGCCCGCAGCACCCGCAGGCCGCACGTGTAGCGTACCAGTGTAGTGTCACACACCTTGGGGCTGCCTGGCTGCCGGCGGCGCTAGGGCGGCGCGGCGCGGGGCAAATCCAGGCCGAAATGCAAACGCTGGGGCATGGCGGCGCGGCGCGGCATGCGGGTCGACGCGGACGCGGCAGTGCTTTCTTCGCTATCTCTGTCTCTCTCGTGTCGTAGAACGTCCCGTAGGGGTGAGAGAGAGATGAGCAGCGACGAAGCACTGTTCGGATTCCGACTGAACACAGGGCAGAGCGCCGTCGTCGCGACGCTCCTCTTGCACGTGCACCCCCTCCCCTTCCCGCCCCTGTCGCGTCGCGTTATTTCGGTCCGAAGCGCACACCGCTTTGCTTTTTGCCGTACGGGCCGCGGGCCGGGCATCCCGATTGTCTTCCCCAAGCACTGCATGCTGGCGCCGATTCGTCGATACCCCGCTCGCCACGGGGGTAGCGAGGAGTATCGACGGGAGAGTCCCGCGGAAAACTATTTTATGTCATAGGCTCTTCTCATGAATGCTGATGACTGAACATGCCATGCCACCTCAATAAACTCGGCATTTCCTTTTTCTGTTTCAGGCGTTTTGGACGATATTAAAACGGCGTTCGACATTGATGACGACAAAGCAGGGCTTCTTCAGACTGCTTTTGTTGTGAGCTACATGGTCTTCGCCCCCATCTTTGGATACCTGGGCGACAGATACAACAGGAAATACATCATGGCTGGGGGAGTGCTGATGTGGAGTTTGACCACTTTAGCCGGATCATATATGAATGTAAGGTTTACATGATTTAAGGGGCAATGGTTTCGAAGTTGAACTCGTATTTCTAATCATTTAATTGTTCTTGCATTTTCTTCCCTAGAGCTATGGCTCATTTATATTATTCAGATTGTTTGTTGGTATTGGTGAGGCAAGTTACTCAACAATAGCCCCTACTATTATTAGCGACATGTTCGTCAAAGAAAAACGTTCCCACATGCTAGCACTCTTCTACTTTGCTATCCCAATTGGCAGGTAATTGATTGACAATTTACTATCAATTAGGTTTTATATTTCTTTGTATTGTGAAATGTATCTTAATTTGATTTACTATTTCTTTTTCAGTGGATTGGGATACATTGTGGGAGCACACATGGCCAGTTCATTGGGAAGTTGGCATTGGGCCCTGCGACTTACTCCTGCTCTTGGCATTGCCTCGGTGCTCCTCATTCTGTGCTTGTTGGAGGAACCTGTGCGTGGCGAAAGTGAGGGCACACGTGTAGAAGCCTCCCACAATACGTGGTGGGAGGACCTAAAGCTGCTTTTCACCAAGTGAGTACATTGCTAGTTTTTCAATTACATATTTAATCTGATGAATGGTGAAACTAATTTACCTCTTTCTTTTCCCAGCAAATCTTTCATGCTATCAACAGCTGGGTTCACCTGTGTTGCTTTTGTGACCGGTGCACTCGCATTCTTTGGCCCCAGTTTCCTTATTCTTGGATTTAAACTTATCCCTGGTGATGACAGCGCCAAAGAAGAGTAAGTGTTTATTTTCTGTTAATATATATTAAATTTTATTCTTTGAAATTTCAATTCCACAATGTATTTAAATTTTTACTTTTATTACAGTGTATCATTCAAGTTTGGTGTGGTTGCCATGCTTTCTGGGCTCATAGGCGTTCCGCTGGGCCCGTTCCTGTCCCAGCTCCTGCGATCAAGATACTCTCGCATTGATCCTCTAATTTGTGCAGCTGGGTTGATCATAAGTGCTCCTATCTGTTTCTTTGCCATTTTGTCACCGACAACAAACAAAACCTTGTGCTATGCACTCATATTCACGGCAGAACTTTTCCTGAACTTGAATTGGTCTATTGTTGCTGATATTCTATTGGTTAGTATAAATTTTACCACAATCTCCGGAGAAAAAAAAAGTTACTGTGAATTAAAGTGCCTCACTCATATTAATTTATTTTTCAGTATGTTGTGCCCCCTTCACGGAGATCATCAGCTGAGGCCTACCAAATATTGTTTTCACATGCCCTCGGTGATGCCAGCAGTCCTTTCTTGATTGGTTTGGTAAGTAAATATCCATATTTTCACATAAATCTTTGATATTTTTAAAATCCCCTCAAAATAACTGAAGTTTTGTCTTTTATTTCAGGTCTCAAATAACTTAAAGAAGATTCTTAATCCAGATTCATTTACCATTCCTACCAATACTTCGGTGCCAGTTACTTCCTCTGATGTAGTAGATTTCCATAGCATGCAGTATGCTCTGTTCATCACATGCTTCATTGAGGTGTTAGGGGGACTATTTTTCCTTCTAAATGCTATCTACATCAGAAGGGACAAAGAAGAGGCAGAAAAGGAGGCTTCATGTTAGTATCTTGTGATGTCCCCATTGCTCTTTTCATTTGCGTTTTGCTGTTTTTAGATTATTGACTGTTGGTTCTCTCTTTTTCAGGTGATGCACTTCCCGAGCCAACCCACTTCATAGCCAATGACCCAAGAGAGAAATAGGACTTAAGTAGTTAATTTGTAAGTTTTAAATTTGGCCTAAGCTGTAAGATGTGATAACACGCTTTTTAAACTAAATCCCAGAGTAGCCAAATTTAATACTTATCTGAATTTTTTAATATCTAGTTCATCTAGTAGATAGTAATGGATTTGCTCATACAAAGTTGCGACTTGATTTTACAAGGCTTGCAAACCTTGATTTTTAAATTCAAAACCAGTGCCTCATGAAGAAAAAAAAAACACCACACCTCTGAACCTGTGTTGAGAATGTACTGAGCTGTACTGTAATAGATTTAGAAATGTTACCAAACTGATGTTTAAAATGATAGTATAAACTTCTATGTTGTATCTTCCTTAGTTTTTAAATGTCTGAAAGTTTAAGACTGATAAGCAGCCATTAGAAAGTTAAAAAAAATGGTTTGAATGGGGGCACAAATGCAGTCCTGTGATAATCTTGTAGCAAAGCTTTTTGCCACTTTTTTATCTTGAAAAAAAAGAAAAGAAGTTGTTTGTACTTGATGTATGGCCATTATTTATTGAGCATTCGTGTGTTTTTAATATTGGAATTTTAGGTCAAAATGTCACCAAACATTACTAAATTTTAACATTGTTTGTGTGTATGCATGTGTGCGTGTGCTGTGTACTATGTTAGAAGGGGTGGGATGGGGTGGGTGGGTGTCGCTGCTGACTTTCTCATTCTGTTGTAAGGGTACCTTTATCCATTTTCTCTGAAAGTTGTGATAGGTATGGATATAGGTGTATAGTAATTGTTTTATATTTTTAATGTACATAATGTTGTGTTATATTTATTGAGTCTTTTATAAGAGGAGTCTTAAATTGGACAATACTAAATCTCTATGAAACCATAACTGTCCTATATTTATTTAATGCATTGCATTTTTAGATTGAACATTTTGATGTTTTTAGAACTTTTTAGCTCTTTTTCTTTGTCAACTATGATAGTAGTTATGTACAAGAGTAATTTATCCAGAATATAGGTGCCAATAACTTCTTCCATGTAGAAGTTTTTAAAAGTATTTTCTGCACCAAAGTCTCTTTGTTTTGTTGTGTATTTCTTGATTTTTATTAAATTAACTTTATATTTTGTTAGCTTCATGTTTTGCTTTGTGGTACAGGGGGTCAGTCAAAGATGACACTTTAGCTGATCGTATCTCAAGCAAAATGTTTATTCTTCCAAATTTTCATAGAGGTCTCTCAGTTCTGTTCCATTAGTAACATTCCTCAATACCTGGATAAGCAGAAGTGATGTGACTCTGAGCAGAACACTTCATCCTTGTGTGTAGTCAACCGAAGGTTTGCACTGAATTCTTGCACATTGTTTTCATTTACATTTTGTATTTGCCTCTCCTGTGCCGTTTGAACAACTGTCAGGATTCCTAATCCGTCCAAATTAGCACATTCTAAGTTCTGAGATAGTTGAAGGATGTTCATTTTGAATATTAATTACATCCAAGTATTAGAACTGATTCTTCCACTTATTTCGGAAACTTATTCAGCGGCAAAAATGTGAAAGTTGTCACAATTTGTGTTTGAGAAACCTTCTGCTGGACAGAAAGGAATCTGCACTCCAATTTTCCATCAGTCATTTTCATATAGCAAGGTAAACACAGGTGTTTTTCCATAAGCCTGTATGATTTATGAAGCCTGTAATCGAACATCACTGTGTTTTATCTTCACTCTCTCTTAGCCTCTATTTATAACTTGTTTGTTAAAGTTGAGAAATAGAGGTAGTGTTCGTTTGGACATCGACTGTTATGTGATTTTAACTATCATCAATTTCATCACCATCTGAAAGCAGACTCATTTACTCATGTCAGCCCAAAGCAAATAAACTATATTTGTTGACTTATTGCATTGTTTTCATTTAAAGTGACACAATCCAATCAAATCAACGAGACTTCAAATTGATGTTGACACAACTGCAGCATGTACTAGAGCAGTCAATGTTTAAAAAAAATGAGAACAGTGTCCATTCAAAGCGGGGGCAACAAAACAGAAATGAGTGAATAAAAGAGTCACTGGCAGATGGGCACAGATCACACCACAAGACGACATGCCTCAAAGCGTTGCTTTCGTAGAACATCCTACTTTCCCGCCTCTGTGGTTCTCGTGTACGCCGCTAGAGTCGCCACTGTCCCGCGCGGCCAGGGTGTGGGAGCTGGGTGAGCTGGGAGCTTGCTGGAGCAGCTGGAGCTCTGGAGCTGGAGAGCGCCGGGGCTGGTGTATCACCGACATGACAGGGCGGGCCCGAAAGGCAGACGATCACTTGTGGTCCAGCCGTTAATCGCAATCGCAATCGCAATCGCCCGCCGGGCAGGCAACCACTTGGAGTTCCCCGCCGTTAGGGCTGCCCACGTGCCGGGCGCTGCGACCGCTGTCGCCCGCTGCTGGTGTCAGTTGGGTTGCCTACCTGCAGGAGGTATAGTCCGCTTCCGCAGCCCAGTCGGCCTGACTGACACAGGACGAGTAAAGGGAGGGGCAAGGGAAGCATAAGCGGGCTGCATCGGGTTGAATCAATCGTATATTCGTTTTTGACAAAATTGAATTGAAAACAACTAATACGATGCCATGGTGTCCTGAATAAATGTCTGCAAGTCGAACACGCTGACGGCCGCACTGGGCTCTTTCGGTTTCTTGCAGTTCTTCGGCGTCCTGGTCACCATGGCGACGACTGTGAACGTGTTGTCGGCCAGCATCTCCACCAGAGCACCTCCCTCGTCGCCCTGGACAAGGAGTGTGTCACTTTCGGCCAATCACAAACCACTGCAGACTGCACGGTAAAAACGCGTCCTGGAAAAACCAGGCCCGAAGGGCTTCAAGGTTGTACGGAGGGCCCGTTTCCAGGACAGTCCTGGAGGAAATGGCAAATCTTCCAGGACCGTCCTGGAACATGGTGCGTTTTTAGCAGATGATACCTTTAGTACTTTAAAACGTACCTAGAACAATATAAAACACTTAAAGGTGTCAGCTAGCTTTTACTCGAGAGTCCAGAAACCAAGGCTGTATCCTAACAATAATGGGGGCTGGCTGCCGGGGCGGGCTGGTGAGTGAATGGGTGAAGCTCAGCCTGCGCGACGCATCGACAACTCCTCCTCCGGGTACAGCGCGAGCGGCACCGGCCAACAATGCCCTACCCCCTCTTGCACAGTCCCTCCCCGGTACAGCGCACAGAGCAGCAACAATGCCTCACGGCTCGGCCCAGCGCGCTCGGGGCACGGCGCGGCGGTGCATGCCACAGCTCGGCTCGCACCAACACTGTCCAGCTCGCTTAGGTCTATGTACCAGGTGGGTCACGGACCCCGTGTGAAATGGTTACTATGCAACCCGCTCGGAGCCCTGCATTCGGGCTTGCCTATGCGGCAGTCGGCGGGCGAACGGGAGGACTAGGGGTGCCACCCGTCTTGCCCAGCCCCAGTTGTCGTTCCGCGGACACCTCGCGGCCTCCGCGAGGGCAGTCCGCCGCGGGTCTCGCGAGTCCTCTCGCGGACTTCGCAAGTCCTTTCACGGGTTTCGCGAGGGCAGGCCGCGAGGACAAGGAACGCCCGTGAGGACTCGCGAAACCCGCGGCAGGACTCGCGGAATCCGCGGACTGCCCTCGCGGAGGGCGCGAGGTGTTCGCGGAACGACAACTGGGGCTGGGCAAGACGGGTGGCACCCCTAGTCCTCCCGTTCGCACGCCGACTGCCTCATAGGCAAGCCCGGATGCAGGGCTCCGAGCGGGTTGCATAGTAACCATTTCACACGGGGTCCGTGACCCACCTGGTATTTTATTGGGCTATCTATTTCATTTCATACACAATTATGAATAATCCCGAACTACTACCTGGAAGAAAACCAAACGAGTTGCTTTCATTAACGTTCGTTGAATGAGATTTTTTTGAAGGGACGACGACGAATCAAGGAGGACCCACCCGCGACCAATTACGGGTTGCTGGATTGACGGATCGAATACTCCGTCGCTCCAGTGCCGAGGCCAACCCGCCGAAGCGGATTGCTTTTTAGTCACCCCAGCGGGGTGGCCAGGTGAATGTGACTCTGACCACTACGCTATGAAGCTTGTACGTCTGGCCGCGTGTTGGACGGCGGGTTTGAGTTGCAGTGGGAGGAAGCCAGTCGAAAAATGTAGTGAAATGATGGGATTCGATCCCAGGACCCCCCGGGTCCGCGCGCCTTTTGCCGCTCGGCCACCACGGCCGATGCCGAGTGGAGCGGCGTGAGGTGGGTTCTTGACGCGACAGGAATGGACCGACCCGGTCAAAATTTCGCAAGAAAATTGGGGAGTCGAACCGCCGACCCCAGCACATGGAAGCGACGCCTCTACTCCTTAGACCACCACGGCACACACGAACGAACGGCTGAAGTCACGGGTTTCAACCACACTGGGCGAGGCAGTAAAATTAATAGTTAATATTTGTTAGGAGTTGAACCCCCGACGTGTGGGACTGTTCTACACGGCTCCGCTCTGATGGCCTCAAACCGTCACCCAAAAGACAGCAACAAGTCGAAAAGAAAATTGAGATGCTGGTATTCGAAGACGACTCTCCACTGGCTTCTGAACTGACCTCGCACGGAGTTGACCCTGGCGCGACGCACAGCGCGCGGGGCTGGGGCGGCTGGGGCTGGGGCTGGGACTGGCCGTGGCGGACCGGCGGGGCGGGGCAGCGCGTCGTCTGGACCACGGTGACCTGGAGGGCGTCCGGCTTCCTCCGCCCCCAGTTGAACCAGCCGCCGGGGGAAGACACTCCCCAGCCGGTGACGATCAGGGCGCCGCCTTGAACGCCAACAAGGACAACAAGCTTTAGTCAGAGAGATCCCTTCGTGGGACCATGGCACCAGGCATGCAGGGACTTCCCTCCTCGCTCACCTTCCGTGGTGTACTCCGTCAGCGGGAGCCGCGCCGGCCGCACGTAGTCTGAGAACGTGAAGGGGGTTTTGGTCCGCAACATCGCGACGTCGTTCTCCCACGTCCTGCTTCTGCGCACAAAGCAACTCACCGATCAGGCCGTGTCAGTGTGTCAGTAGACGGAGAGAGTTAGGCAGACAAAGTGTTCTCACTCGAGCTTCTTGAAATCAGGGTGCACAACCGTCTTGGAGATCTTCACCACCTGTTCGCCGTCTTCCGTGATTCGCAAGTTACTCTTCCCAGCGGCTACCTATAAACAGTTGCAAATTTAGGTTACGAGAGGTAACGAGAGGTTGCTTTGCGTTCGACTAGACAGCGGAAGCGACCACACTGTGTGGTCGCTGAGCGCCGGCAGGGTAGGCAGCCCAACGCGCTCCACTCCGGGGGCTATGTCCTGTCCAGCGCGTTGGGCTGCCTACCCTGCCGGCGCTCTATGACTCAACACTTGCCCTGAGGAACCACGCGCCCTCGACGCACGACGCCGCGGTCAGCACCCAGTCCGCGGTCACGATGGACCCCCCGCACCGGTGTCTCCAGGAGCCCCACTCCAGGCGGCGTACTGACACCTGGTAGGGGAACTGACCTGAAAATGCAGTTTCGAATCATGCAGCACGTCTCGTGTCCCTGAGTCTTGCCGAATCGGCGGCCTGCTGAAAGCGCTCGTTACCTTGCAGAGCTGTGTTGCCATCTACAATGAAGAGGCCCGCTCCAGACGGCGGCGGCGACGCCCACACTGTAAACAACGAATTGCCGGAGTCCTAATCGATTCCATTTTCGAAACAGACGCAGCCGTGCTCGTACATATGAATGCGCACCGTTCGTACCTTGCAGTGCCGCCGAGACCACGAGAAGCGCGAACAACAAAGACGCCATGGTGGTCGCGCTTGGATTCCACTGACTTCCACCTCGCACAACAGTCGAGGAATCACTGTAGGACACGCTTATCGCGATTGGCCAGAGACTTTCCCTTGTCATCGTATCTCTCAGGTGTACCGCCGTGGAGTGCTTTTCTCATTGCCCTGTATTGGCATTGGCCAATCAGGCTAAACAATCTGTCAACACTCCCGCGACCAAAACTTAAGCGAGAAACGAGTCAACCTGACGCGGTTGTGGTCTCCGACAGCCCGTTTGCCTACGTCCGGCTAAGCGGGTTGCCTATGCGCGACTGGAGGAGAATGGAGCAGGTCGTGCGGGCGGGGCGCCTCAGACCCAAACTACGGCTTTCCACATTAAATTTCAAAAATTAAACAACGATGTATAATCTTGCGCGTACACGCGGGCACTGCTTAGAGCTCTACCACATTTTCCGATTTGAGTATCAGCGATCAACTAGCGCGCTCTGGCGGCGGGTGGTCGGACTACTGCCGGCGGCCACTGCGCTCGCGCCGAAGTACGTCCGAAGCTCAACAGATGGCGCACCTAGTGGCGCCGCGCGCCGCGGACGTGGAAGTCCCTTGCGGCTGCCGCCTACTGCCGCCGAGCGCGCGTATCTAGTACACGGCCACACTCCCAGCCGCACTCTCGGAAGTGGCGCCTTCAACCTGTTGCAACAACTTGTAATTTTCTACTTTTGTAACTTGTCGTTCAAGCGAGGCGCCGCTTCCAATATTTTCAAATTGTTTCATCTCAACTACTCTGTTTCTCTATTTCTTCTTTTCTTTTTTTTTGTGTTTTTGGTTAGTGATTCAGTTTTCCAGATTTTCTTTTCCTTGTCTCTTTTTTCATGTGTGCTTTTCTTTCATTTTATCATTTTTCATTTTTGGAAGGAAAGGGAAATGATAAGAGAATGGTAAGATTGAATTTCAAATTTTAATTAAAAATATTGAAATGTTGATGTATCACAGATATGCTTGCAATACAACACAAACATCGTATATAATTTTGCGAAAGCTTGAAACATCATTAAATGATTTATCACAGGTACAGCATAACAATCACAATTGACAATTCCTTCAAAATTCTGAACAATCATTTCTCAGACATCAAATGCAATCAGCAGGAATTGAAAATTACCTAACCTAATTAAAGCTTGAGCCCTCTTACAAATTAAAGAATTGAGATCCATAATTAACACTCTCACAAAAAAAAAAACTACTGAGTCTTTCCCTCTACAAAAATTGATTCAATAAATGAGATCTGGATTAAGTGACTCTACACTTTAACTTCTAATTGTACCAATATTTAACTGAGAATCATGTTGACAAATTAGCAACATTTTACAAAGGCTTAAAAGACAGTGGTATAACCAGCCCAAAATCAGTACTGTCATAAACACGCCTTACTCTACATGACTCAACATGAACATTTTTCTTTCATAAGGCACATGGTGATAACACTGAAGGCACTGTTTACCAGGGCCGCCACATGGAGTCGACGACGACGGGCTTCTTGACGGAGTAGTCGACCACCTTGAGGAGTCCGCTGGTGTACTCCATGTCGTGGCTGGAGGCGGTCATGGGGGCGGACACCGGGGAGGCGGCGCGCGGCGAGGCGGAGTTGCGCGAGGAGGCGGGCGTCAGCGGCATGGCGTACTCCTGGGGGGCCGGTGACGGGCAGGAGGACGCCGGTGAGGCAGGGGGCGAGGAGGTGCTGGTGGTGGTGGAGCCGGTGGCGGAGACCTGCACACTGAGCGGCGCCAACTTGTCCATCTCGTTGAGGCGGTGTCCCAGGTGGGTCATGAGCTTGGTGCCGAGCTGGACGTCGACGCCGGCGGTGGCGGCCAGGCAGCGGGACACCTCGGTGGCGCAGTGGGTGAAGCCGGCGCGGAAGCGGTCGGCGTCCGTCACGGGGTTGGCGGCAAGGCGCTGCTCGCGGCGCAGGCGGTGGAGGTGGCGCACAGTCAGCTCCAGAATGTCGGCCTTCTCCAGCTTGCTCACGTTCTCGCCTTCAGCGGCCAGGGCGCCGACCATCAGGTCCTTGAGCTCGTCCAGGCAGCGGTTGATGCGGGCGCGGCGTTTGCGTTCAAGCATTGGTTTCATGACCTGAGGAAAACGAAAGAAGAATCTGGTTAGACGACCGTTTAAATGGCAAGCAGAAGGAACGAGGGAGTTTGTTTTGAAGATACTTTGTAGCGTGTATGGATAATTAAGGCGCGTTAAGGCACGTTAAGACCAGCAAACTTTAAGGGCTGATGACACAAGACAGTGAGCTCAGTACTAAACGATATTTACCTTTCTGTATTGGTAAGTCCTGGAGATGGGCTGGACCTGGTCCATGTCGACATCGACGGGAGACATTGCTTGTTCGTTCAGCATGTTTGAAGATTTGGCGAACGAGGAAGAAGAGTAGGCACAGCACTACACTTGCACTTCACTGCAGGGCACAACACACACGAGGAACTCGGTGAGTAATCCAAGAGAGCGGAGCAGACGACGACTCGCTGCGAGAGCAGAGGAGAGACCACGAGGGAAGGCACGACGTGCACTCGGCAAGAGCTCGACTTGGAATGATGGCCAGGGAGGGGAGGCGAGCGCTTAAATAAGGGAGCCCAGGTGAGGAGGGGGACGGTGGGGAGACTGTGCTGGCTCGCCGGGCGCGCCGAGCCGCGTCGAGCCGGGCCTGCCGCAGCGCAGCGCGGGCAGCGCGCAGCGTGCCTGCACACCCGCCACCCTCCCCGCGCGCTCCCCGCGCCCGTCCCCACCCCGCCCAGCCCCCGGCCCAGCCCGGGCACCGTCGGATCGTGGGAAACACTCCCGAGCCCACGTTCCCATGCCAGCCAGCCACCTGTGTGCGGGGAGGGGGCGGCGCGGGGCCGGCAGGGCGGGCAGCTGCTTCTTGCCTGGCGTGGCCTGCCAGACCTCTTTTCTTTGGACGAGGGGGGAGGCGAAGACGACGGTAGTCGACGGCGTGCTCCTGGCCGGGCTGTCCTTAGCCCTGCCACAGCGAGACCGGCCACGCCGGCGACGCCTTCAGGGAGGATGGCTGTCTCTCTTCAGCCACCGCCCGGACGGATGCCTCTCTCTCCCGCACACTGGAGAGCGATGCTCGCCGCAGGCGAGACACGCGCAGTCAATGCGCCTGCGCGCTCCGTCTCTCTCTTGCCCAGCACGCGGCCCATGCTTCTCTCTCTTCTCCGTGCCTCTTTGCGCCTCATCCTCGCTGTGCTCCCGGCAGTCTCCCGGCGGCGCGCGCTTATTCACTTTTTGGAGGAAACGCATTGGAGACGGCGGAGAGAGAGAGAGAGAGAAAGAGAGACGGACACAGTGTCGGCGTCCGGGAGTTCGGGAGGGGGTATCGCGTACGGCGTACGTTCCTGGACACACTCCAACCACGCGCAGGATTCCCACACTCGGAGGGCCATCTGCTACCGCCCCGCCGCGCCCCGCCCCTCCTATCTGACGGCGCGTTCTCACGGATCGAGCGGCGGGGCGAGGCGGGGCGGTGCCGGGGCGCACGGCGCAGCGTGTGGTTGACTCGCGCCTCGCCTCGCGCCCGTCGCGCGCCGGAGCGAGAGAGACGGAGACTGCGGCTCGCGCCGGGATGAGTTACTTGTGCCGTGCGCGGCTCGCGGCGGCTCGCGGCCCAGGGCGTAAGAGCGCGTGGCGCGGCAGGGCGTGGCGGCTTTTCCAGCGTGTCGCGGCCAGGCTCCAGGGCGGCTCCAGCGTGTCGCGCGTGTCTGCTGGAAACGGAAATTCGGAGAAATGAGAAAGAGACGGGCGGTGGCGATAGTAATCGGTCAGTCAGACTGTTTCGCTTTCGTTGGAGTGATTGGTGACGCCGTCCGCCTGACACTGTCGGTGTCGCACTTGACGGGGCACTGCCGGCAGCCCGGCCTGCAGGCACCCTGCAGGCACCCTCTCGTTGCTGCCGCCGTGCGCCATGTCCGAGGCCCCATTTGACTGACCTGTCCTCTAGCGGCGCTACACTGCCTGGCTGCCGGTCCGTCCGTCTTTCCGTGATCCGCTAATGCCCACCGGGCCACCGGGACCGGCCGTGGACCGGCAGACGGCGATACTACACTTTATCTGCCTTGCGGTCGATGCGGGGACGAGGCTGGTTGCTCGCCCCCCGCGATCCCGCGAACTGTTGTCGTCTTGATTTGTCATCGGTCTGCGCCAAAAACGGATCGCGCCGAGCGGCACTGCGGCCACTGCCCGCTGGCGGCGTGCTGGCGGCGTGCTGGCGGCCACCGCCTGGGGCAGCGCGGCAGCGCCATCGCGGCGGTCATTAAAATGCCCTACGACCGACTCGCGACTCGCGCAGAGCCGTGCAAATCTCGGAAACGGCACGCCGAATCGCCCTGCCGGGACTTTGGCTCGTGAAATAAAATCGGAGTGGCCCGAGGTGCGTTCAAGTCCCCTGCGCGCAAGCGGAGGAAGCGCGTCGATAAGGCGCTGTTTGAGTCGCGCAAATTGTGGCCCTTCCTCAATTGGGCGGCAGAGCTTCTGCGAACGGGGCGTGTGTCACTGAGCGGAAGCGCCTTATCCCCACATCGGGCACCACACCGCACCATCGCCACCAGAATCAACACTCCGATGTGGGTTAAACGGGTGCACGGCAACAAACGGAAAGAAAGAAACTGCAAAGGCTGCCGTCGATAAAGGTGCACGTGTGCCGCATGTCCGATGAGCGACTTTTAAATGGAAGCCACCTCGGCACTTCTTTTTAAAACGAGTCGCAATGTGTCGAACGACGTCCAACGAGTGGAGTGAGGCCGGGCATGCGAGCCGCGCGCGTCCAGCAGCGCGTCCAGCAGCCAACCCACTCTGCTTTCTTCCGCGCCCCTCCTCCGATCGTCAGCCCGGCTGCCAGCGGCTGCCAGCGGCTGCCAGCGGCTCCGGTGTGGGAAAATGCAGCAGGTGGTGGCGTCCGTCCCGGTCCGTCCTCAGAGTGTGCTGCTAGTGCCCCCCGGTGCCCCCGCCCCTCCTCCCGCTGCAGTGGGGCTCTCCGAATCTAATGACTGGTCTCCGGTGTTAATGTCGTAATACGGTGCTGGTGCGTCGAGCGGGTTGCGCGCACCTCGTTTGCAGGTTAGGTGCCCGGCGCGGCGTGGGCGCTAACGCGCGTCAACGCCAGTATGCCCGAGCGTCGCCGCCTGGATCGTCTTATCTACTTATTTACAGAGCGCCAATTTCACGGCCTTTGTTGACTCGACGGCGCACTTTCGCACTTGCTGCTGTTTGCTGCTCGCCGCAGCCTTTCTTCCTGCAAACGAGACAACGGCGGCGGTGCGGCATCTTTGAGGACTTTGTCTCGGGGTCCTTGGCCGGGCTGCCGGGATGGTAGGACCTGGAAGGGCTTTGCAGCCACTAAGCCGCCTACAAAACACCTTTCTGCTTCCTCGGCACCTCGGCGAAATGGCGACCGGGTGACAGTAAATCATGGCCGGAGACGAGGGCCCCAAATGCGGCGCCGGGCGGCGGTGACGGCACGGGCGGGACACGGCGGGGCAGCTCTGCAAAATTTATTGTTGACCGTTCGACGGACTAAAGACCGAGTGCAAGGACACTGCTGCTTTGTCGGGCTTTGCTTGGTGTTTCAGCAGAAAAATAAAATTGTGTTTTTGTCGCTTTCCATTTGATAGCTCATTCTTGGCTCTTGCTCAGCCGATACGCACATAACAAAGTGAATATGAATGTGATTCGAGAGCTGTTTATCTCGCAACGGTGCGGCCATTTGACGCCCGGTACACCCGCACACCTCGCAATCAGCCCCCCCCCCCTTTTTCTCTCTGTCCCGTAGGGCCATCGTCTCAAGACACCAAAAAAATCATGCATGTGGGAGATATCCCGGAGGAGAAGAAACGACGAAAAAAGGAGGACTTAAATATAATGGCCGCCAACAAGCGATCGCACGTGCTACCACTGTGAGCGCTCTCTCTCCCTCTCTCTCGCTCTCTCGCGCGCTCTCGCTCTCCGTCTTGCTCGTTTTATTTCTTGGCTGCGTCGTCTTATCTCCCTCCCGCTCGACCGGCCGCCGCACCCCTCCGGGGACAAAAAAGAAGTGTGGAGGTTGGATTGCGGCGGCTCCCCCTTCCTCCCCTTCCCCCTCCCGCACGTCTTGAAGTGCTCCTGCAGGACCAGCTGCGTTCCCACGATCCGAGCCGAACCCTCACAACATGACACTGCACTAGGAAGGAAGGGATGAGGAAAAGGCGGGCGGCAGCGCGTGTGTGTGTCTGTGTGTGCGTGTGCTGGTCTTGTGTGTGTTTTCGTATTATGGAATTTGTGCGCGCGGGGCCGGGGGGCCAGGGGGCTCGGCAGCTCGGCAGTGGGTCTTGGGTGGGTGGGGCGAGGGAAGGGGTGCTAACGGACTGCGCACTCCAAGCGAAACCGAAGAAATAACTGATTTGAACAAAATGGCGCGAAAGGAAGACAGTCCAATTTGAGGGCGCGATGTGCCCGAGCGATCGGGTTGGCTGTTGGCGCTGGGGTCCGCGACGCCCACCGCGTAGTGTGATAGGGCCTCGCCTCGCTTTGCATCGGGGACGCCGCCTAGCTGACCTCCCGGCGACCTCCCGCACCTTGAGCAGGCTGGCTGCATGGCTGGCTGCATGGCTGGCGCACGCGGCTGCATGTGTGGTGGTATGCGGCGCGCGGTGGCGCGCGGTGGCGGCTGGGGGTGGTGGAAGGGGGTGAGGGTGGCGCGTGGGAACGCCGAGGGTGCGCGCCGCCCCCTGCCGCCGCCCGCATGCCGCCAGCTGTTGCATGCCTCGGCACTCGGCACGCCGCCGCTAACCAGTTGCGTGCCAACGAGGAGCAGTCCGAAAGCGCGCTGGACGGCGCGCCGAGTTAGTGCGCTCATGCCGACGACGACGCCGGCGATGCCGGATGGCTTGGCGCGGCGGGGAAGCAGTTGGCGCGAACCCGCCACTTTGGCGCGCGGTGGCGGCATGCACCACGCGTTGCGCCGCGTTGCGCCGCGTTGCGCCTCACGGTGGAGACTTTGCCGTCGGCGCACGCCACCACACATCCTCATCAAAATAAACAATTCAGAAGAACATAATTTTGGCTTAGCTCTAAATTCATACGAGGGTCGTTGAGATTTCCATAGCACCTTGCTCGTCATACTGTCGCAACGATAACGGCCTTCTTCGCCTCGACACGCAGCGCGGCGCAGCGCGGCGGAGCTTACGTACTTCCCAGGCGAGCAGCCTATCGACGAATTAGTAGGCGCATAAGAAGGCGCACGAGTGCGCTTTGCGTTACAAAGTGTGGCTCGTGTTGACCCCTGGCCGCCCCCGGCGCGCCTTGGGTCCGCGGCGTTGCAATGAGCCGTGTTGTATTCGCCGGCCTCGACGGGGAGGTATAAGGGCCTCGACGGCCATGACGAGCAGCGCGAGCAGCCGAACGGCAGTGGACTGTCTGCCTCACTCTCGTCGTTCATGAGGAGTGCCGTGAGTGCGAGGGAGAACGACCGACGAAGCGCTGTTCGGAAACAGCCTGCTGGCACGCAAAGAAACTAAACTGCGCGTAAGCCGACACGCGCGAGACGCGCCCTCCGCGAAGAAGGCCGCCTTTTTGCTCACGTGCACCACCGCGGTCCGATCGTTCGATCCTAATGCGATGCAAAAGGAATGCTACAAAATGTGCCGGCTCGGGTTTGGTTTTCACGGCCGCCAAGGGCAGGGCGGGCAGGGCGGGCAGGGCGGGCAGGGCGGGGTTAGCGACTCGGACACCTGAGTGCCCCCGTGGAATGCAAATGGCAACCGCGACACGTGGCAAGAAGCACGAAGCGTCATCGGCTGACCATCGTTTGCAGAAGGAAGCACGTGATGTTCGGATCTCTGCTCGCACTGCTCTGCACCCCGCGCCTCGAAAATGCGAAATGACTAGTAAGGTTGTACCGGCGGACCACTCTCACTACTAAAATTCGCTAATCGACTCGGTAATTTCTCTCCAGGCTGACGGCTTGGGACGCCACGCCACTCACGGTCAGTCTCGAACTTAGTCTCGGACTGAGTCTCGGACTGAGTCTCGGACTGAGTCTCGGACTGAGTCTCGGACTGAGTCTCGGACTGAGTCTCGGACTCCGCCATGCAGGCCGACAGGAAACCGCGCCACTGAAGCAGCCAATGAAGCGCTGGGCCGCGGGTAATCAGTGGTACCGAAATTCACGGAGGACCTGCTTTGAATTGACGTCATGGCAGCAATGAAATGCACGGGTAAGTTCGTCGCTGGCGAATGCGCCGCCTCGATTCTGGGACTCTAGGTCTGACCAGGGCTGCGCCAATGGCAGCGCCAATGGCAGCGCCAACGGCTGCACGTCGATTTGATTGGCCCTAAGCCGACTGGCGGACTGTCGAGCGATTCAGAAGCGTCGTTTCGTCGCTCTGTCTCTCTCGCACTCATAGAGCCCTCCGTATGGGTGCGAGAGAGACAGAGCGACAAACCGCTCTTTTGAATCGCTCGACTGGCGCCAACGTGCCGGCCGAGCCGCCCAATCGCCACTCGCCAAACTCAGTTAGGCGCGTTCAATGGGTACTCGTTCCGGCGTTCCGGCTTGCGGCGTTGCGCGTGAGATGCACGCGTGGCCCACGCGCGCCAACGGCCCGGCCGCCCGGCGCTGCGCTAGCTGCGCTGTCCCCGTGGACGGCCGGGTGCCCGCCGGGTGCCCGCCGGGTGTCCGCCACGCACACACACGGACGCACACACACGCCCAACACGCCCCAGACGGCAACCCCACACAGGAGGACCGGAGAGTTTCCCACGTTCGGGCCAAGCAGGCCAAGCAGGCGAAGCAATAGGAATGGTCCAGGTGGGGGGTGGGGTCGCCCGGTCGCCCTGAGGTAAGGGAGGCCAGGTGCCGCTGCCGGGCGAGGGGCGAGGCGGCGCGGGGAGGGGTTGGATCGCACACACATCCTTCCTTCCCGTTCCCACGGATCTGAAGGAGCACGCTGTGCATGCTCCGCTATGCAGGCATGCAGGCTGTGCGTCAAGGCGGGAGGGTGCGAGGCGGCGCGGCGGGTCGGGGAGGGTCGGAGGGTCGTCCTTGGAAGGGTGCGTCGAGTCCAAGGAAATAACGCAACCTCGGCCGGCCCGGCCGGCCGTTGGGACGCGGCGTGCGTGTGCGTGCGTGTGCGTGCGTGTGCGTGCTGCGTGGCCACCACGCGGCGCGCCATTTCCTTTGGCGCGAAATAAAGGCCCTGCGTCCGAAAGGTTCCACAGCACGCGCGTAAAGCAACATCGTGCGTCGCGGTTTCAGCAAACAACTCAAACAAAATAAAGAATGTTTCCGAATTTTTCCAATGGCAAGGCGAGAGTTGTACAGTTCGCCGGAGAATTTCAGTCTCCGAAGAATTTTGAACGCGTTGGAAGCCTTTTTTGGGTAGCCTCCTACGCCGAATTCGGGCCTTCTATCCCGTCCGCCCCGCCTGCCCCCTGTGAATGCATGAATGCATGCATGCGTTCGGACCTGACACTGTACACGCTCGGCCCACGGCTCGCATTGCTACCCGTTCCACGTGTTCCACGTGCACACCACGGCCTCGTGGCATCCGGGGCTTAACACGCCGTAAAACAATAGTCCCAATAGAGGTACACGTACGTCCCTCCGAAGAGCCTACCGCCATGAACAGGGGGCGGGGGTGGCTGGCGACGCATTGCGTATTTGTCATAAGTTTGTTGTCCGCCACGCTGACACCTGCGCGGTGCGGACGGTCGGCTGGGCAACGAACTGTCCACGTGCAGCACGTGCGTGTCGCCTGAGTGGCCCGACGGGGCGGCCTGACGGGCCTGACTCCTGGTGCCTTGACGCCATCTTGCGCCATGCGGGCGGGCCAACGCCATGGCGACGCGGCGACGCAGAGGGGCTCTACCGGGCCACGCTGTGTCGCCGCGTCTGGCGCGCTGGTCATGAAATCTGGCCTGTGAGGCTTCATTCATAAAGAAGCCCCGCAGTGGGGCGGGCGGGGCAGGGCGTAGCGCTGGCCATCAATGGGCTGATGGACTGCGGCCCGCAGTAACCCAAGCCGATAGCACGGCCAGGCGTGGGGCGCAAGGGCGGGGTGCAGGGCGGGGCGGGGCGGGATGCAGGGCGGGGCGGGGCGGCCAGCACTCACAGCGACGCCTTTGATCGGGAAAGAAAGAAAGCAATCAAATTTATCAAGGAGCGGGAGGGTGGGGCGGAACAGCCCACGCCCAGGAAAGTCCTCGGCGAAACGCCCGGTCGGTCGGCATTAGCGAGTGGCAAGGGGAATTCCGGGGAAAGGGCGCGGCGAAGTAGATGCAACTTGCAGCTCTCCTACTTAGAGTAGAGCGCCCTGGACACTGTCCAGGTCACCTGGCTGACGCCTGCGGCCGACGCCTGGCCGCCTGTCATCTTCGTCACGTCGCCGTTCGATGCGCACTTCCTGCGCCCTGCCCTGATTAGTCTCAAATGAGCGCGTCGGTCCGGTCGGCGAGGGCCCCGGCCACCTCCAGGCTCTTGTTCTTGTTCTTCTTGTTGCTGCGGTGATGATGATGCTGAGATGAGGTCCGGTCCGACGGTCAGCCCCTTCCCGCAGGGAGCCCTCTACCACCGCCCCGCCCGCCCCACCACGCCTCCGGCCAGGACTCCGGCGGCTCGATGGGCCCCTGCCCCGCCTCACCCCGCCCCGCCCCGCAACGTCGAGTAGTGGCATCACGCCGGGCAGACTCCGGCAGCACGCCCTTCCCTCCCCTCCCCGCCAGACACCTTTCCTGCGCCCCGGCAGCCCCGGCAGCCCCGGCCCCCTCACCGGCGGCATGCGATGCGTGCCCGGTCCGCCGGGGCGGCCGGGGGTCCTGGGGGACGGGGAGAGGGCTGGCGGGGGCACCGAGAAGCGTGGGAACGCGACGGGAAGGAACCTCGGCGCGCCTCGCCTCGAGCGGGCTGCCTGCCTGGCTGGCTGCCTGGCTTGCTGCCTGGCTTGCTGCCGGCCGGTAGATGGAGTGGCTCCGGCCGGCTTCTTGGCGTCGGCGCACGAACGGGTTGGAGGGGGAGAGGGGTCTGCCGGCACGGCGCGGGCGTGGCGGCCGTCTCGACGGCACGCTCGCGTCCAGCCCGCGGCGTGGGGGCCACCGGGGGGACGTGGACATGATTGGGGCGTCGCTGTCCTGTACGGCACACCACGGCACGCCACGGCACGCCCCACGCCTCGTGATGCCGGTGTGTGATACATCCAAGTGCCTGTCCACGCCAGGACGTGCCGCCAGGCGGGGAGTGGCGGCGCGGCGCGTCTAGGTGAACGTGTGGGTGAAGCCCCTGTGGCCCGCGCATACGAATGCCAGTGTATTTCAGAACACGTGTTTCTTTACCGACGAGTGGGACACGCTGGAATGCCTGATGGCGTCGGATGGCGTTGACAAAACCTTCGCCGCCCGGTCCGACGAAAAATATGGAAATGCCCAGGGTTGGTTTCGGCAGCTTGACGGCGCGTCCGGCGACGGCCAGGTCATGGATGGCCCTGGCTCCGCAGTCATCAGCATTATTGGGCCCGTGGTCGAAATTTGGTCGCGGCGGCACGGACTTGGCGCACCTCCCCCTCCCACCCCTGGCCACGCGTCGCGGCACGCTGCGCCGCGGGCGGCGCATGCCTCCGCATGCCGGCACACATGGCGCGGCGCCGACGCAGCGCGCGTTCCCACGGTGGGGTGGGGGCCGCGGCGCGTCGCGGCACGTCGCAGCTGGCGATGCGCGACTGCCGCCCAACTAGCCCCGCGACTTGGACCGCCGGCCGGCAGGGCGGGGCTGGCGGCACGGCGTCGCGGCCCATGGTCTAGTGCACACGCGCCGCGCTGGTATGCGCGCCGAGGTGGCACGCCGTCATGGGAGAGCGCGCGCCCCGCCAGCCCCGCCGGCGTCGTGTCGTGCCGCCGCGCTCGCGTGCCCCCGCGCGATGTGAAGCGATGCGGCAGCACCTGGCGCCGCGGCCGGCGGCCTGCCAGCCCCGTCTGCCCGGCCGCGGACACGGAGGCCGCCCCGCCTGCAGCCAGCCAGCCGCACGCGCACAGCCCGGCCTCCCGTGCGAAACCTCGATAAGCCGAAAAGGGTGCGGCCCCAACAGCGCACCCACCCACGCACGCGCCAAAACCCGACCCGCGCGGCTTCGAGTCCACCGCGCAGACAAATGGACCCGCGTACGAGGCTCTCGTCATTTCAACACAGCAAGCTTGGCAAGCACGGCAAGTACGCACTGCGGTCATCTCCGCCAGCTTCCACCGGTTTCCAGAAGAAGCTTGTTGGCGGCCAAGGCCAGTCGGTGCGATGGTGATTCACGCTGTCGCGGCTGTCGCGTGTGTTTTCACGAGGGCGGTCACGGCGGCCACGGTGCCCCGCCGCCACAAGCCAGATGATATCGCGGCGCGGCGGGGCGGGGCGGCGGCCGGTCTTCATGGGAAGTGGTCCCGCGGCCGTGTGCCTCCGCTAACAGGTGTCTTCATGTCACGGTCGGTGATCGCAGTGGCGAGGCAGAGCGCGCGGGGCGCGGACCAGCGGGGCAATCCGCCGCGCCTTCCTGCACACCTATTTCATTTTTTCCGGGACCATTATACGCCCCAGTCGATCGTGCCGCCGTTCGCTCCCCCATTTCGCCTTTCAAGAAAAAGATTCCCCATTTCGTATCATTATGTGTATGCTTTTTATGGCCGCCCCGCCTCCGCGGCGGGCCCAGCGGGCTGGTGGTGGCGGTGCGGTACCTGTGCGGCGGTACCGCCGTCGGGGCCGCGCCCAGGGGCCGCGCTGCCGCGTGACAGGCTGCGCTAGGTTCCCACACTGCGGCCCCACCTGCTCCCCGGCCAGGCCACCCCAACAGGTCCATTGTGATGGTCACTGGGCAGGAAGTGCATTTCGGCTGGCCCCGGGGCTGGCCCCCGATATGGAAGTCATCTCGGTGGGGCGCGGCCGACGCGGCGCGTTGTGCCCCTATCGAGAAAAAGGAGGAACGGCAGCGAGACGTGACCGGAAACCTGGATGGGAGTGTGACTCCCGCCGCCGCTGCAGCGCGCTGAGGCTCTGGAATTCGTTTGGAGGCTGCTACCGGTATTGATGATGGTAATGACGGGGAAGAGGCGAGCAGCGAGCATCGCGCAGCACCGCGCAGCACCGCACAGCACCGCACAGCACCCAGGAGCGAGCGGGGTCCGCCCGGCCCGTCCGGGGCGCATTCCGTCTGAAAAGTGTTCAACTGGGCTCAAAATGACTGCAGCCTCCCTAACCACACGTCGGCGTGCTCCACGCTGCGTGCCCGGGGCGTGCCATAACTACGCATGCCAGGCCTTTTGCTGTTATTGACTGCCGACTCGTCGCTGCGTCGGTTGGATCATATCCTGCACAATTTACTTTGGGCCCAAGTAGTGGTCTATTGGGGAGCATTGGACTGCTGCCCGCTGCCCCGTCCTACCACGCGGAAAATGTGTCAATTCACAAGAAACAAGAATCCCCAGGATGTCCACAGGAACTTGCCTACAGGCCGAAAAAAGTTGGCTAGTTTCGTTGTTTCCATAGCGGCCTTCTCGCCCTCCTTGTATCTCGAGAAGCACTTGATTGACTTTGGCGCCAAAAATACTTCGCGCCGGTTTTACCGCGGTGGGCTGCCGTTCTAATAGCCTGTCGAATGACGCGCTGCGCCGTGACTGCGCCAAAGTGACCGGCAGACGACGCGGCGCAGTTAAAGTGCCTGGGGTCGTTTGGCTAATCCGCGGGCAGTTCGCCCCGCGCCCCGGCGGGCCCGGCGGCCGGGGGGGCCACACAGTCTGGCCACTATCGGCCCGCTCGCGTGGCCGGCGCGGCAGCGCGCCCCAGGGACACGTCAACAAACACGCATCAACTCGATGCCTCTGCGAAGGGCTCTGAAATACGCGCCTGAGGGTGACTTGGTGCAGTAACGAGCGATGAGGCATGCCGAGCCACCTAAAAAATTATCGACCACTATCACTGTTTTTAGAGTACAAATTCGATTGTGAAATCAAGCAAATTGACTTTGGTTGCAACTCGGGGCCTTCAAGTTACAGGTGGTGCCCACATTCGAAGACAGCTCGTCATTATCGTGCGAAGCCTCTTCTAGTCACGTCCCGCCGCTCTCCGTTTTCTCACTAACGCTATCGAACAACAACTTCTAAATCGTACTGCTTATCGAGTTCCCCCGAAAACGCCCCATTTGATCCGGCGGGGATCAGACATCGCTATCGTCGCGCTGCCGTCCTTCACTTTCCACTCGATAATGCGGAAAAGGGACGAAGCGACGAGGCCAGGGCCTCTCTGATTGCGCCTTATCAAAGGGAAGAAGTTTCCTGGTCTAGCCTAATCCAACCACTACCCTCCCATTAATGAGGCAAGCTGAAATTTTGGCGCTGGCTCCGTTCAGTCAGTAGTAGAGCCGCTTAAAGTAAGACTGAAATGACCGGTGATCTATCGTCCTGTCCCCCACTTCGTTTCATGTTTTCGATTCATCGTCCAGATCGAAACCCAAACCGCGACGCCTCTGCTCTCCTTCCTCAAAATCTTTGACTTGCTTTTCTGCCGGCGTTTTTCCGCGCACAATGCTTCAAAGTTTTTCTGGCTGCGTTTTTGAAGAAGCGCGCCCTCGTGCAACAACAAGCGCGCCCATTTGACCACAAGCTTCCCCCATCCGCCGACGGAGCGCGCCTCTGCGCCGACTGCACCGCCTCGGCGACGCTGGCGCTGCGTGGCGCGCGGCAGAAGCGTGAACTGCAGGGAGCACGCGCTCGGCCCGCGCTCTTTGAAACGCACGTGCTCTCGCGCCGGCGGCCATGCTGGGCGACCGCAGCGCTGGCACCCCTCGTGAAGAGTGCGGCGATCGAGTCAACTATCTGTGCAGGTCTCTGCAGGTTTGGACAAGTTCCGTGAAGTGTGGGTGCGCAGGTGTTTCGATTTCCTCATTCAAATTTCTTTTTGAAGTGTGTGTATTTTGTGTTCCTGCCTTTTTTGGGTGTTTATCTTTTCTCCAGGCATTTCTTTCTTTCATTATTTCATTTTCGTTGGTTTCAGAACGGGTTTTTAGGGGTGCTGTTGGAATGATATAACTAGGATAAGGTTCAATTGATTTTTAATTAAAAAATTGAGAAACGATTCATCAACATACAGTCACTGGTGAGGGCACTTGGAATTTGTGCAACTCATAAAGCTTTGTACCATCACAGTTTCAAAATTAAACTACTCAATATCACATGAATCAATGCGATTCACAAACAAATTGAGCGAATGAAACTCAGTTCATAAAATGTACATGTTACCGACACTTGTGCGATCTGCGCGGGCTACACATACTTCACAACAAGTACATCAGTCACAAAAGAATTAACGCTCCTTACAGTAAAGCTCCATATCACTTCAAAGGACGGAAATTTTTAAATTCTAAAAACTGCGTCCTTCAATCCGTCTTACTTAACTATGAGATCACAAAAGGCTGCTGATTTCATAACTTCACAACAAAATCCTAAACTCTCAACATCGATAAAACTTCGCAAAACGTAGCGGTCCCGGAAATTATTTTTATGGCAATACAACGCGGATCCACTACTATAAAACGAAAGACCTAATCCATCTAATTAAAGCTTAAAACCAATTGTCAATTATTTATCAGATATAATCCGATTTAAAACAGTAAAAAATTCTCAAACTGATACAGTTTAAACAAAAGCGAGTAACTTTCGTCACACGAAAGTCGACACTCACGGCACATTTCCACTCGTTTCACGACGGCCGCGACCGAACACAACTTGAGCAACAAATTAAATCACTGGGCTAATCACTTCACTGGTTAGCAGGCGCAGGGCGTGCAGTTGGCGATCGGGCAGGCGCTGGCGAAGGTGGAGTAGGGCTCGTAGGCCTCGAAGGCGGGGGTGGCCTGGACTTCGGGGAGCTGGTGCTCGGTGATGTAGGGCGTGTTGTCGCTGCAGCACAGGTCGCTGTCGGCGCTCATCGGGGTCCAGCAGAAGCCGTCGACGGCCTCCTGGTCAATGACGAAGTGCACGGGGATCACCTGGGGCTGGCCGGGCACGATGGGGATCTCGACGACCTGGCCGCCGACCCACACTTGGATGGAGGCGCCCTTGGGGTGCGCGAGGTCGTCCAGGAGGCGGGCCTCGAGGGCCTCGTTGGCGGCGTTGTCGGCGTCCGCGTCCTGGCAGGAGTCCTGGGCCCAGCAGCAAGGCGCGGTCTCCTTCTGGTAGTAGGTCTTTTCGGAGCGGCCACGAACCAGGGAAAGGACTGGCTTGAGCATCTGCACAAAACAAGAAAGCGAGTACGTTAGTCTCGAGGTCTTCGCGGGCAAGGCGTTCAAGTCGCCAGGGAAACACAAGTTCAGAGCAGAGTGCGCACTGGAGGCGACACGTACCTTTTTCAGCTTGTGGATTTTGCGGTCCAGGGCGGATCGGCGCTGCTGCCGCTTGGCGGAGGAGGCGAGGAAGCTGCGGTAGCAGTTGCTGATGTTCTCGTTGTGGCACATGGTATCCATGACGGCGGACATGTCGAGCACTGAGAGTGAAGCAAGGCGAAGAGCGAGCGAGGTGCTGGCAAGAGCGAGCGAGGAGCGACGTGGAGTGAGCGTCGGAGAGGTCGTCTACAGACTGTGCCGGTTCCACGTCGGGCAACGCTTTTATAGTTTCTCGTGACGTCACGGCCACGCCGAGCGGCCGGAGCGCGGCGCGAGGGAGGCTGCAGGCGGTGGTGGGGGCCGACGCCGGGCGACGCCGGTCCTTCGGCAGGGCTCGGCCGCCGCTTCGGGCGGGCCTCGGTCGGGCTTCGGGACTCGGCTCGTGGCAGGTGTGCGCTGCACCAGGCGCGGGGGTGAGGCGGGGGAGGAGGCGGGCAGGTTGGGGGTGGAGGGGTGCTGCAGCCGGGCGAGCAGGCATGGAGCAGGCGAGCCTCGAATCGTGGGAACACCGAACAGCGAGCCTTTCCCACACCGAAAACGGCAGATGGTAAGTGTGAGTCCTCCGGGGGTGGGGGTGGGGGCAGTGGAGGGTGCATGCAAGTGTGTGAGGGTCCTCTCGGGGGCGGGGGAGGGGGTGGGGGAGGCCTTCTGTATCGCACACTGGTTTCTCTGCTTCTCTTGCTCTCTCCTTCGCTCCCTTTTTTGTCGTATGGGATCATCTCTCCGTGCCCCGCACCTTCGCCATGCTTCGCGCTGCCCCCTTTGCAGGCAACGCACACACACACTCACACACACGTGGCGACACACGTGGCCAGCACGCTGAGGAATCTTGGGCGGTGGGGTGGGGACGGGTGAGGCAAGTACGTGCAGTGACATAGGCCACGCCAAGAGCGGCCGCCCTGGGGCCCAATGCGAGGCCTCGGGGCCATAGGGCGCCACCACGTGGCCCCTCCCGTCCCGTGGCCCTCGCCAAACACTTCGCAGTGAGTCACGCTGCACGGCGCTCGGAATGCGGTGCCCAACTGGGCTGCACTCTCGTGCATAACTTTGGGCTTGAGCGCCCTGTTGTCTGCCTGCGCATCGGAATCGCAAACGAATGCGGGGCTCAAGTGTTCGCTCCTGAGTTACAGTCTCTGCTTCGGGCGCTCCGTCCTCCCCCGGCCGTCCCTGAGACATCCATAATCCCCCGCAATCCTGGAGTGGACGCGCTGCCGGGCCTGGAAGCTGGGGCTGGAGCTGGAAGGTTGCCTTGACAGGCAGGTGGCGCGTCGCTGCATCGCTCGGGAGTCCGTCGAGGCCCCGCTTCCCACGACGAGATATTGGCGGGAAAGCGAGGCACGGAGCCCCCAGCCCCCCGCGGGGCCCCTCCCCACCTGGCCCAGGATGGCTCAGGACCCAAGTGTGTGCTTTCCCAAAGAACAGAAAAAGGTCACGATGATGTCAAATGATTAGTGACAAGATGACATCATTGCCGACGGTCAAAGTTGGCGATTTGACGTCAGTGCATGTCAAGATCCTTGATGCCGTAATCTATGATCGAATATTGCGGAAATCGAGTCAATTCTAGTCATGAGGGGTCCCTGATGCAGCGTGACTTTATCAATGGCTCATGACGTCAATATGCTTTTTCTGTTCTGTGTCGCAGCCTCCACTCCCCTTTTACTACGGCCACGCTGCTTCGCTACTACGGGCCGACTGCGGGCCCCTCCCCTTGATCGCGCCAGTCCGTCGCACCGTCGCCATGACGACACAAACTGCAGTGCAGTGCCCTGCAGTGCCCTGCACAGGTACGGCGCGGACAATGGGTGATTATTACTTTGGCAAGCGGAGCGGGGGAGGGGAGGGGTGGGGCGCATTGTGCACCCCTGTGCACCTTGGGCACATCTTTTGTGCACCTCGCAGCGGCCACGCTGCGCCACGCTGTGCCCATGTGGGACAATATAGTGTCGTAGTAAGGAGTCGTAGTAGACCTAGGCCCGCGTGGTTGTGGCCGGGGCGAGGCGGGGGCGGCGGGGGTGGGTGGCCCAGGAATTGGAGGGAAAGCTGCGCCGACCCGGCCGGCCCCGCAGCGCAGCCCGCGCAGCGCGGGAGAAGAAGAAGAAGAAGAGGGAGAAGGCACTGACTGCAGCAGCCAGCAACAACAACGCGTGGCCCTCACGTGGGCGTCGTGCACGTGGTCGCGGAGCACGCGGAGCACGCCGCCAGCGTGCAGCGCCACAAACAAACAAGTCACACGCACGCACGCGATGTCGCGATGTCATGTAAGTCACGTCACCGTCATGCACGGCGTCGAGGGGGCATTACAGTGCGGGGGCGTTCCCCGTCTTGTTCCGTGTGCCACGTGGTCATAAATGTATTCGGAGGGCTTGTCACTCCCCCCCACGTGGTCGTTGCGTGAGTGAGTGTCACTTGTTTTCGTCATTTGTTTAGCGTAAACACGCGTACTCACCAGTAAAAGCGTAAAATATCCAGTTGTAAGTGACCTGCTTTTCACTCCCCCCCACGTTCGTTGCGAGTCGATGTCCCTGTTTCGCGGTTTGTAAACGCGAGCGCGTACTCACCAGCTCCAAAAACGCTCCAAAATATCCAGTTTTCAGCGACCTTCGTCACCCCCAAAAGCAGTCGTCCCCGATCGCGCCGCTCAAAGCAGTGCGGGGATGACAGCACAAAGCTTTGCCCCACGCCCCTAAGAGTGCGGACGCAAGGCGCAGGCGGCGACTGCAGCGGTTTCTGCGCGTCACTCGGCGCGTCACTTTGTCCCTTTGTCTCCGCGTCGCTAAACGGACACCCATCGGACACCCGTGCCGAATCGGGCCCTTCCAGGACGCCGTCGAGGACAACACTTCCAGGAGTTGGCGGCCAAGGTGTGAGGACGGCGCGGACGCTTCGCGCATCGCGTCATCAAGATGGCGCAGCGCGGCCAGGCGCTGGAGCGTCACGTCACGCCACGCCACGCCACGCCACGCCTCGTCACGGGGCCGAAGTGGCGGCCACACCCACGCCACGCCACGCCGGGCAGTAGTGCTCAGGTAGCGCTCCGGCCCCCTGCCCCCGTTCCCTCCACTTTTATTTTTTCGTGAGTCAGAAAAGTCGAAAAAGCAGCGCGAAGGCCCGAGCCCCGAGAGGGGGCCGGGGGCTCCGCACACACACGCTCACACACACACACACACACACACACACACACACACACACACACACACTCACGGCGTGTATACTCAGGGCGGGAGACAGCCGGACACTCGGGGCAGCTGCACCTGCCTGCGCCTTACTGCGGTAACAGGACCAGACACGCTCGGCAACCTCGTCCCCTCCTGCCCCCCTCCGCCCCCTCCTGCCCCCGCCCCTGAAAGGATCGCCGAGACCCGAAACTCAGCTTCTCCTCTCCCACGGTCCTGGTGCACGTGTTGGGCTGCCCCCTCCCCCTCCCCGCAGCACACACGACCCTCCCCTCGCCCCTCGGGCCCTTCGGGCGCCGTGCCATGTAAGGTGCGCAGACCCCCTCCCCCTCCCCAAATGATAGAGCCCTGTAAGTACGAAAATGATAATGACTGCGGCCAAATTGCATGCCACACGACTTTTTACGCACTGATACTTTTCGGCCTTGTCCTAGTCCCTTCAGCACAGGGTTCAAATAGAATCCGCTCAGGGTTCTTCATCAGACCGAAATGCTCACTTGCCTGCCGAACAGGTAGTGCCACAGCCAAAGTTATAATTACAATGAAAATTACACTTGTAAAAAAGGAGACCGTTGCACTCGGCGTGCAAATCAGAGCCCTTTTTCTGGCGTCCTAGTTTTTTCCCCGCGCCCTGTTGCACACGTGTGTCGCGCTCCCCTCACGGCCCGTCACGGCCCGCGGTGGGGTTCGTGGGGTTGGAGGTCGGGGTTGGGGCAGCCCAGGGCGGGAAGAGGGGCCGCCCCCCGCCGAGGGCACTGTGCCGCACTGCACCGCTATCCCAATACTAAGCAGGGGTATTAATTTGCAGGTGAGCCTCTGCCCAACCCTTCGGTCACGCTCCACTGGAAAAACTTCAAAAAAAATTTGAAAATATGTTTTCCCATTCTGACATTTTGCTGTTCGCGGACTGCGCTGCTCGCGAGTGCTGGCTCGCGGGCTGGTCTAGCGGCTGCGCCCGCGAGCCGCGCGTAGGCACCACGACACACAGCGGCGCCCGGGCGAAGCCTACCCTTCCGCTAGAACGGAGACGCGGAGACGCGGAGCCCGCCGCGGCCTGCGTCAAGCTGCGTCAAGCCTCCTCCTCGCGATGACGAAACGGAACATCGTTACGGCGCGAAAAAAGCGCCTCGGTCATGTCATGGGCCTTATTAATACAAAGTGAAGGCCATGATGGCTCGGTAATGATTCAGAAAGTGGCTCAATTCAACGCGGCATGCAGTCATCGGCTGCAGGCTGCGTGTTTTTGCCCCGCCGCGAGGCTGAGGCGCCGCAGTGCCGCAGCAGTGGCGCCGCTCTTCCAGGATCCCGGAGGCGCCGGCTGCAGGCGCTGCAGGTCGCCGCCGTCCGGCGCCACGGGGAACAACAAGTGCTCGCCGTTTTTGTCCCGGAGTCAGGGTACACAAGCCTCTTAGCGGGCGCGTCGCCCCGTCGCCCCGTCGCCCCGTCGCCCCGTCGCCCCGTCGGCGGGGTGGTGGCCGCGCTGGCCGCGCAGGCAGGGTGCCCGATCTGGAGGCAGCAGTCCGGAGCCGGGCCTGGCCGCCGTCGCCGCCGTCGCCGCCGTCCCCGGGTCCAGGGCCTTCCAGGGTCATTACGGAGGAAACAATTGCCGGCGATAGCGCGCGAGATTGTCTGAGTGAGAAATGTGATCCTCCAGGCGGAGGCTTCGGTGTGGCGCTGGCTGGCGCCGCGCGCCCACGGCGAAGGAGCACTACTTCTTGCAATTCATTATGGCATGGCGCCCAGCCTGGTCGGACCTGGCCGGCTGGACCACTCATTAGTAGAACAAACAAGCTGCACGCACGGCGCGCACCGACGGCGCCAAGGTGTTGTTATCGGACGGTCTGGTGCACTCGGCCGCGCACGAGGGCCACGGGGACCGACGGGGACCGACGGGGACCCGACGGGCACTCGGGGGAGTGGCGGCCGAGGCCATCAGCAGCTCCTTGTCGTCGTGATGGTGTTTTGTTTTCCGGGTGGCGCCTTGCCGCCGAGCCGAGCCCCGCCAGGCCGTCCGCAGAAAGCAAGCAGTTCGCACTGCTGGCTCCCGGTGTGGCGCATGGCCCACATGGCCTGGTGGCGGCTGGCGCTGGCTGGCGCGGTGATCGCCTTATCGGAGGCGACAACGGTCTTGAACGCCAGCGCGTTTGTACGTGGTAATGGATGTGGGCGGGCCGGCGGGGCAGGCGGGGAGACGGCGCTTCGACGCCACGACGCTCGAGGCTGGCCGGGGGTCCCAGACTCCCTTCCCGAGTCCCGGGGGACGCGGCGGGACTAGGCGGGACGGCCCGCCCCCCGCCGCCAGGGGCTTTTAGCGGACGTCGCGCCGTCGCTCCGTCGCACGCACCAACCCGACAGACCACAGACCACACGGCCCGGGCGCACGGCGCGCCACCAGGGCGCTGGAGGTGATGGCCATGATGAGAGGCTGCTAGTACCCCGAATCACCTCTGCCGGCGCCGCTGGTGCATCGCTACTGGCGCCGGTGGCGGCGGCGGGCCGCCGTGGTCTGAAAGCCCTGCCCTTCTCCGGCCCGTTTTTTACGCCACCCACCACCCTCCGGGGGGACGGCCCGTCCCGGACGGGGTACTGAAGGCCTGCACTACCTTACGCCGTGTTTTGCACGCCCCCTGAGGGGTGGCGGGGCCACGGCGGGGCCACGGCGGGGCCACGGCGGGGCCACGGCGGGGCCATGGCAGGGCGGGGCCGCGGCCTCATCACCGCACCCCGGCGCCACCGACGCGGAGACGCGGACCGAAAACAAGAAAATTGGCCAACATGCCTGTGTCGCGGAACACGGCCGTGTCCTCCTTTCTTCCGTAATTCGCTGCTGCAAGAGTATCTCCGCCCGGAATCGACACCGCCGAGACCGAGTCCCCGAGTTCCTGACGACTAATCAAATAATAATAACGCAAAGCGGCTTATCTCCATCTCCCCGGACGGCTGACCGGAGTACCGGAGTCACCCGACCCCCGGCGGGGCTGCGTGCCGGGGGCCTCGTCGCCGTCCTCGTCTGGCGCGGCCCGTGCGCCGAGCGAGAGCAAGCGAGAGCGGAGACCTCGGCGGCGGCGACGGCCTCGGGGGCCTCGGGGGCCTCGGGGGCGGCCCTGGCGCCAGGCAGAAACAATCGGCGTGCACGTGCAGCCCTGCCAGCCCTGCCGGTGTAGGAGACAATGCGGTCGGGGACGGTCCCATGTCTAATTGTCCAACCTGGAGGAGGTTTCTCTCGTCCAGCCATTGTCTGCCACAGGTAAAAGAGGGCAGAGGCCCTGCGAGTGCCCTGCCAGTGGCGTGCAGAACCCGTGGCACGCTGCGCCACGCTGCGCTTTGCTTGCTGGCCCTGCTGCTACGCGCTTTGCTTGCTGGCCCTGCTGCTACGCCACCACCGCTGCGTTCCCCGCCCTTTCCTTTGTCATTCCTCTTCAGGGAATACGGGCCAAAAAAGGAATCGTTGTCCATCCCCCTGTGGAGACTGCGGAGGCTGCGGCCCGCCCCGGACAGGTAAAGGACGACACCGATCTTGATGTGTGTGCTGCAAGCCTGCAAGCTTGCTGCAGCGCTGCAAGTGTGTGCGATTGCCCCGCAATAATAAGACCAGCGCCTTGTAACTCCCCGTCTCTCGCAGTGCAGTTGCGCGTTTCCCCTCCACTCCACGCGGCCTTCTGACAGGCGCTTGCCCGAGCCTTGTCTCTTTGCGATGACGCGACACTCGACGTCACGAGACACGCGCAATTGTCGCCCGAAAAGCGAATTACATTCACGACACGATGATGAGCGCATTAAAATATGAGGCGCGTGTATTTATAAAACATGTCGCGGCGCGCGACGCGCGGTTGAATGTGCCGAAGGCGACATTGCCATTGATGACCGCAGTGCTGCCAATAAAATGGGGAAGGCGAAAAAAGATAGAAAAGTAAAACAAAAAAAGTAAAAAAAAAACACTATTGGTGTCAAAGCGCCTGCGGGGGCAGCTGTTGCATCTGCCTGCAAAAGAGGTTGGCAGCCCTTTCGATACTGCAGCGAGATTTTCGCCCGCTCCGTTGGTCACCCTGCCTCCGGTGCCTCCGGTCCGGTGGACTCACTGTTCACACGACGGGCACAACAAGCGAGGCCGTTACGGCAAGAAGGGTGTGAATCCGCTTCTTTTCATTTTAGCGCCAGCAGCGGCCGGCAGCTTTGCGACGCTTTGCGCGTTCCCGAAACCGCACTCATCACCTGAGCCACTCCGCGCCACGCTGCGCAGTCTCCCCTTTCTTCCCGTCATCTTCGGGGACGCGCCGGACACAATGAAGTCCATCATGGAGCACGCATAGCACGCAGCACTGCCACACTGTCACACTGTCCGCAGGGGCCACGCGTTCGGGTGAAACGTCCGGTGCGACAATGCTGGGCAGCGCATTATTGCAACCCGCATGCAACTCTTGCGCACGGCCGTGCATTGCCGTGCATTGTGGCACACGCAGGCATGGCGCATGGCCACAGTGTGCTGCAGTGGCCACAGCACAGCCACAGCGCACGCAAAGGCCACAGGCCCAGGTGGGCTTGACTGACAGCTATCCCCTGAACAGCGAGCGCATAACCTTCGCACAACCCGTCTTTCCCCTGAAAGGATGCTGAGGCGAAACAGTATCTGCATGGGACTGGGACACGCGGACGCACGGACACACGCCGCCCGATTCTCGGATCCAGAAAGACGGTAGCAGGCAGCAGGCCGCGGTCGGTGTAGTGTGGTTCCCCTTTCAAGAAAATGAATGCCAAAAAAAAAGTTGACCAAATACATTTTTTTCAGAATTTTTTAGAAATAAAGTTTGATGATTTTGTGTACGGTTTGAAACTGTTATTCAATTGTGCGAGCCCAGCGAAAAACAACCCCAACCTTTTAAAATGTGTTCCTCTTCTTTTCTGACTCACCACGCAACTAACCATCAATAAAGACCCCGTAAAATAGTCGTGTGTGACAAACTCTTTGAACCCTCGCAGGGCTTGGCTAGGGATGAACAAATCATCGGAGCGGGAGATCTCTGTTAGATCTGCGCTCCCAGACCAAAGAAAGACGCGCCCCGTGGTATAATTGATATAACGTGAATAGAGTAATAAAACGGGCAAAGCAAACAACGCCGGTCCAAATCCTTTCTTCGCTCCACCCGCACACGCTTGGGCAAGCTTGAGCGACCCCACCCCTTCTATGCGCCGCGCAGCGCGCCCCAGTTTAAAGGGGTTCATCTTCGGCAAACAAATAGTGGGAGGGACGGGCAGATAAAAAGCCCTGGAAAGCCTTTTCATACCCGTTGTGCACAAAAAGCCTTCCCGCCGAGCCCCGCCGCGCCGCCACCAGGCCCGCCAGGCCCCGCCGGGGTCGCGGGGACACGCGCGCGTCGACGGCGGGGTTCAAGATGTCACGGGGAGACAGTCGGGGGCGAGGATGGGCTCCAGCGAGGCAGCGTGAGAACACGGGGACCACGGGGAGACTTCGGCGGCAACTGACCGACCACGAGATGAAGACGAACACAACGGTTCCTGCTGCCCGTCTCTGACCGTCTCGTCTCCTATTTCGCCGGGCAGTTCAAATCACATTACAGCTTGCTGCGCTGAGATCCCCAAAGACGCGCTGTGCAGCCTTTGAGCGGCCACCGCCCTGCACCCTCTACAGTGTGCAGTCCGCACCCCGCAGGCCGTCGGCAGGCCGTGCACGTGAATGCCAACTCGTTGCCGCCTCCATGGCCGCCTACATGCCGCACGGGGCGTCGGCGCGTTTGCCCCGGTTTACCTCGTTACCATTGTGGCCACCACGTGCGTGGTCACGTGGCCACCTCGCCGAAGTGCGTCCTTTACTTCCGAGGCGGAGGAAATGGACGGGAAGGAAGCGGATTCGATTCATAACGGCAGGTTGGGCAGAGAGGCTGGACGCGCGGAAATGAGATTTTGGCCCTAAGCGGAGGCAAGCGAGTGTCACAAACGTGCGTCAGCGAAAACTCGCTTCTTCTGGGAAGGAAACGTGATAAATACACGTCGCGAAAATGACGAGCCACTTTGCGGCCCAACTGCGGGCATATCGGTATAATTTCAATTTCCGACCGCCAAATGGCTGGACCCTCGTCGAGACCGTGCGCCAATTTTCGTGTCACTTGTCCCGCGGCCTGCGGGTCGGCCCTGGGCTGGCCGACGACGGCCTTCCTCCTCGAGGGCCGGGCAGTGCAGTGCCCTGCCAGTGCCCTGCCCCCCGGAAACTGCTGATTGCTCACAACGACCCGGGAATCACGCTTGATACTTTGGCACTATTAGGACCGCGAGGCGGGGCTTCCTGGCTCAATCTCTTCTTGGGGTTCCGCCCCGCCCCGCCCCGCCCCGCCCCGCCCCGCCCCGGGCCAAGGAGCCCGCCCCGCCTTTCGACTCGGAAGTGCGCCCCTCGAGGACGAGGAGTGTGTGGGCGTGGTGGCGGCCAACGGTTTTCTCTGCGGGACGACTTTCGCGGAACGAGGAGGCCGTCCAGCCTGGAGCACTTACCGTGGGGTACCGGGCACCAGGAAGTGATGAGGTGATTTCAGGTAAAAATTAACAACTGAAATGACCGTCTAACAACAAATTTGATCAGCCAGTTCATGCCAAAAAAGACGAAAAAACGTTGAAAAATTGTGTTTATGAACTGCACGACGTCACCTATTATCACTGTCCTTATCACTGCAACGTAGGATATGCCACTGAAAAGGCCCTTCCATCATCAACCGTTCGGCGGGAGCATCTGCCTTTTCCAGCCGCCGCGGCGTTGTGCTCCGCGGGCGGATGTGTCCTTGTTGCCACTCCAGGCTCGACTCCAGGCTCGACTCCAGGCGAGCACCGCGGCCACGCCTTCGGCAACTCCCCCTCGACATCCGAGACGTCGTCGACTCCAGGTCAAAGGTGGCGAAGACGTTGAAAGTCATCGCGGAAGTCTTTTCATCGGCCGCGCCGCAACGCCTCCCTCTCTGCAGTCCGGATACAGCCGCCCCGCCCCACCCCGCCCTGCGCCCGGAGGAGTCTACCCTTTGTCTCTCTGGCTGGAGCTGGCACACTGGCACCCTGGCCGGCCACGCCCGCGGTGCGGCGCGGTGCCGCCCCCGTCTTCCGGCGCACAATCATGCCGTTATTGATCCGACCCTCCGGAGCGTGAATTATTTATATCTGGCGGAAGAGGGTGGGAGTCACCCGGAGGCACAACCGGAGGTGTGGATTCCTCCCGGAGCACGTGCTGGGGCCGCTGGGCCGCTGGGGCAGAGGGCGTGCCGCCCAAGCCCGGAGCGCCCTCACCTCGCCGAGGGACCGCCCGGTCAGAGAACCGATTTCTATCAGGACATGCGAAGAACGCCCAGTTCACGCTGATAGGAGTTTCGATAATTTGCAGAGGGACCGGGATAACCGAATCTCAGGCCTATACTTCACCCCACCGGGAAAAAAAATACACAGGACGGGCCAAACATGCCCTGCTGGCTTGCGCGCGACTTTTGGTAGAAGTGGACGTAACCAATGGCATTTCCACAGCACTCGGCACCTGGTCGGCGGAAAACGACTTCCGAAATCCCGCTGCGCGGAAACAAGACGCTTTGTCTCGGCACCGGATACACCGCTGCGAGCACTGCGAGCACCCCGTGCTCGTGGCCGCGGCCGGCACCGCAGGGCACCCCGATGACCGCCACAGGCGCGCCACCGCCACTCAGCGCGCACAACAACCACGAACCATCCGTCATGGGCGTGGTCGGCGTGGTCGGCGTCCTCTGGCCGCTTTGGCGGAGTCCTTTGCCGTCGACGCGGCCGGCCGGCGCGGTGCTCGTTGCAAGTGAATACCTTGCCGTTTGCCGGCTCGTTTTGTATCTGCCGTGTTTGCGCCGCCCGTGCCGCCCCCGTGCCGCCCCCGCACCGCCCCCGGCGATTGTCTCCGCCCGTTGTTCGCACCTCGTCCCCCGCGCCCACGACGCCAACGGCTCGGCCACCTCGTTACCCGCGTTTGTCGCTAGGCCGATTTTCCGCTGCGTTTCACGGCCACTTTTGAGGGCGGCCCGCGAAACAAGAGGATGAGGCACTCGTGCACCAGCTGCGGGCCTGCGGGAGCGCGCCGCCAGCGCGCTAGCGCCCCGGTGTCGGCGGCGAGCTTTGTCGGGAAGCGTTCCCTTTCCTCGCCACTGAAAGGCACCCACGGCACGACAATGTCGCGCGGACCGTTCGTTAGCACCTCGGAAGCCGCAGCCCGCCTCAGCCGGGATTACAGGCTTCGAAGAAAGCGAACGAGATGCACGGCCACACTGTGCCACACTCCACACGCGTGCTCTGCGCTCTGCATCTGTTACCGGCGGCCTTTGGGCGGCCCTGCCAGAAAGCCGCAGAAAGCAGCGGAAAGTGACAACGGGACCAACCGGCCTGCAAACGCAGCGAACGCAGCGAATGCTCACAGGCAGTCCGACTGTGCGGACTGTGGGAAGGAACGCGCGGCAAAGCGATACAGATCGCAGCATCGCAGACCGCGCGCCCACACGTGTTCGACCCCCTGCAGTGTAGTGGAGCTGGCAAGCCCTGGAGGACAGCCCGCGCCCTTCTTAGCGGGAACCCACGTGATCGCCGTCTCGCTCGCACTCGTGCCGGCGGCGGCGCAGCAGTCAGGACGGACGGCGCTGACGGTAGCGGGTGTGAGGTCGGCGAGGACCTCGGGGACCTGGACGGCGGGGGACCGACCGCCGCCTCTCGATTGGTGCCGCCCCTGATTTTGAATGCGACGGGGGCGGGGCGGCTGCGAGCCGCTGCGAGTGGAGGCCCGGAGGGGGCTCACGTCGCCACCCCAGCGACGCACAGCGACGCACAGCGACGCACAGCGAGCCCCGCATGGCGGCAACGATTCGCCACCCTTGACTGGCGTTTCGTTCCGCCTCCGCACGGGCCGCGTTCGGGGCGGTCCGCCATCTTCGTCGCGGCGCGGGGGCTGGCGGGGCCTCTCGGCCTCGCTCTCGGCCGCACCCAGAACGAGTCGACTCGCACGCAGCCAAATCCCTTCACCGGGCGCCTTTCAGAGCGGCGCACAAAGCTGCAGCGGCGGGGACGGGCGGTGACGCGGACCGGGCGGGGCCACGCCCTCGGCCCTCGGCTACGCCGCTAGGGGATGCTCGGCCTGCGGCACGGCCTGCGGCACGGCCTGCGGCACGGCCTGCGGGACCTACGGCGTGGCGAACGCGCGGAACACAGCCGTGGCGGCGGCGGAAAATCCGTTGACGCTTCCCTGCCAATACTGCGCCACTTAGCGTGCGAGCCACGCGTGCCGGCGTCGTGACGAACCGCCGTGGAATCGCAGCGTAGCCGCGTAGCCCTTCCACTTGACGCAGCCCCGCGCGCGGCCCCGCGTCTCAATCCAGTGTGGGCGCGCGCCTCGGCCGGACCAATTTGTTGCTCTAGAGCGGCCATTAGCAGAGCAGGCCGCCGCCTCGTTCCTGGAACCAGCCTGGACCTGGAACGTGCCACGCACCACTGCCAAAAACACGAGCGCCGCGCGGCCCCTGACGACGGCGGCGATCTTGAAGGTGTCCTGATGGACAGGCAGGGGGCGGCCTGGGGGCGGCGCTGCGCTGGGCGGCTGGGCCCTGGGGGGGCGGGGCGCTGGCGGGCGCTGGCGCGCTGGCGGAGGCCTTTGGCTGCCTTTGGCGCCGTGCCGCCCGGCTGTGGGGTGGGACGCGGCGGGACGGGCCGTGCGGGGGCGGGGCGGCCGGGCGTTGTTTTGCAGCGCGATGCAGTCCAGAGCAATCAGGCGGGCGTGCGCCCCGCCCCGCCCCGCCCCGCCCCGCCGCCCCCCCCCGCCCCGCCCCGCCCCGCCACGTCCCACCACGCCCTAGGGACGCCGCCCGAACGGCCTCGGCGCCAAGACGGCCACCACGCCAAAGTAATGCAGAACCCTCGCTAGAACTGTCATGACTTGCCTGCAGCTCGTCAGCCTGCGAGTGTGTGTGTGTGTCTGTGTGTGTGCGAGTGCGTTTCAATGCCGCGCCGCCTTTGTGGAAACGAACGCGGCGTAGCTTTGTGTGTTTGCATGGCACGCATGGCGGCCACTACACTGGCAGCCACGTGTTGTTATTTGCGCCGCGTCCCGGACCGGGATGCGGGATTGGGGATTAGCCTGCGGCCGAAACGAGTTTATTCGTATCGCACGGATGATCCGGCCTTTATATCGATTTTGGATTGATTTCGGCCTTGGCGGTTGACCGGCAGCAAACCACCAGCAACCGGAGTGAGGTGGATTGCCTGTTGATGAATTTGGCCTTTCAGGACCGTCCAGTGGGCGGCGCTGTACTGGCACACTCACACGACGCGCGTGCTCTCTCTCTCTCTCTCTCTCTCTCTCTCTCTCTCTCTCTCTCTCTCTCTCTCTCTCACACACACACACATACACACACACGCACGAAGAGATAGGACAGGCTACAAATGGGTGTGTGCCGCCGTCTGTGGCGCGGGGCTCAAGCAACACACATGTGCGCGCCGCCAGGGCCGCCACACAGACCCCACTCTTGTCTTGTTCAAGCCTGTTGTATCTCCCTTCCTAAATTTGTGCCTTTTATTTCCCCCAAGCAAGCAGCACAGGAGATGACGGTTTGCTTTTTATTTTCGTTTCACAGATTGCCGTCAAGAGACAGCAAGCGCGCTGCCGCCGACGAGGACGGCGACGACGTCGACGCGATCCCCGATCCGCGCCGAGTCCAGCTGAGTCGCGGGGAGCGCGCAGAATCACGCTCAGCTGCTGGGCGGGGGGACGCGAACGCGCCTACCGAGCCGAGCACACTCGATTGAAAAGTAAATTTGTCGCGAGCGATCAATATCAATGGAAAGTCCATTAGCGGCGCCACAACACTTGTAACTTCCCCGCCACTCGGGTTGCCGGCCCGTTCCCAAGGCCGCCTGTCCGCGCACCCTCCCTCCACCCCTCGCGGCGTCCCCGCCCCGGCGGTCGTCGCGGTCCCCGCGGTCGCCGCCACCACTTCACACGGCGCCGCGAGTGTAAAACGCGCACAAAGAGATGATCACCGCAATTCAATCGCAAGCTTGCCGCGCGCTGGCTCCGGACGGTGCTTTCCTTCTCTCGCGCACTCGCGCGGCGTTCCCCGAGGGTGCGAGAGAGACAGGGCGACGAAGCACGCGAAGCACGCGGCCTGCAGCCACCCCCTTCCTCCCCGAGGTAATCACCGCGGAGTGGCCGCGGCCGCAGCGCAGCGTGGGACGAGGACCCGGGACACGGTTACACCGACCGCCACCGCCCCAGCCCCTTGGAGCCCTCGGCGGTGGCCGGCGTCATGAGATAGTTCGTGCAGCCGCCGCTGCAGCGCTGCTGTCGCCGAAGTGTCAGGGCTTGATTTGCATGAGGTGGGCCAGGGCCGTGCCAGGGCGTCGTCGCGTCTTGTCTCGTTTTATTGGGGCCGTGTTGCCTCCTCGGTGTAGTCCTTCCCCGTCGCCGCGGCGACCCTTTTGTGAGACACGCATTCGTCCATCTCGCCGACAGTGACAATGACCGGGCCGCGTCGAGTGGAAATAAAAACCTGTTTGGCCGAGAGGAGCGAGAGAGGCGACGCGGCGACACCCTTTCCCCTGTCTCTCTCACCCCTCTTGCACGGCTTGCCTGCCGGCTGCGGTCGCGCGCCACTTCCTCAAATACTTCATCACGCGCTGCGTAATCTAATTTTGGACATTTTCCGCGCCCCGCAGGTCGTGTGGCTTGTGCATAAACCGCGAGAGGGAAGGGGAGAGGAGGGGGAGAGGAGGGGGAGACAGCGCCGAGCATGGATGCTCGGCCATGCGGCGACGCGGTCCATTTGCTGTGCCTGCCGGTGCCCCGCGGCGCCGCTAGGACTCCGGAGGCTCATAATCTTTCCGAAAAGCATAACACGCACGAACGCCGCGGCCGCGAATGCACTCACCACTGACATTTGGCCAGATTTTCGGCAGCGACTGCTCGGACGCCTCGGGCCAGCCGGCTGGAGGCTCGGCTCCAAACATGGCGGCACAAATTTCCCCGGTGATTGGTGAATCTCGTATCCACATTTAAAGGGAGGAAAAATCTGCGGATTGTTTGGTTCACGAGGTAAAGAAAGCAGGTAAAACGTGCAAAGTGCAAACGTTGTCCATTGTGATTTGATTTCATAGTTTCCACTTTACACAACCCTTGTGTTGGTACCCCTGTTCGGTTTTGTTTTTGTCGTTTTTGTTTTTTTGTCTGGAGTGTGTGCATGTGTTGGAGGTGATAAGAAAATTTTGGACTCCGTAACAGTTAAAGCGATATTCAATGAAACCCCATGAGGGCATGCGGTGAATGTTCTCTCCGCATACCTCATCCAGAACATATGTGTCTCAAGGTCTCAGTATACTTGGGTGTTCCCATAACTCTGATAATCAGCTCAATCTGCATTTACGATGCAAATATTTTTCCATGTGTGGTTTAGAGGGCAGGGCTTTGGCCGAGATTCAAGGCCCAGGCTTTTGGCGCCTGCACCGGGTCCTGTATCGTGGTGTAGAGTACACTGTAGAGCTGCATCAAACATGACGCCTCAGCATCCAGCTTAGCATAAGCCGAACCCCCGTCCGGCCAGTTTTAATCACCATCATATGGTGCGCTTACCGAGGGGTCCGTGGGGGAGGTGGAGCACCACATGGAGCCATATCGCGACCTGCACAATGAAGCTAAAAAAAACGACACACACACAGTGGCGTGGACAAAGGCGAAAAAGGGGGGGGGGTGATAGTGTGGCCAGGCTGTGCATAAGTAGCTCCGTGAATGAGAGTCTGATTGAAAACGAGCCATGCGGCGATCCTGCCATGTCTTGTTTTTGTTTTTGCTTTCGCCAAAGTCCTGCACTGCCCGTTGGTTGACGACCGTTTCCAGAGAGAGGGAGAGAGAGAGAGAGAATCTTCTTTATTTGGCCGAGGCCAAGGGTTCCACCGTTTCCACACAGGCAGATTCTGAGCAGCGTTTACGTCACTGTCCCTCTCGCACTTGTGGGGTGTTCCGTAGGGGTGCGAGAGAGACAGAGCGGCGTTTGCCGCGACGTGCACTCCACTGTACGGAGTCGGCCGCACGCACGCACGCCCCGTGTTCGCGACGCGTGCCGCCGCGTGCCGCCGCGCACGCGCCGGCGTAATGTCGTGCTGGCACGCTCCGTCTCTGTCGCACTCGTGCGGTCTAATGAGCGGACAGAGACGGACAGGCTATGGCACTGCCGCTGCGGCCATCGAGGTGCAGTACACGCGCGCGGTCTATCGCCCCGTGGGGACCGCGCGGCTCGGCTCGGCGCGGCCCGGGAGCCGCCGCCCCGGCTGGCGGCTTTCGCGGCTCCGTGCTCGACTCGAACCGGCACCGCGGCCGCCTGGGCCGCCTGGGCCTCCCGGCCCCCGGCCCTCCCGTAATAATCAATGAGTAATCAGCAATAAAGTATATAGCGCTGGCCGATGAATTTCTCGACACTCGCGGCACTCGGACTGATTGAATCGCCCGGCGCGCGACGCACCGCTTGATTGATCTGGCTCCATGGTGCGCTCTGGCGGCACTGCATTGAAACACACAGTAATTGGATGTGAGTGCGGCTGTACGTTTTGCAACGGCATAACGGTTGTTAATTTTTATAGAACAAAAATTCGGGGAGGGCATAAAAATTTGTACAATTCCACTAAATAAAATTTTAGATGATTTTTTTTGGGGTGCCGCCGCTGCACTGTATGAGTTGCATATGTCGCGTATTGGCTGCCATCCGATATGCATCGCGCCATGCGGACGCTCTGCTGCGCTCTGCTCGCCGCACTGCAAGGTCATGCCGCCTGACCAAACACAACAACCCTTTCTTCTCCTGCATCAGGGGCAAAAGGGGGGGGGGGGGGCAGGGGTCATCTACGCGGAGAGCACGGCGCGGTCCATTGTCTGCTGGAGGGGTGCGCGTGCAGTGCGTGTGTGTGGTTGAATCCGCGTGGCACGCAAAGTGATGAACAGCGATAGGGGAGGGAGGGAGGGGGATGATCCACTGCCGTCCACTGCACTCCGCTACGTGTCAGGTGTTCTTCCCTTTCCGAGCTTGTACAGGTGGGCGCACTGTGAAATGACTTTCTTTCATTTTTAGTGACCTAAACACCACATTCTGATGGGGATATCGCGTCCGGCCCTCGGTCTGGCCTGGGCGCTCCGCAGGGGGCGGCCGTCTAGTCCGTCTCGGCCGTCTCGGCGGACGACGACATTTTCGAACAGGCCGCCTAATCTCCCCCAAGTAACGCGGCATTTATACGGCCGGGGGACCGCAGCAGGGCACTGGCTCCCCGAGGGCGGAGGCGGTATGACCAGTAAATCCACGGAAGTGGCCCGTTTTGGGGCCGACAAGCCGAAAAGCCCCTGTTAGCCGGTATCACTGGCCACATCAAGCGTCCCCAACTCATCCCCTATTCATGTTCGTCGTCGCCCAACCCGACTGGCTGCAAACGTTACACCTCCAGTTTTCCGTTTTAATTTTATTTTAATCCTTTTCACCCCCCCCCCCCCCTTTCATGTACTCTTTAATTTTCCCAGCAACTCGTTCGTTTTTCATTTGATTCTGACCCGATTTTTTCATTAATAAATTAAATATGACCTTTTCCAAATTGACCTCACTCCCTTGAAAATGTCTAATTCACGCTCTTAAAAAGTACCGTGACGGGAAGCTAACAAAGTATCATCTGCTTTTCTTCAACGTTCTTCAGACGAGATTTTATTTCTCCAGAGGCGTGTCCTATGCGACAGTAATGACGCACCCTCACAGCCATCAAAGTCACCGAGATATCCATCGACCCGAGCTTTTCTGGCCCAAGACGCAAGGCACGCCAGGCGCAAGGGGTGTCCGCCATTTGCTATTCATCCCTCCTGTGTGTTGATATGCTGAGTCTGAAATAACAACCGGGGCCCTCGCCGTCCTACGAAAACAATCGGCCGCCGCTTCTTTGTGAAAGGGCAGCCAGTGGCAAATAAGGAAAATGTTCACGTTTCGGTGTGTTTTACTTGTTTGGTGTGACGGCACACGGCCGGCGCGGCATGCCGCAGCTGGCGCGGGGGAAGGTTATCTTTATTGGAATTTGGAGGTGCCCTGTGACCCGTGACCCGTGGCAGCCTGTGGTCACTTCTTTAGGATTGAAAGGTGTTTGCGTGCGTGGGTGTAGGTGGTAGGAGGAATTTGATTTTCGGGAGCGGAGGCTGAGCCTGGTTGTAGTCTATCGCTGTTTGAGAAATTCCTGTTAGAAAATGGCTAGGATTCGAACCCGGGGCCCCTGTTTATTCAGCGGCTTGGGCCTGACAGGAGGGGCGGTGCCGAGATCAGCGAACGGAGCTAAAAGCAAAACGGAGTGTGTCGCTACGTCTTGTTATTGTGTGATGCCAGTCCTTTGCCGGGAGATTGGGGGCTATTCAAGTTTACATCACGGTCCGCAGCGCTGCGCAGCGCGCACATGCCCCATTGTGGCGCAGGGGCCGAATTTTTTTTCGGTTTGAGGGGCGCTTGGCAGCGGCTCTGCAGCGCAGGGGGGCGACACTCCATCATATTTCCTGACGGCTCGCCGATTCCCCTTTCATGTATTCCAAACATTGGAAATTCATCAGCAGGCTCGCCCCCCCCCCTCCCGCCCTGTCGCAATGCGCGGCCCAACAAACCAACCAACTTGAAATGCCTCGCGGAAAACTGGAAAACTCAAACGACGCGCGGCTCCGCCATGCCTCTGTACTTTTGTGCGGCGCGGTGACAAAGAGAACGATAACGCATCCAACTCACACGTGCAGTGCGTGATGGGACAATCAGGGGGAGCGCAGTGTCCAGCCTGTCCTAATGCACTTCTTCACAGAAAACTTGTTGCTCCATGGAGGATGCAAAAGCAGCCCATCTCCCCCATCTTCCTATTGATGGCGCGTCCAGGGGCGCGGTGTGACCAGGAGGGCGTGGCCCAGGCCCTGTAGGCCTTGAAGGTCCCCGTGCTAAAACGGGCATGCGCTGATGCGGGCCGGGCAGCCAGCCGCGCGGACGATTGACCCTCAAAAACGCCCCGGGCTCGTCCACTCGTGAAGGGGACGGCGCCTCACGCGACCTCATTCATGCCAACCAAAAAAATAAAAATGAAATCTAAACCTTAAAAAAAAAAGTTTCCTTTGATTTGCTCTCGAGTGATCTGAATCAAAGAGCCAACCGAAAATAAATATAAAAGCGACGAACTGATACTTACACCAACTTCCTAGCAGCACTCGAAAAGAAATCTCTTAGGCACACACGTGCGATAAAACTTGATGTATTATGCCGTGACTTTTTTCGAAAATCTGATGTCGAAAATGACGATAAAGTAAATACGACGCCGAGTTGTAATAATAGCGATTGCATGCGGATCGTGGAGCTCATCGGTCGGTTCCTGGAACACGCGGCGCGACGCGGCGTGACACACGCGTGTCCACGTGCAACATCGATCGCCGCCTTTTAGAAAGGAGGGGACGTGCGTCCAGATTCGCCTCGCCCGGTGGCAATGAAATGGCTCTGCGAAGCCATTCTCGCTCGCTGTCTCTGTCGCACTCGTGTGTCGCCCCGCACGGGTGGGAGAGAGCGAGAGAGAGCGCGCTAACAGGCGGCGCGGCCGCGATCGCCGCTTTGCAAACAAGGTGGCCGTCACGGGGCTCGTTACCCTCTTGTTGGCGAGGAAGCCCCGCCCCGCGCACTGCGCCCCGCGGCCACGCCCCGCCCCCGCCAGGCCGCGATAGAAAACGGGTCGGGCAGAGCGAATCGGCGCGTCTTTTGACGCGGGGCGCGTCGAATTGGCCGCAACCGCCGTCATGTGTGTGTGTCGCGAGGAATCGAATGGCGTTCAACCGCCGTCGTATTGGCGGGGATTTAAAGGAAATCGCCGAGCTGCGGTCCAGACAGCGGGCAACCTGCGTAAGCGGTAAATTAAAATTTTAAAATTTTAATTTTTGCATTTTTTTGAAAATTTTTGTAAATTTTTGTAAATAGTTGTCCTTATTGCCTCTGAAATAAGCTGCCTTTTCCGGGCCAAAAGTGTATTTACCGGTCCTTCCGGACGAACACCCCTCTAAACTCCCTCGTTACGGCCGGCTGCATTTCCGACTTCCTCGCAGCGCGAGCCACAGCCACCGTGCTGGTGACTCCATTATGCCCTGCATGTTGACAACGCCTTTGACGCCGGATTAAACGCGGCCGCGAGTGGCGACGTCCTCCCGACCCCCGCAGCGTGAGTTCCCCGAACGTACGACTCGGTATTTATCCTCTTATTAATAACAAACCAAATCTGGATTTCCATATTCCGTCTGTGATCTGAGGATCTGAATCTGTGCGCGCCCCGGGGGGGAGGCGGCCGTCAACCACGTCGCGGTGGGGCTGGGCTAGGCGGGGCGGGGGCCGAGGTTCGGGCCGAGGTTGGGCTGGCCGGGGTGCCCGTCAGACACTATAACCGCGCGGGCTTTGTGGTGTCCTATCCGCCCACATTCCAGAATGGCTGTGCCGCGAATAAAGGCCGGGGCCGTGCGTTCTGCCGTCTTATATTGTCGGAGGCCTCCGTCTTGGCCGTCAATATAAAAGTGGACTTGTTTACACAATATTTTGTCCGCGTTTCGGAGCGTGCGTGCGTGCGTGCGAGCGAGCCGCTCGGCTGCTGATTTCGCCTGAAAATCTTGAAACACTTCGGCGTCGACGACTGTGCCATGATGTCTATCTGCTTGATACCGTCGACGGCAGCGTCCTCACTCGATGAGCTGCGTGCTGCTGCTGCGTTGCGAGGTGTTCGGCGTCCTGGCCGCCTCGGCCTCGGGGGTGATGACCTGCGGGCATGCTGCCCCCGCACTCCAGTGAACCGCGCCATCCTCCTGTAGTGACGCCCGGCATGTGTCGGCGGAGTGCACTCAAAGTCCTTTTCCATTTCCTTGGGCCGTGCTGTGTGTGTGTGTGTGTGTGTGTGTGTGTGTGTGTGTGTGTGTGTGTGTGTGTGTGTGTGTTGCAACACAGGCGTATAATGCCGCGCAATGTATGTCTGTATGCCAGCCGAGGCCCTCATCCTTATTGCAAAACTACAACAACCCCGCGGACGAAAAAAGAGAAAGAAACGACGGAGCGCAAAAAAAAGGGCGCGCCCGGCCGGCCCGGCCCCTGATTCCGAAAAGCTTAATCCGAAGTATATCTTTTCATCCGGGGCTGCTGCTGCCGCGCTGCGATTCTGGCCGAGGTGTAATGCACAATGGCTGAGCAGCGCGCACGCAGTCATCGGGGCGGAAAAAGATTCCGGCAACCTGAGACCGTTTTATCAAGTAATTGTGTACATAAATAAAGGGCCGTGCCCCGGAGATACCAATCTGGCCGCCGTGCGCGGCCGAGCGTCGTGGCGTCGTCGTCGGCGTGCTCGGGGTGCTGGGGGTTGTTTACCGAGGGCGCGGCAACCGAAGAGCGCCTCCTCTCCCCCCGCGCGCTTTGTGGGCCTCTAGTTTGCATGCGTCTTGACGTCCACTGGTCAACAGGGCCAATGGCCGGGGGATTTGCGCAGGCCGGCAGGACGGCCGCAAATATTGGCGCAGCTAATGCAGTAATCCTGGCGGAGACCTCGACGCGCGGCCGGGCCAGAGGCGGCAGGGGCGGCCGGGGGCCAAGGCGCACCGGGTGGCACTGTTGCCTGCCACCAAGTTCGCTCAACGTCATAGCCAACTCTGTGTTGAGTACCTGCTTTAATTTCTACATATTTCTTGCACTTTTCGTATTGTGTCGTGCGTAGTTCAGGTAATACCTGCATTATGTTACTCCGGTCCCAACGGACTTTTGGACGGGGCCCCTTGTGCTCGTGCCGCGCTCGCTGCATTCGCCGCCCCGTTGTCGCCCCGGCGGGGAATTAATGGCTCAGGCGGTTCTGCGGCTCACCCCCAGATAGGCAGTCCACGGGGGGCACGCAGTGGGCACGCTGGTGACGACGTTTGTAAGAAGCGGGATCTTGGGGGCGGTGCCGCGGGGGGCTGTCTGCCTGGCTGGCTGGGGGCGGGCCCGCGTACGCCCCAACAAGGCTTCTGCGAGCCCATAAAGCCAAAGGGCCCGTGTATGGCAACACGCGAGAGGCCGGGCGCGGGCATCGCCTGCATTTCTTGGGGATGACCTCAAACAACGCCCCGGCCCGCCTGACTTTTGGCTACTTTGGAAGGCCACAATAATTCAGCGGTTCGGAGAAGACGGGAACAGAGGGCGTCTCTGGACAACGCCTCCCCTTCTCCTTCGGACGCTACGACGCCGAGCGCGCCTGTCAATGGAGGAGTAGGCTACCCGCACGACGTACTGTACCGCTCGCTGCTCCGAGCAGTTGGACTCTTACTCCAACACTCAAAGAAGTTCTCCGGTACCAACTATCTCCCTGATGCCTCAATTTGAGCGGAAACCAGAGCGCTAACATCATTAAACACCCCCGTGGGCCTGAATGGGGCACTCTGGGCGTGCATGTCGCCATGAAACCGATTCCGTCCGTGCCGGGGGAGGGGGGCGGCGCGGCGTTGGGCCTTGCATGGGATAATCCGGCGGGCTTTCGGTAAACCGTGTGCTTCTGCAAACAAATAGCCCCGCCGGCTTTGCAGGGCTTTGCACACCGCGCTGCACGAGCGGGCCGCACCGCCTGGCCGAGGCCACCAGGCCGGCCGAGGCCACCAGGCCACCCGAGAACCGAGAGAGACCCTCTTTTTTCCGGCTGCTTTTTTTAACGCTTTGGTTTGAAATGGGTTGCCGCGGGGAAGGACCTCACAATTCCGGGATTAAGCGTTTTTCCTTTCAATTAAAGACACAACGACACCATATTCTGCAATTTCTCCTGCACATTTCTTCAACACAAAGGGGATCTTAACAATTTTTTAAAAACGGGGAAATCTTTGAGCGGGCGCTGCGCTCCCCGTCGGCAAATATTTGACTGGGATTTGAGCGGCGAATCCCGTAGACCGCGCGCATCTGCTCTCCTTTCTCTGCCCGTCTTGTCCCGCCCGGGGCAGTCAGCCAGATTAGCCCCTTTTCGTCTTTTAGTCTTTTTAGCCGCACGACCAAAGCGGCCAGCCAAGCCAGCCAAGCCAGCCGGAGCCGGGCCGAGATTGGCTGAGTGGCGCGGCGTTTTGGCCCATTCAGGGCCACTCTATTCCACCCCGGGGCCTCGGTGCGTCTAAGTGCTTAATTTGGCCGCCCTCGTCCGGAGCAGCGGGGAGCTTCCTGGAACCACCGGTCCGGTGGGTAACCTAACCTCACCGTGTTCGTCGCGCTGCCTAACCAAACCTATCTTAGCCGAGCGCTTACCTACGAAGCTTTATGGTTTCTTAGTTCTGTTCCAAATCTTTATCCGTCTCAAAATATCAAGTAATCGAGCACCTTGAACAACAACAACAACACGATGAAATCCATTTGACGTCCGTACGCCACATCCCACTGGTCAAGCCTAGGCGACATCCAATTGGCTGTCGCGCCCGGCGGCACAATATGTGGCTGTGGCGGTGACCCGCGACGCCGAACAGGGCCCCGAGGAGCCCTTCCAGAACCTATTCCGTTTCACAAGAAAGCAGCTTTTCCAGCAGCGGGCTGCGGGTAATGAGTCTTCTAGGCCTTCCAGGCCTTCCACTCTTCGCGCTGAAAGAGGCCCAGCGTTTGAAAGCCGCCAGGGCCGCTTTGTGCACGCGATGTGCGAAGGCGGGGCGGGGCGGGGCTGGCGGCGCGGGACATAACACTACACAAATAAGTTTGATCAATGGAACCAGCGGGGCCCCGGCCCAGCCTGGCCCAGCCTCGCCCAGCCTGGGCCCAGGAGGATTAGTTGACATAAAGCGCGTAGGGCTTCTTTACGGCCGCACGCCACAGCGGCACGGCGAGCACGGCAAGCGGCCTCACCGCCGCCACTGTCCTCTGCGGAGCCTGCGGCTCGTCGCGGCGTGTTGATTTGATTAGGAATGCCTGTTAATTGAACGGGGATTAGCCCAGTCGGGGGCAGCTCAAGTGACGACTGAATTTCGTCCGACATCCTGCCTCTGCTATCGCCCCCTCCTCCTTCCCACCCCCGCAGCAAATTTAAAGGGCGGCACATTTGGTTCTTGTGCCTCTTTTCTGGTGCAGTGAGGGTCGCGGAAGAGTCACCCCCTGGGTGCGTCTAATGGCCGGGTTTCACTCGTATCGAGAGATTGTTAGTGCAGCGGGTTCTCGTTACCGCCGCGGCCCCCGGCCCGCCCCTGCCCCGCCCCCGGCCCGCCTCCAGCGCGCCCCACGACCCGCCCCCGACCGCCCCCAAGTCCACCGCGACAAAGGCTTGGTGCTGCAGGGCTGGCCGCGGATCGGTGTGAATGCGCCGATTCCTTTTTCAAAGTCCTTTCTGGATGCGATAATGGGTGAGGGACCCCGCCCCGCCCCGCCCCGCCCCGCCACGCCACGCCACGCCACGCGCACGCATGCGAGTGTTGGTCCGCGGCGTCCAGCTGCACACGCCGAGGTGCCAATTACCCCCGTCTGTAAACACTGGCGGCCAATCGGTATCAATTACCGCGTCGCTCCACGCGATCACGCATCGGCCGCCTCGCCTTAGCGCAGCGCAGCCCGGCCTTATCAAGAGCACGAGAATCGAGTTGGCGGCGCGGACCAAAAAACAACACGACGACACTCACTTCACCTGCTGCTTTTCCTCTCCCTGATCCTGTCGATTTTGGCACCTGTGGCGCTGGCCGTGGTCCTTGGTCCTCTAGGCCCTGCCTGCCGCCGCCCGCACCTGACCGACGACGAGGGCGTGTCGACGTCGACGCGCTGCCCCGGTTCTCGACGTTGCCGAGGCTGCCGATGGTGTTTGCGGGTGAAATTGACGGTTCGCCGCGATGGCCGAGATGGACGTGTCGGGCAGGTGTTTGTTTTCGCCCCTCGACGACGCCTGGCCGGCCGGGGCGGGGCTGGGCCGCGGGCGGTGCCGGCCTCGCTGCGGGGGCTACGGGGGCTGCGGGGGCCTCCGCTGATCAAACAAGGTGGCGCGTAATAAGCATGTACACCCGACTCTGGAAATGAGAATTTCCAGGACGGCGCGTTTGGGGCCCAGTTGCCGCCGTGCGCGCCGCGCTGGACCGTCGCACCTGCTGATTGGAAATTAGCCCGCTCTTTACGACGGACGCATCGGGCCGCGCGGATTCGGCCGCACTAAGCACACATTATTTACCTCAACAAGTGGCAATTACGGCTTGCGGCGGCGTGCAGCTCGTCCGGCCGAGCACAGCCGCGGCGTTTCCCTTCGAGTGGACGTCGCGCTGCCTTGGTGAAATTGGCACAGTCTCCCATTGTTACCTCAAGCCACGCGATGAAACGAGCCCCTATTTCGCTATCATCGAAGCGTCAAGCTGGACGGCCCCGCATCACGCGCTGGCTCTCTCATTTCGGCCATTTTTGACGCCAGGTCGTGTCCGCAGGTGTTTGTTTTCACTCCTCTGTCTTCGGCTCGTCTCCCCTTGACTAAACAATCATGGGGCCGTCGAGGATTGTTTAATAACAAGGTCGGGCCCCAGCCCCGGGCAGGGCCAGGCAGGGCGGGGCGTGGTGGGGCGGCAAGGTGTTCCTCGGTACGCCTCTCGTGATGCCTCGCCTCGCACGGCGGGGCGCGCAGCAGCGCGTAGCACGCATCGGCTTAACAACCCCTCTTAATTGGACCACCGCCTCGGTCGTCTTTTTGAGCCCCACACCATCACACTGTTCCACTCCTACGAGCTAAAATCTTCCCCTGTACTTGGGCATGCTAATCTTCTGACAACAAGCAAAACCCAAGGCAGAAACATTTTCTTCGAAGAAAAAAAAACTACAACAAAATACACAACAAAATCTCCCTGGAAGGCCTAAGGCGCAGCCATTTTTTAAGCTCGAAAAAATGCTTTTACCAACAGACTTCTCGCCTGGGCGCGCTGGCTGCCAGATAACGCGAGCGAGCCGCCGCCGGCCACCCGTTTTTGTGGCTCGAAGTGTGACGCCGCTATCTCCGATCTTGCCTCACACTCTCGGAGGTGTGACGCTGGCCATCGTGATTATCACCTCGAAACACAAGTGTGAAGCAGCTTTTGCCCTACAACGCCTTCACTATAAATCCACCCTCGCGGCCCACCGCACCTGTGTTATGCGGCGTTTGAAATTGTGTGTGTGTGTGTGTGTGTGTGTGTGTCTATGTGTGCCTTGAGCCCCTGCTGGCTGCGCCTCGACAAAAGAATGCTAATAGAGAAAATGCCCCGCGCACTCGGGGGAAAATATACACCGGAGCCGAGTTTACCCAAGCTGACAAAATCCACAGCAGGAAACTGAATTCCATTAGGGCCGTATTATTGTGTGCATTTGTGACTTGTGGTGGCGCGGGCTTGGCGCGGGCTTGGCGCAGGTGCACCGAGCCATCACCACCAGCGAGGGCCGCGCGCTTCTCGCGCCCCGGCCAGAGAGGGTTGTAACTGCGGTGGGTGTCTTGCACTGTTACAGCCCTTCTCGGGCCGGGTCGCTATGGTAAAAAGGGAGGGGGTGCGAAAAGGGTGGAGGGGGTCATTCATCACGGTCAGACTGATTCTGTCTCTCTCGCGCTCACGGGCGTCCCGCAGGGGTGCGAGAGAGAAGGGGACACAGCGACGAAAGGACGCGGTTGGGAATGGGTCTGCTGATGAGTCTCTTGTGTCCGACGGTCCGACGCGGCCGATCCGCGGCCGAACCCTTGCCCAGATTAATGAGGCCCCAAATGGACGGACCATCGGGAAATATGGCATAAGCGTAGGGGCCGCGACGTCACGCCACTGGGAGATTGCTTTTCGTAGCCAGGGGCGAAGAACCCTCGGGACTTCTGGGGAGGTAGCTAAACGCGGAACGTGTCTGCATTTAAACGCGCTTCGGACTCGTCATTATATCCATTTATTCATGAGCCGGCGAGGTTTATTAGGCGTAGTGTAATCAGGGCGAGAGGGTCGCCGTGCCGACTTTTGTTATTGCGGTGCCGGGGACCTCCGAGGGTTCGAATCCAAGGTAGGTGCCTTTTTTCCCCCCTTGTCTGCGGTGGAAGCAAGGGTAGATTAGAAACTGTGCCGCAAAACTACCGGTCTATCCCTGATTTCCCGTGCTGCACGTGCATGTCATTAAGTCTGTACTACCTATTCATTGGTCTACCTGGTGCATGCCTCTTGGTTTTTTGGTGCATGGGCCCGGGGCGGATCACCTGTGTGGCTCTCCATTACCTGTGCAGTAATGACTGCGCACCGGAGGACGGTAGTGTTTGCCTGGTCCGCCGGGACCAAGTCGAGTGCAGCGCCGGCAGCGCCTTCCTTCCGGAAAACCACAGCCAGTGGCGCCACCGAGTCGCCCTGCTGGCCGAGCTTGGCGGAAGTTCGAAAACGCGACTAGAATCTAACATTGGCAGCCTTCGAACGAGCCTTGTACCATCAGGCGATTAATAAAGAGTCGCAGTCCACCGCAAGAGGGCAACGCATCCGCTTGGCGCCTGCGAAGCGGTGGGTAGGCCACCAGGCCGGGCTCGCCTGTCGCGGCGTTGCCTGCCTCGCAGGCGCTCTAACGACTGTTGCAGCTCGGCCACCGAAAAGCATTCCTGCCTTCTGCGCTCGGTCGCACACACTGGAGGCACGATGAGTAGGAAGTTCCGAATGTCTGAATGGACGTGCTGCACCCCTTGGGCACTGCCCTCTCATTACTGCCCAGGCGCCTCCAAATTGCTACCTGTTTCCGAGGGCCGCGCTCACCGTATTGGTCCGTGGCTCGGCCTGCCAAGCACTGCCTAGCTCTGCCTAGCTCTGAATGGCACTGCGGTGCCCGCCGCCCAGCCGATAACATTAATTTACAAGGAGCGCGGGCAGGCGCCCCGACACGCCCCAGCCAGTGCTTCTGTCTCTGTCGCTCCCTTCCGAGACGCCCCATGCTCCAGAGAGAGAGAGAGAGAGAGAGAGAGAGAGAGAGAGAGAGAGAGAGAGAGAGAGAGAGAGAGAGAGAGAGAGAGAGAGAGAGAGAGAGCGACGAGAGCGCTATTGTTGATCGTGCTGCGTGGCGATACGGCACCTCGTTGTGGTGTGGGCTTCCAGCCAAGCCCCCAGCCTGTGATTACTCTCGGGGCCTACCGTTCATTAGAAGCTGCCGAATGCAGGAGTACAGAGCCTTGCTTGACCCTACCCAACACCGCCGGTTCGATTCCTGCCTCAGGAGGTGCCTGTGAAAAAAAAAAGACTTTTTTTACGTTCCCTTTTGATTTTATCATCCAAATTTCGTTATTATTTGCGGGGCAGACGTTCCTCTCTTCCCATTTTGCTGGTCCAACAAACGCGGCGCGGCACGGCTCGATGCCCGTGTTGTCTCTACTCGGACAGACTCGGGCCGCCCCGGCTCCGGTTTCAAAGCGCGCCCTTCCGCACAGTAGCCGCCGCGCGGCCGCGTCCGGGACGGCAGCCGACGGCAGCCGACGGCAGCCGACGCACGAGCACCGCGGCGGCGGCGCGGCCCGCGCGGACGCAGCCGTAACCTGACGCCGTCGGGCCGCGTAGGCCACACAGTGGCAGGTGTGGTACGCCTAGTTTAGGCTCGGAAAGGTGTGGACATTATGCGATGCCAAGACGTTCTCCGTAGGGATCTTTGACGCGCCCGCCGCGCCCGCCGCGCCAGCGTCGACCCAGCCCGTCAGAGACTTCAACGCGCGGTAACACGAGAGCACGGCCTGCCACCGACTTGGACCTAAAATTAATCCAGGCCTTGAAGAGGTCTGTAAGAAGCACGGGACGGGAAAAAAAATGGGTCGGCAGGAAGCACCCACTTGAAGAGATACTCGCCCGGAGGATGTTTTTGTAGCGGTGATATCAATTTTGATGACGGCGCGCTTGATATCATGACGTGAAATGGCAGGCTGCCCGACGCCCCATCCGCCCAATGGAAGGATGGCGCTGATTGGCGGAGCCATTATTAGCCGGAAGTCCAGGAAGCAATCACACGTGTCGAAGGGCAGCCGCGGCCCTCTGGGGTGGCGCTCGCTTTCATTTGTGGGGGTCCCTATGCAACGCCACAGGAAGAAATCTTTACGAAGTAATTCTAGAATCATGCACAGGTTGGGAAACAAATTTCTCGATTCAAAATTAAAGGGAAACAAATAAAAAAAAAAACCTTTTGCTTTCCAGTTAAAAACACCTGTTTGGTTTATTTTGAGCAGGAAATTGAGGCCAGTAATGTTTAGACATGTGACTTCAGTGTTAGGAATGCTGTGAATAAGGGAAGAACGAAATTAAAATGCAGCGCGCTGCGGCCCCTGATTCGGCTTGCCGCCTGAGTGGGCATCGGCGGAAGTGCGGCTGGGAGAGGCCCACGTGTGGGACAGGAAGCATGAGTCCTAATTTCTCGCGCATTTAACGAAAAGCCAAACACACGGCAGGAAATATATTCCCCCCTCCCTCCGTGCGGCGCGTGAACACACAAAGGCTTGACTTTGGGCCGGCACCCACTCTTTCGGCTTTTTTCCATCTCGGTAGTAATGACGGTACTTTTTCGGCGACTCCGGAAGTCGTCGTGTATTCATGTTTGTCCCTGCTAACAGCGTAATCAGCCTGGCGCCGCTCTCACCTGAGGTGCTTCCAGTGAGGTGCTTCCACTCGTGTTTACGGCCCGCTTCCGCCCACGCGCCCCTCCAGGACGCTGATGAACCGACCGAATCTGGAAGAAAGGCGTCCTCCTTGACGAGGTCCTCATTCACGTCGTCCAGCGAGTTTGGCTTGGGGACGCGGCCGCTGAATGGCCGGACCCGTGGCTAAGCACTTCTCGAGGAAGCGGAATCTGTTTACAGCCTGTTAGCACTCGGAGGGCTCTTGTGTCCGGCCCGGCACACACTGGCCGCCAGAATGTTTAATTTTGTCCCGAGATTCCGGCATTCATCGCGCATTGACGTCAATATTTTTGTGTCGCGCCGAGGATCAACACGGAAAGAGCGGGCCGCAGCCATTGAGGGGAAGCTTAGCCGGACGAGGCCACACCTGCCTGGCCGAGCGGCGGGCAGCGCAGTGTGCAGGTCTCAATGAAAATCGTGGACGCGGTGTGACATTTAGCTAACTTCCGTTTGAAATTTGATGCTGGCTTCCGTGCAGTGAAGAGCATGGTAAAATTGTTGGATCCCAAAACTGGGGATTGAGTTCGAATTCGAAGTTTTGTTTTTCTTTTATCTTGGTTCCACCCCACTCACTCGCCTCTATCTAAGGAAAATCAAAGTCCTTCTCGCCAGGCATATTGGTGCTTGAGTGGCTGGACGATGCTATCTGGACGTCTCCCCGATCGCTGGAGCCTGGAGGCTGGGGCCCTGCAGCCCTGGAGTCCTGCAGCTTCCGGTCCGTGGCCGCCTCACGCTCCACGGCCCCCAATCGAAATCATTCACTCGCTGGACTCCAGCACGAGGTTCGTGTTTGTCCAGAGAGGGCTGGGTCCGAGCTGTGCCTGCGTCTCTCTCGCACTCACGGCGGGGCATCGCGTGGCAGAGCGAGAGGGAAGCACTAATTCCTCCCTCGCGTGCCTGGCCATGGCCGTGCGTGCCGCGTGCCTCCTGGACCGCGTCCACTCCACAATCTTCTAAGCGGATTGCTTCGGTAAATATTGTCCTTTGCAAATAAGCGGAGCGGTCACTACGCGAGCCGGACCGCCCCGATGTTTATCAGCCGCTACACTGTTGGGGAAGCAGACGACGCAGCGCGCCGTGCGGTCGGTCGTGTTAAATTCCGATCCGGAGGCAATTGCAATGTGAATGAATAACGAGGCCGGATTGCATATGTATCTCCTGGATTACGTCTGGTGACGCGATTCACGCGAGGACTGCGGGATTACGGAGTAGAGACGTCAGGCCTGCCCTGCGGTCCCTGCGGTCCCTGCAGGCCCTGCAGGCCCTGCAACACAATCCCGTCCGCCGTGTAATTCCAGGGGCCACGGCCGCGCCGTGTAAGCCGATAGTGTGGCCAACAGAAGGTGATTTACACCGGCGGCCCACAAATCAGGCTCGCTGTGTGGCGATGTGGTCGCCCATCCCAGTTTTATTTATTTTCCCAAATTAGGAATCCGGTCGGCAGGTGCGAGCCAAGGCAGCCAAGGCTGAGCCACGCTGAGCCCAGTTGGCGTGAAAGGGGAATGATGATGGTAGCGTGGATGATGGCTAGGCATGGTTAGCTTGTCCTCAGACAGGACTGCGTGCCGTAATGAATTTCGGCTGCGTTGCGCCCTGGATGTGGCCACTTTGCAGTCTCGCTTGTTGCCTCCATGGTGGCCGTCTAGGCGTCCCCGGCCGCTCGGATTTCGAGGCGGCTCGGTGATTGGCTGGCACCACCCTCTCGTCTCGAGATGAGAAAGCGATCCGCCGCACCTGTCACTTACTTCGGGGAAGCCATAGCCCCGTCCAAGGGCACTGGGCGCGCACCATAGGGATCCATAGGCCGCGACACCCGACCCGTGTCCCCGACCCCCCAGATCTGGCCGGGCAGCCAGACACTTGACCGCGTGAGGCGCGGATTTGATGAGAGTACGCCACCAGCCGTCGTCTCCCAGACCGCACCAACTCGTCGCCCAGATTAGGTTACCCGCTTCGTTCTCTATTTGCCCACAGGGTGCCGTCTCGCCGTGCGATGAAACTGAAGACTTTCTTCTGATACAAGAAAGAGTGCGCCCCGTACATACCTGTCGGGCCACACCCTTGGGCGCTGCCCGTCGGCCCAACCCTTTGCTGCTGGCCCTTTGGGGCGGGGCGCTTCAGGGCTCACACTCCTTTGTGCCTCGTAAGTAGGTCGGCCTTTTAGCGGAGCGCGCCGACAGCGCAAAGAATCGGTAATGATGATCCCTTGTAAAAATGAAAGTCCGGCTCCAGACTGGGTTTAGTCCGACAATCCGGATCGATTCCAGACTGTTCCCGGACCTGCCGGACTCCCGACTCGTGTCTGGAAAAGGTGCGGAAAACGACCATACGCCGCACTTTTTCCGGACTCGGAGTCCGGCAAGCTGCTCCAGACGCAGTCCGGGAAATCGTCCAAAAAGTCAGGCCGAAGTGCAGGAATCGCACGGAGCTCTGAAGCACAAAAACATGCGCGGACTGGATTGGAACGTCCGCCCTCCGGACTCGATGCCAGCACCTTAGACCACTGCGCCACTCCGCCACATGGGGAGGAAGCGGTGCGCGGAGCCTCTTGGCTCAAGCCCCCGCGGACCGCGCGCGCGCGCTCTCTACGTCTGTATCTACAGAAGGAAAAGACGCACAGGTATGCCGTTTTCGACAACGGTTATGTAAATGCGTGTAGATTACCGTGCGCCTCGGAGGACCCAATGCTTCTAGACACTTTTATTTTTCAAACTCATCTGCTACGTTTACAACATTGTTTCCGTTTAAAAAGACAGAACAATTTGGTGTACTGTGACCGCGAGACCGTTGGCATGGTCGCCACCCGGGTTAAAGGGGTTGAGGGCGCTCGGTCCAAGGGACCGGTAGTTTCTCACAGGAAAGCGAACACTTGCAGACCAAGTACTGATTCACAGAAAAACGTGCTTACAGACTAGTTACAACGCTAACCTAGGTCGCCAGCGCGAGCGGGCGGCGGCTCGGCGCGTGCAGCGCCATCTCGCGGCGACGATTCTAAGTTCGAATTTAGTACGGCGATTTCCGGACTTCGTCGGGCACTTCCTGACTTCAGCCGGACCAGGTATGGTGACCTGACTACTGCCGGATTAGGTCTGGGACCTCCTGACAACTGCCGGACTAGGTCGGGGACTACCCCGACGACAGCCAGACCAGGTCGGGCACCTCCTGACAACTGCCGGGCCGGGTCGGGCACACCCCGACGACAGCCAGACCAAGTCGGGCACCTCCCTGACGATAGCCGCACCTGGTCGGGCACTGTCCGGACCAAACCCAGCCTTCGTCAGACGCGCCCTGACTGCACCCGTACCATTCCCGGTCTGGATCCGTACCAAATCCGTACTTTCATTTTTACAAGGGATTGTGTGATTACAGCCAGCCGCTGATTGCACTGAGCACGCCGCGGGGCCGCCCTGGTGTGAGCCCAGCACCGCGTCGACGGATGATGGATCGGCAATGCATGTCCGAGTGCATTGTCGCCGTGCGTGTTTGCTTTGCCGACCAATGAATGCGCGAGTGGGGCCCTTGACACGTCCACAAACGCACACACCACTCTGTTTTTCCAGGTGGCATTTCACTTCCTGCGTTTTCGCCCAGACAGAGACGCTTAAGCGATCTTAAAATCACAGCGTGCGTGTGTCATTTGCACCCACGCCACGTGTACGGCTCAATTTTCCTACTTTTCCCGCTGCCGTTTCGGCGAAGCGCGGAAAGTTAATTCTCGGGTGAAATGGCAGAGATCGAATTGCGACTGCAGGGGCAGCGACTCGCAGCCTGACAAAGGCGGGGCCTGCATCAGCAGAAAGCTGGAATCGAACTGCGTTACCTAATCCGCCCTATGACCAGGGCGGCGTGCCCCGACTGTCCCACTTTCGCACGCCGCCCCCGCGCCAGCACAGTGCCAGCACAGTGCCAGCACAGTGCCAGCACAGTGCCACATCGGCCTTTGTCCGCCAGAGATCGAAAAGCAGCCGAAAAAATATATACATGTGAAGGTTTTCGGGAAAGAATGGCCCGAAAGTCCAAAAGGTTGACCGCGGAGGGGAGGGAAAAAAGTGCGAGACTTTGAATAGCTGACCCGGCACACTGTTACCGCGTAAATCACGGTGCAATATTGGCGAACCCTTCTCGTGCACGCCGTGGCGACCCAATAACTGGATTAGCAGGGCCAGCTGCTGTCGAAGTGTATTCATGCCATCTTTTACTGGGCGCGTTTTTGTCAAAAAATGCGTCTCTGCCTCTCTTGACCCTTCCTTTTCAGTCCGCCCGCAATTCTATTCGACCCCAAGGCGGTCACCAAAACGATCCGATGCAAAGGCCGGGATGGGGAGGGAAAAAAATGGTCCGCTGCCCCCTTATTGAAAAGACCCCCTTCTGTCAATCTATTTGCCGTCCTAAGCCTGAGTTATGACCCCCGCGACTTACATACGTGCGTCGCCCGGCAGCGTGGCCTGGGTGGACCTAGAATGGACCCGAATGGACCCGATCGGACGCGGTGGTGCATTCGGACGCGGTGCATATCCTCAGGCGGGAACAGCGCACCGTAGTATCACATGTTAAAAATGGTTCGTGGTTTCCCCAGGAAGCATAAGGGACATAGGTGATTTGAGTTCCTGGGAAAGCCAGGAACCGTTTTCACCGCGCGCACAAAGTGACGTCATTGCAAAGAAACCGTCGCATTCGACGTTTTGAACGTGAGCACGCGCAGTGAATTTTCGATTTGGATTTTGTTTCTGCGAGTGCAGTAATACAGCGCTGCTGCCCATTATGCGCAGTGATTTGGCAGAGCCGGGGCACGGGCGCGCGCGCACGCCTCCACACCCCCGCACCGTAAATGGCGGCCTGGACACTTCCGCTCCGGACGACGCCAGGCACGGCCGGCCACGCCTTGAGGGCCCCGGGGCTGGAAGGACGCGGCCCCGTATTTGCACGGCGGATTAGGCCCGTTCCAAGGAAGTGGCCACAAAGCGGCACTCCTGGGCCCCGCGCGGCCCGGGGCGGCCGGGGCGGCCTGGCCCCCGCGGGGGCTCCTCGCTGGCGGGGCGTGCGCCGGCATATCATTGACGCGCACGTGCAGCGAGTTACCCGGCCGGTACGCTGCGTTTTCCTTTCCACCGAACAGTCTCTGTCGCACCGCTGCGGGGCGCCCCGCGAGCGTGAGAGAGACAGAAGCCCTGCAGCGCCACTGCAGCCACTGCAGTGCGTAATGCGGGCCGCACGTGCTGGGGCACGCACTCCGCGGCCTTCGGGGAAGACGGCGAGCAAGTTGCGACTTGCTCGGCCCGTGGGGCCTGCAAGCCTGGCTCGTGCGGCCGGGGGCCCCGGGGGCCGCCGGGGCTCCTCGTGAATGCCTTCTCGACGCCTCGGCTGCCTCGGCGACTTTGTGCGCGACACAGGTCAAAGAAAGCCAAGGAGCCTGCGGGACCTGCGGGCACGTGGATGCAGCTGCCGATCCGCGCCCCACCTGGCCTCGCGGGCAGGTCTGGACACGTCGGCTGACGCAAGGCCCAGCCCGGACCGTGAGAACGCGAGGACCGGGCGACCAGCGCCGCGGCGCCAAAACGGACCGTGCCAGGCATCCCGAATGAAATGCAAAATACGACAGGAAGGACGAGATGGGCAGCTGCGTTGCCCGCAACAAGTTTCAAGGCTCCAGCCGCGGAAAGATCGCCACAAGGTCGAGAAACTTCTGAATCTTGACAGTTTGCATGGTTTGGGCAACCAAAGCAAACCGCCTGTTTGCCTACCGCACTCGCGCTCAGGGCTCGCATGACTACCATGCAACTCGCATGTCGCACACCGACTGTTCAAACAGCGGGCCTCGCCTCCCTGAGAGCAAATCAAGCAGACGTCTCTAAGTCGTAAAATCTGTGTGCTCTTGCCTGGCGCCGCTCTTGCCTTGTAAAAACACCTGGTGCAAAAACAGTGGCGGAGGGCTGAATCCGAAAACTGCTGTCGTCGCTCCGTCTCTCTCGCGGTCCCTTACGAGACGCCGCACGAGTGCGATAGAGACTGCGAAGAGCCGAGCACGCCGAGCACGGGTCTGGCGGCATCCGAGTGGTCCGATCGGCGTGTTCGGCGCGGCGCCATCCCGACAGCAATCGGTGGCTTGTTTACGCAGCTTCCCGATCGGCTTTCGTGCGGCTAATGCAAGGCCTGCGCGGCCTGCGAGGTGGCCTGCGAGGCGCGAGGCAGGTGGTCCGGAACAGATAGCAGGAACACGAGTTGGCCGCAGCCCTCGGCCACCGAAGGGCCACCGACATCGAATCCTGGCGCCACCGGCGGCCACCCCTTCCCGCCCAGCGGGGCGTCACAAGCCGCCCACGGCGTGCGAAAACAAGAGCAGCGCTGCGTCATTCGGCCCGGGTTCAAATACTGGCTTTGTTTTTTTTTTGTGTTTACCCTTTTTTCTGGCAGTGCGCATGCCGTTGTCCAATCACTGCGAGCGGCCTCATGAGGCAGGCAGGTGTGGGCGTCGCAATGAATAAGACGTCACTCCGTCGGGAGGGTCTTGGTGCGATTCGCGCCGCCCTTTGACGCAACGCTGGGCGTGGCCGAGACGGCCTCCACGACGGCGGCCTCGGCGACCCCCAGCGAGTCATCGCGGCGGCCTGCCTTTGATGAGGCGGTGGCGCCCCGCCCCGCCCCGCCCACACGACCTCCTCGGCGGCGGCCTCCTTGCCGGCCCACCCCTACGACGGCCACCCTCGACGTGACGCGGCGCGCGCGGACTGCGACGCGGCAGCGGATTTGCAGTGGTGTGAGGCGACTTACTGGCCGAGCTCGTTACACACTTCATTATGTGTGTTGTGCGTGTGCGTCCTTTCTGTCGCGCGCCGTCCTGCACGTGGTGCGCGCGGCGCTCGGCCTGTCAGTCAAATCCAATTTGCCAGCCAAGGCCGGGCCCGCCGTCGTGTCCTTTGGTTGGCCAAACACGCTGCCCGGCGCTGCGCGCTACAAAGGGGTGTGCTGTGTGTGGTCCTGGACAGCGGGGCCGGCGAGGCGCAGCGGCGCGCAGCGGGGACACTGCGGCCACGGCCCACGCGGCGCGGCACGCGGGCCGGCCTCGGCCAGGCCTCGGCCACGGCACGGGCCTTTGTGGCGCGCTGCTTACACGTCGAGATGAAGCACGCCGATACCTTTACGACTTGGAACCTCGTGTCCGTGTCCGGGGCAAAGGGACGCGCCCTGGGCAGCCCTGGGACGCGCGGAGGGCCTCCGGGCGGGGCGCCGGCCCCAGGACCGTAGGACATAGGGAGTTTTTATGTCCTGTGAGCCCTTGTCTCCCGCCGAGGCCTTTCGGGGAACGTTCAGCCGCCAACAAAAGGCGGGAGTTTTGAAAATCGGCTAACGGTGACTCATAAAGATTGGAATCAAACCTATCACCTACTTGGCACAAAGGCGAGAATTTTGGGAGGACCCTATTAAACATGCATAATCAGGGGTGGTGTCAAGGGTCCTGGCTAAAAGGTCACCCGTAAAAATGGTATGCGGGGCCTGGCGTCTCTACCTGTTGCTACTTTACTCTGTTCCAAGATGGTTCTAGAGGCCGTGGAGCAGCTGCTGGCTCGGTCACTTCTCACGGCCAACACCTAGGGACACACCGCGTTGGCTCGTTTCGGCGGCTGCATCTGCGGGCTGTCCTTGTCCTGCCGTTAGGTCCGCGGCGCGCCTCGGCGGGGCGTCTTGGCGTCGCCGCCGACGGCGCGCGCCCCGGGACTCCTAGGACATGCCGGATCCTTTCCCACCAAAATGGTTCTGACAACGGCGCGCACAACGCGAAACAGATGTTCGCCCCGAGGACAGTGTTTGGCTTTTGGTGGCTGGACTGCCCCTGCCGGCCACCGCCGCGTCGCCGGGACGTCCAGGACTCCCCCGCCGCGAGGAACAATCCTGGACGCGCCCGGAGTGCAGCGCACTGCAGCGCAGCGTCGGTGGTCCGGGACGCATTCGCCAACAACCCCTGCCGAGGGGGAAACGACTTCGGTTATCCGATGTACAGCAAATTGGTTATCCGCTATCCGGATAACCAGAAATTTCGAAGTAATCCGGGGTAATCCGGGGAAATTCTGAGGTAATCCGGGGTAATCCGGCGCAAATCAGTGGTAATCCTGGAAATTTTTCGATGTAATCCGGAGGTAATCCGCGGGTTATCCGGGGTTATCCCTATCCGATGTACACAAAATGTCTCAGTCGTTTCCCCCTCGACCCCTGCCCAGGGCATCCCAGGGCCCCGCGCACCGGCCGTCTGTCTCTCTCGCACCCACTGTCCGTCCGCGCGCCCGTCTTACGCCCCGCAGCGCGCCGCAGAGGACCACCCGGCGGATTGGGCGACGCGTGTTTCCACAAACAAAGTAATTTGCCGTACAGACGGTCTCCATCCAGGCACGTTTTTGTGGACGCGGTTTGATGCTGTCCTATGCACGCAGTCGTTGGACACAAATTATGTTGACTCCGCGTCGCTCGTGTCGGAAGAAAGAAATAAAAGCAGGGAGGAGCACGCAATGACGGGTTCGGGACGCACAGCATATCATTTCATCATTCCCAGGGCACCAATCATGGCAATCCCGGAGGTGCAAAAGGAGACAATTACAAAACTCACTCGCGGCAGCTGCAGCCCGTGGACCAATTTTTTGGTCCCTTTTCTCCGTTTGGAATGTTTCCAGAAACACACGATTTTTTTCGCAACCGATTGACTCGTGCATTCAGCGAAGTTATTGCAGGTTTCGTGAGTATGAGCCACACCAGATGAAGCGACGCGGACCTCCTTTTTTCGATGTTTTTGTTTCACCTTCTTTTGGTGCACTTTGACTTTATTTGATTTGGCAGGCGCTAGGGATGCAAAAATACCGGTAAGATTCAAAGTTACGTAAAATACGGTAAAATACGGTATTTTACCGTATTATACGGTAAAATAGGGTAAAATTGATTTTTCTTGACTTTAAGGGGTAATTCTGGTACCTCTTGTGAAAATAGGGGGAAAAAGGTACGTTTGGGTGAGGGTGTATCGGTAAAATCGTTTCATACATGCTTCCAAGCCAACATGACTTAAGAACAATGAAGCATTTTGAAAGACAAGGACCAAACACTGTGTGGGTTAAAGATATGAACTATTATCTGACTTACTGACCCCTCCCCCAAATGTCTGAGGACTTTCCCTTTTTGTAAATAAATTTTGATTCTGCCTGGTTCTTTTGACCGTAAATTAACAGCCCAAATATACTGAAGTGCAAAAATGTTGCCTTTTTTATCGTTGTCCATGTAAGTGGGCTCAATTTCATGAAAACTCTTTTTCCTGAAAGGCATCGGCGACCCCATGGTGTCCAATCATGTCAATGTTTATTGCATTTTTCAGCTCGAATAACTAACAAGTATCTACCCCTATTTCTTCCTATTTTCTGTTTAAAGTTAGTTTACATTATACTTATCTTGGCAACAAAGAAGTTTCTGGTTTGGCTCGTGTAGTTAAATTTTAGTTTCCACAAGTTTTGCAAAAGAAGAGAACATTGACTTCTTGCTTTGTTTTAAGTGCCCAGAGGTCTTACACGTACATGGGGCAGCGCGAGGGGCAGATACAAACCAAGAGTTCCCAAGAGGCGCTGTTTTCAGTCCCTACGTCCTAATTCGTCGTGTGGAAGCAAAAGAAGGGCAAATAAGTCAATATTTCAAAATTACCGAAAAATAACAATTTTACCGGGGTCTCCGTAAAATACCGTATTTTACCGTATTATACCGTTCTTTACCGGTAATATTACCGGCCTTTACATCCCTAGCAGGCGCCGGGCGTGAAATTGACTTGGCTTCTGGGAAAGGGATGCGCCGCCGGGGCCATGGCTGGCCATCCCGTCAGCCTCATCGAGGGCGGCGTCGTGGCGTTGCCGCGTCCACGACGTGTTTGTTTTCATTAAAATCCCGAAAATGGAAGCGGGGCCACCCAGGCCGCGCCCGGCCGCGCCCCGATGTGCGACAAGTCGGAAAATAGGGGTGACTCGCATCTCACGCGCGCTGCGCACAGTGAATGGACATGCACTCGAGTAATTGGCGTGGCTCTGCCGAGCGACTCGCCTGTCTCTATCGCTGCCCCGACGGGACGCCCCTTGAGTGCGACAGAAATCAGTCTGGTGTTTGTCGCCTCGCGGACCGCCGCGCCACTATGCACCTATTGTGACCGCTGTTTGTTTTCGAAAGCCCCACACGTGGCCGAGCCAGGTCACGTGACTGTCCTTGGCGTGACGCGCGTCTCGGCCTCGTCACAACCGGCCTCGTCACGCCGCGGCGCGAACGCCAGACGCCACCCCATGGGTTGCCTACGTGCAGGCGGCCCTCGTAGAACCTCCCCTTGATAGTACCTTCACCTCTGATTCTCGTCAACTCCCACTGCAATTTGCAGCTTTGCTGTGCTCTGTGGCAGCGCGCCAAAGTGGCACTATATTTTTTTCCTCCCCGCAGACGGGCCTTCTCGTGTTTCTTGCGCAATGCCAAAAACCGAGCGACCCGGCGACTTCTAAACCTCCTTGGCGCCGCAGCAGAGGGCCGAACAATGCGTGCGCAGAAACAGAAAGACCGCCAGGTCGATGGATGGCGCAAAAAAAGAGCGATATACGTTTGCTCGCGTAAAAATGGTGGATTGTAACTCGAAGACAGTGGTGTGGGATATGGCCAGGGCGACGCGGCGCCTGCCCCTGTGTAATCCCCGGCGCGCCGGGTCGCGTTTCTAGTAATGCCTTTTAAACAAACTTCCAAAACGGGAGGGGGGGGGGTCACGACCGCCGGCTCAGCCAGTCCAGCCGCCGCGACAGGGATTAGCCCCGCAAAAACAAGGGGCACGCACTGGAGAGACACGGAGCCCTACGTCTCGCCTTTGATTTCGTTCTTATCATTGTTTTTGTTTTGGAGATATGGGTGCAACGCGCCAGGCGGGTACGAACAAAAGTGTCGAAAAAAAAGTGTGGCAGAAATTACATGCAACTGGACCTTTTACAACCCGTCGATGCCTCAATCCAGTTTTCTTCAGTATTTTTCTGTTTGTAAAATTTGACACCGACAGAGTTTTGCTGTGTGCATCGAAATAAAAGTTCGAAATCGCCTTCCTCCCGGTGAGGGTGGCAGGGGGGCCGTTGTTCGGGAATCGGGGTGGTAACCCGCAGGTCTTTTGCAGCAAAGAGACGGTTCCGTTGTTGGGAAATAATGCGTCCATATACGCCCCACAGGCAGAGAGACCCCCAGTGGCACGGCAGCCTCACGGCAGGCAATGCAGCCCCACGCATCGCTGGGCCGCGCGCTGACCGCACCCTTTGTCCCGGCGGGGCTGTTGCCGTTGGCGCGGTCTCTGATTCCGAACAGTGTCGCTCTGTCTCTCTCGCTCCCCTACGGAACGCCCCGTGAGTGGGAGGGAGACAGAGCGACGATTGCTCGGATTGAGGCTGCTGCTGCTGGGGGTCCGCACGGCCACCCGCAGGGTGCTGTGGGTCCCAGGGCACGGGCAGGGCGCGGAGACCTCCTCGGACCCCACGGGATCCGCCCGCCCCGCTCCGCCCCGCCCCCCGCAAGGCTTTGAGCTCCGGGGCTGGATTGTGTCTCGAGGTAAGGCGAGCCCCGGCCCGGTGCGCGGCCAAGGCGCGGCCACACGCGGGGGGCCCAGGAAGTGTACTGTGTGATCGCGCACAAATGGTGCCCCGCTCTGCGTCGCTCTGCGTCGCCCTTCGTCCTGTCGTTGATTCGGTTGACTCCGGGCTGATACCCTGTAACGTGAGGGGCAGTTGGCGCGTCTCTGTGCCGGCCGGGCCGGGGACTATTGGCAGAATGTCGCAGCGGTGGGTGCCTCATCGGTTTAGAGCGCAGATCCGCGCTGCCGTAAGTGCATTGATGGATCACCGCGGCGTCCGGCGGGACTCGGAGAATCGATTCAAGGGCCAGAGCACTCGCCGAAATTACCAGTCACACTTGCTGCTCCCGATGGAGTGAGCTGCACCCAGCGTGGCCAAGCCAGCCGGGCCAAGAAGGCGAAGTGCGTGGCAGTGTTCACTGGGCGTGGCATTCACGCGCATTTCTCGCACCCCTTACCGTGAAGCCCCCTGGCGGCGCGCTGGGCCGCGCGGGGGTCCGTTTAATCGTTGGTGGCTCGCGACGCCCCACGCGACACCTTTGTCTGACGCGGTCGCCGTGCAGTCAAACAAACGAGCACCTGAATAGAGGTGAAATAATGGGGCCTGGCGCTCCGTGTGGGGGCTGGCCTGGCCAAAGCCTGGCCAAGCCAGGGTGTGTGTAAACAAGGCCAGCGTGGGGGAGCAGCCACAAGAACAGCCCTTCCCTGAACGCGGCGACGGGGACGTGCCGAGACGACCCCCTGGGACAGTCTTGTCCTGCCCTGGGACTGACACCAGCCAGCTGGCGAGGACACGGCGACTTCGCAGCTCTCGGAACGAGGCCATCATTACCTAAAACACGTGTGTGTGTGTGTGTGTGTGCGTGTGCGCGCGCGTGTGTGCTTTTGCGTTTCAGCTGTTCACGGAAAACCTAGCAATGTGACCTGAGTCGTCGTCGAGTCGAACATCTCGCCTGCCCACATCAACGTTTTTTCTCGTGAGAAGCATTGGTCCATTTGCTAGTTTTTTTTTTGGCGGGTGGCGCCAGCCCCTAACCAAACACGTGCGGCGGAGACTGGCCCTGAAATCTATCGGTCACGGCGCGCGGCCCGCGGGGGGGCGGCGTCTGCCCCCCTGGGAGCGGGGCCGTGGGGGGGCCGGGGTGGCGCACTGCCCCGCACTGCCCGGGGCGCCAGGGGGCCCGTGGGTCCATCCACGGGGGGCAGCTCGGCTAGGCAAACAGTTTGATTAGAAATTCACGTGGACTATCCCAACAGGCCTGCGAGCGGCGTGTGGTTTCGATGGTCGACTGCCGTCCTGAATATTGATGCGGTTTCGGCAATAACGAATACCGAAGCGTTCGGGAAAAGTTTTCCCTCCAATTAATTCGGCGGTGAGGCTGCGTTCATCGGCAACATCTGCATGGCGGGGACTGGGCCATCTCACGCTGGCTCCGTCATGCCTCCTTATCGGAGCAAATATTCCTTTGTTTCGCCCGGGGCGGAGATGCTGGGGGCGCCAAGGCCTCGGCCAGGGCCGTGCGCAGTGTTTCTTGGCTATTTCTCTCACGTCCACGGCGCCGGGCCTGCCCGGCCTGACCTCCGATTCGTCGCGGTGCCGTGATGGACCGCAATCTGGAGCAGTCTGGGGCGCAGCAAGCAGAGCAAGCGGAGCACCTTTCAATTTTTGTTTCCATCCCATTAATCTTTAACGAATTTTTGTTTCCAGGTAACTCATCTGTGGAGCTGGAGGACGCAAGCGCACCGCCTTTCTCGTTCCTGCCACGGCGGCAGGTCGATGTGGACAAGGTGGCCGTCGTCCACTCCTTGCGTAAGCACACATGCGTCGCGCAGGTCGAAAAAGGAAATTCAAAAGCCTATTTTCTGGCTGCAAAAGTGTCGAGTCCGTTGCAGCCTCCACCATCACTCAGCCGAGGAGGCAGCCTCGCTGCCATACGGCCCTATCACTGCAGTCATTAGTCCAAATGTGCTCGCGTTAGTCACGCTTTAGCGAGTACGCCCTCACACCCCTCATTCGTCTCGCGTCTCGGCCCTCATCTGCCTACTGGGAACGCAATAAAACGGCCTGCGCCGGGCTGTCTGGCCTAGCCCTGGCCTAGCGCAGCGCAGCGCGGGGAGTATCGACGCATGCAGCCCGCGCGCATACCCCGCGCTGCGGCGCTCAGCACGTTGCGTTTCCTCCTGTTTGCGGAATGACACTGGACTTTCAGGAAAGATCGCCCACCGGGGCGTCTTGTCCACCTCAGGGACGCTCCGCCCCGCCACGCCCCGGCACACGTGTGGAGGCGGGGTGGCGACGGCGCCTCACGCTGTAGGTGGCAATCATCTGGTTCAATTTACGGCCGTGGCGCTCCGGAAAAAAAAAGAGAAGACGAGACAAGAAAAATCAGGGCCTCTTCTTCGCCATGTGCCTCGTGAACCAGGAGGTCGTCCGTCTGCGCACGTGGGACGGCCGGGCTGCCGGTGGCGTGCCGGTGGCGTTCCGGGTGGGTGGGAACGAGTTGTTAGTCGTCGGAACCGACATGGCACGGTCGCGCGGCGCATTATTGCGACACCCGACACGAGTCTGTGTGTCTGCCGTCCGTCCTTCCGCGTTCGCCCTGCCCCAAACGTCCCAAAGATTTAAAGTGTGGCGCTGAAAAAGCATTGGCTTACCGAGATCATTAGCGACGAACATTTCCTGCAGTCATCGCGACTTCCTTTGACACCATACGCACAAACGCACGCGCGCGCACACACACACATTCACACCACACACATTACACTAACACGAACACCCGCGCGCGCGCTCACACTCTCGCATGTCGTATTGGCAGCTTGTTTGCTGAAGTAAAGTTATCGATCGGTTCACGCTGCACTTGACCAGCAGGGGGTGGACAGAGTCCACGAAAGGGAGGGGAGGAGGGGGTACTTATTGGCCAAGTGTTCGCGCATACACCCACCAGGGGGTGACTTCTCGAGAAAAGAGTGTGCTGATCACTATGGCTCACTGATGTGTGTGTTTGTGTGTGTGCACGCGAGGTTTACCGGGAACTTGAGCATCGCGTACGCAACAAACAGAGGGTGGCCGCCTACAATGGGCCATCTGCAGCCCCATCTGGGGCCATGCGGGCCTACCGGGGCCCCCGCCGAGTGGTCCGGGCACTTTGTGTACACACTTTGGCTCCGTTTAGCTGACGGCTGTATTCTGCGAGGGTCCCCGCGCGGCGCGGGGGGCCGATCCAGGCGGATCCAGGCGTCTGTCAGTTCCAGTGTGCTATCCGCAGGACTGCCCCGCAGGACTCCCCCGCGGGAGTGGCTGGCTCGAGGCGCGCTCCCCTTGTGCTAACTGCTTTATTTGTACGCGGAAAGCGGGGTCGGTTTGGCCGTTTGTTGTGGTACAAAAACGCGCGGGCGCGCGACCCGCGCGCAGCGCTGCGAGCGAATGCGGCGGTTCCAGGAACTAAAGTTTGGCCTGCCTAATTGATGGAGGAGGCTGGGAGCGAAATGGGGCAAGTGCAGTGCGCCTTTGGCCGGCTCCGGCGTTTAGGTCCCCAGTGACTCGCCTCTTCCACGTCTTTTTCATGTCCGATTTTCGAATTTCTGGCCCGTTTATCTAGATGACCTTCATATTTTGGTTCATTTGTCCGCCCCCTTCTCAGCACTGCAATGCTGTTTTAGCGTGGGCCCCGTGGGCCCCGTGGGCCCCGTGGGCTGCACCGTGTCTCGCACACGTGTCCATCCCCAGGGGACTCCCTCGGCCCGCCCATCGGTCTTGCCTCGGACAGGGGCGACGTGACAACAGGACGTGGCCGGGGTTCGCCGGTTCGCCCTCCCCTGAAAATCGACACGGTCGCTTCCAGAAAAGCCAAAACCTCACCTCAAAAATAACAAGAAGGGCGCGCGCGGTCCGCAGTGGGGTGGCGTGTCCGCAGTGGGGTCACGTCCCGACCAGCGTCGCGCTAAGCACCGCCAATATTGGGACTACACGCGCCGCTCAAAGGCGCCTTCCTGCGCTGCACTGATTCTAGGAGTCGTTGTCGCTCTGCCTCTCTCGCTCCTACAAGGGACGCTCCACGAGTGTGAGGAAGGCCAGGTGACGAACAGGACTCCCGGAATGAGTCTGCTGCCTTTCATGCAGAAGGCCAGAAGTAACCCCCAAGCGACGGGTTGTCCGCTTTACCGCGAACAAATACACGGTTGCTTTTCACGAATCGGCCGCAAGCCCTCGGGCACGCCCGATGAAGTCCTCTGTCCTCCAATCTCAGGCCATCGTGAAACCGATACCCAACGACAAGGCCGGGGCGTCGTCCGTGTCATCGGGCGGCAAAGGGTTGAGTGGGGCTGGCGGTCGTCTTAGAGCGCAACAGGAGCCTCGGACAATTTTTTGGCACGCATGCGTTGCGTGCAGCTGACGGCCCTTCCCACGCCCCGCTGGCAGCGCTGGCACCACGCCCCATTCATACCGTATCCAGTTACACCCGCAGGCCACGCCACGGCCCCAGCACGGGCCCAGCGTCACCCCAAGTCCAATTCCTCGCCCGCTCGCCCGATGCAGACCGCAGGGTTTGAAGAGACTGCGTGAGGTAAGTATGAGGGCCAGTAATGAATTACAAGTGATAAAGGTAGGGGTAAGTTCAATAGTAAGTATGATAATCAAATTTAGCTGAGGTGATGAGTTTGAATGGCAAGTACTGAGGCATATGGTGAGGTACTTATCATCGCGTTGTTTTATTTGTTGAGAACGGCCAAGTATCGTTCGGCGCAGTCGCAGCCGTGTTATTCTGAAGACCCATTCTTATTGCCCTTCTGACAAATGTTGCTGTTCCACACAGGAGCCTGCTGCTGCAGTGCCGCTGCGACGCCTCCGGAGGGAAGAACAACTGCACACAACAAAGTTTGATGCTTCACGGAACTAACGTATTTACAGCCCCGCGCGCGCCAGTTAGAGAATTAGGAGGAAAACGGAGACGGCCTGTAAAACAACGCGCGTTCACGTTTATAGACACGCTAAGTGCTTGGCTTGTGCTTGGGACACTCCTTGTTTACGAGTCGAACGGGGCGATCGTAAACAGAAACACATGGGACGGGGCTGTGCGGCGGGGACCAAGCGTCAAGATTTAAGGCCCTTTTAGTCGGCTGGGGCAGCGGTCGACTTTTTTCCGCTGCAGAGAGGGAGGCTGCGTTTTAACAACCCCCAGGGCTGTGGCGCGCCGAGCCCACCGTCAGCCCCTTCATTTTCCCTATAAAAGCGGGCAATCTGCTCCACACACTCACACACCGCGTGCGGCCTGTGCCCGCCCCGGCCCGCCCGCGCGACTGCCGTCCGTTTCCACAAAAGTCTGGAAAGGGCGGCCGTTGGCGGCCGGCTAGTGCAACTGGAGCCCTGCAATCGGCCCCAAAGTGGGCCCAAGTGGTCCCTTTACCGCGCGGGCAGTATCATTACGCGCGGCTAAGTGGCCCGCTTGTCCCTTTAGAGAAATCGATGCCGTAACCGGCGCAAAGTGATACAGTTTTTGGCCGGCCGCGTCGGGCCTTGCCGGCCTCGCCGCGCGGTGCGGGGGCACTGGGGGCGCCTCCACCTGCCGATACACAATGAAATGTCTGAATCCAGACCTGTAATCTGGCGCGCGGCCGGCCACTTGCTGCGGCCATCTGCCCAATGGCATTCCCAAAATGCCCAAAACTCTTTTCCAAAAATGTTCCACGAACTTGTTTAGGCTGTGGCGCAACCCTTCTTGCACCGGCCCCGTCGTGGAATCCCACCTGTGACTCCGCGCGGCTCCGACGAGCTTTGCAGTGGCGCCCTCTGGCGGCGGCATGTGCCACGACACTGTGAATGGGCAATGCAAAGGATGCCATTTCTGTCAGGCCATCACTGCACTCATCAACACATCTGTCGCTCCATATACTCACAACCTGAGCGCTGTGTAGACGGATTATTACGGAGCGCGCGCGCACACACACACACACACCCACGTGACGTACGAAAGGAGTGACACGTGGGGGCGTGGCCGAGGGGGCGTGCGCCGTCTTGACAGGGGGCGGGGGCGCAGGTTGGACGTGGGGTAGGTCTGAGCCCCCCCGGGGCCCCAACGTCGACCCGACGTGCCCCGACGCCCTGACGCATGGCCCAATAAATACGTCCCTTTCAGGCTGGCCCTCTTCTGGGAAGCGACAAGACTGAAGTTTCAGCGCCTTGTTACGCACTAACGGTGTCTCCCGAGGCGTTTCCTCCGATTGATGTAAGGCGCGGCGCGGGCTGATGAGGTAGCCAAGACTGGTAGCGGAAACCGGATTCAAACGGCCCGCGCCGCGCTGCGAGGTGCTGCGAGGGGCGGGGCGCCTCGGCTCGGTTTCCGATGCTAATCGCCTAGTCGACACAAGTTGACCATAACTCTGTCGAACGGATAGGTGAACTCCCCTGGACTGTTTTCACGCCAGGCGAGTTCGGACCTCGACGAGAAAATGGTTGGCTTCTACTAGGGAAAATAAGAGTTTAAAGGGCACGCTTAATTTGTTTGCAAGAGTCCATACTTTGTCCAAAGTCAAAAACGAAAACGGAAAGAAACTGTGTAAATTAATCTTTGTTCAAAACACGTTTAAAAGTATTAACTCCCTTTGCCTGGCAGTGTCATTTCACATTCGGGCGCTGGCTGGCCGATGACTTAACAGGTTCCTTTCCGAGATGCTAAACGAATGTTTTATCCGATCTGCCAATTTTTAATTTACTGCGCGTCAAGGTCAAGGGCGAGGCGGGCCTTTCGCAGGGTCTTTGTCGACGTGCTTTTCATAACCTATTAATTGTGTTGCCAGACAATGGGGCGGCCCGACCGTAACCACTATTAATTCGTGAAAAAGGCTGACGTGCCAAAAATGCGGGGCCACGATATCTCACGTGGCTGTGGCCCAACGCGCGATGAGCAGGCCGGCCGGGGAAGAGTCGACGCGTCATGTTTTATTCACTAATCAGTTGGCAATTTTTCACGCGAGTTATTCGAGCCATTAATTTGGGGCGTGGCCTTCCGCGGCTTGCCCTGATTCACCGCAGTCACTGCGCGTGCCCCCCGTGGCCCCCGCTGAAATCGCTGAATAATTCCGTCGATGCGTTTTCCGATTGCGCCTGGGTATCGCGAGTACGTCGGGGAAGGGCCCTGACTACCAGCGCTCTTGGTGGTGGTCTGCGCAACAAGCGCGCAACTGCCGTGGACTTCCCCGCGACTTGCTGCGGTGTTGCTCCGACCTGCGGTACTGTGCGCGCCCGCCCCTCTCTCCTCAGTGACGTGTGTTTTGTGCTTTTTGTGTGGGAACGGGCGTCAGGCTATTTGACCCAGCACACGTGTTCGTTCAGGGCCCTCATCTCCCGCTTCTTTTCTTATTTTTTATACACCCTCCTCGTCTTTGTCTTTTTATTCTTTCTCTCCTCCGCTTTGCTTCGTCTTCGTCTTCCTCGCACTGTGTCTCCAGTGCGTGAGGCGACTAATAAGCCTGCGCTGCATGTGTGTGTACGCGTGCACCGAAAGGGCACACATTTAGGACCGTGGTGCGGAGAGGCACAAAAACTGGGAGAAGCGGGAAAATTTGGACACGTGAAAGGGTCGAGTCGATGTTGGCGGCGGTCTTTGCTGGTCCTCGCCGTGCTAATGGCGGGCACATGGCTGCACGGCGGGGACGTTTTCGCAGAGCGGCCTTTCGCTCTGCACTGACTGCTCTTCCAGGTAACCCCATCCGTCCAATGGAAAGGAAGAAAAATTGACAAAATAAATCCCGCACTCTGATCCTTTGTGTGGTGAAGCTCGGCGAAGGGGTTCGAGATGCTATCGAGGTTGTGTTCGAGGGCTACGGGGACCAACGGGCTGACGGACGCCAAAGTAAACGGAGGGGACAGGAGGGCGTTCCCGGCCGTGGCCTCGACGGCCATGTCAGCGCACAGGTGGGACGTTATCGGGGGATTAAGATCCGAAGCCACGCTAACTTCTCGGTCCGCCCGGATTCACGCCGTTAATGAGGCAGGGGCGGCCCGGATCGCGCATTTACACTGCAAACTGAATGGAAAGACATTACGCCAAAATGTGGCGAGACAAAAAGTCTCGCCACATTTTGGCGATACTTTCATGTCTCGCCACAATATGGTCAGATTCAAATGTCTCGCCAATTTATGGCGAGACTTTTTTGTCTCGCCAAATTATGACCCAAAATTATTGAATAGGGTAGGCAATGCATGGATTCATGGCAAAATAGATAAACTACTGCATTATTCACAAAATTCACGAGAAATCATTTCTGATCACCACTGATAGTTGTTTGACCCACTGGGGACTCTCAAGAGTAACGCTGTTTGTTTCGCTCATAAACCAAGAGGTGCGTCTTCACATAACAGGGCCGCTCACATTCAGTTTCATTGAAATCAGATTGTACTCACAATAATCACAGTAGCACTGTGGCTATGAAGAAATTTGCAGGCAGGTTGAGAGTTGATTCATCCAATAAAGATTGTCTACAAACATGTAGCTTTGAGTACTGTACAACTTAGCCCAGAGAACAGATGGTGCAGACTGTTGATGAACTTAACATTTTGACAGTTCTCCTTTTTCACACGCAGTTTGACAATAGCTCGAACGATTAAAAGACATCTTCGCAAACAGATAACCCAGTTGGCAACAGTCGTCATTGCTCGAAACTAGGAAAAACTAAATTATATCGTTGCAAGTCAAACAATCGCTCAGAGGCTGGCAGCCATTTTAGAGGCTATGTTTTTGTTTTTGGACGGAAGAGGTTATGGGCGGATATGGGCGTGACGATTTAGATTCAGATTCGGGTTGGGAAATTATACGCATGACCAAACCAGTATTCGCAGTCACATCCTCACATCTCGTAAACAAAAGTAACCTGAGGAAATGGCCGCTGGTTATCATGTTTTCCTCCCGACTTTGCATCAATAAAATTAAGTTTTTTCTAGTTTGGAGCGATGACGACTGTTGCCAACTGGGTTATCTGTTCGCGAAGATGTCTTTTTATCGTTCGAGCTATTGTCAAACTGCGTGTGGAAAAGGATAATTGTCAAAATGTTTAGTTCATCAACAGTCTACACCATCTGTGCTCTGGACCAAGTTGTACAGTACTCACAGCTACATGTTTGTACACAATCTTTATTGGATGAATCAACTCTCAACCTGCCTGCAAATTTCTTCATAGCCACAGTGCTACTGTGATTATTGTGAGTACAATCTGATTTCAATGAAACTGAATGTGAGCGGCCCTGTTATGTGAAGACGCACCTCTTGGTTTATGAGCGAAACAAACAGCGTTACTCTTGAGAGTCCCCAGTGGGTCAAACAACTATGAGTGGTGATCAGAAATGTTTTCTTATGAATTTTGTGAATAATGCAGTAGTTTATCTATTTTGCCATGAATCCATGCATTGCCTACCCTATTCAATAATTTTGGGTCATATTTTGGCGAGACAAAAAAGTCTCGCCATAAATTGGCGAGACATTTGAATCTGACCATATTGTGGCGAGACATGAAAGTATCGCCAAAATGTGGCGAGACTTTTTGTCTCGCCTCTCCAGAGGCGTAAAGTCTGACCTTTGGATTTGTAGTGTAGGTCTCCCCGGAAGACGCTGTCGGGACGGCGTGGACGACGGGCTCAAGCGCTCCGCGCGCTTGGTTTTGCCAGAAGGACGCCGTCAAGGGCGGCAAGGGGATGATACTACAGAATCGAAACCGCCAGGCTGTTCGTCGTAATAAGCTGCCTGGGCCGAACTATCGACTTTACAACTTTTTCATTCGTCATAAAAAGAAGGGTGATACAGTACCGGGGATGAAAGTCACCCACGGCGAGGGCGAAAAATTATACATTTGACGGGCACAACGGGGGACTTGATGGTCGAGGGGTCGAGGAGGGAGGCGCGCACCTGAGTCGGGGTGTGTTCCTATGTCACCGCCCACCGCCCCGCGGTGACCCCCGCGGGGCCGGCGAGGTGGGCCCATATAACCCAAGGACTTTATGGGTTATCAAGACGGACCAAAAGAGCTGAATAAACTTAGCCCCCTGCGCGTCTCATGTCGGGGTGGGGCGCGTAGATAAGCCTTCCATCGAGGTCCGCTCCCCGGCCCCAGCACGCCTTATCTCGTGAAGGGGTTTCGAGGCGACCGCGCACCGCCCGAGCCCCCGAGGTTTACACCACGTCGTGGCCGCGGTGGCTGCAGGCCGAACCACAGGCCGCCAAGGCGAGAGGCCGGGGCCTAATTTGGTCGGCGGTGGGGCGCGAAGGGCAGCAGTCTCTGCCGGCCAAACGAGCCGTCCCCCAAATTACCGAGGCTAGAGGAGCGTTTGGCGGCAAACCGCAGCGCTGGCTTCCCCTTTCCGCGTCTGTGTGTGTGTGTGTGTTTCTGTGTGACGGCTGCCCTGGGGGGTGAGCCCCGGAATGCAAAACACATGGTGATGTGTGTGAGGAGCCCTTTCCCGCCACCGTTCGGCGTGGCCTTTGATTTCACACGTGTTTCATTTTACTCGTTATGACGAGTTCTTATTTCTGGTGTTTGGGAGACTAATAGCTTGGCGGGAACGGGCCGAACAGAGGCCCGTTGTACACTGCACTTGCCGCGTTGCGTTGCGTCGTGTCGCGTCGCGCTGCCGTCGTCGCGTGAAACTCGATGCGCGTCGCGTCCCTTGTCACGTGCTGCGCCCTTGCCGCGCCCGGCCCGGCCGCGCCTTCGATGTCCATGTGGCTCGCATCCTGCATGCACACAGGCGGCACTGTCTCGCTTTTTCTGTGGCTGCTTTTTCAGGCCGCGGCTGATGACGCGTGAAGCTAGAGATGGCTTTTGTCTCTGAAAATTAATTCCCGACAAGTGTTTTGTCGGTGACGCGGGGCTGTCGTCAGAATTTGGTTTCAGTTTTTCCTGTGATTATTAGACACGGAAGGCCGCAGGACTGCCGGCGGCTCCAGTGACTCAAGTGACACGCTCTGTTTATGCACCGGAGGGCGGCCCTTTCCGACCACAACGCTAACACGGGCTTCGGCAGCAGATGTCGGTACGGCACGCCCCTGAGACCTGCAGGCGGGCCTCTAGGGCGGGCCCTGCAGCTCCGTTCCGCCCGCCAGCAGGTCTGCGAACTGTTATGGAATGTCGTTGTCGGCACGGGGCAAGTCGAGGCCGCACGCTCTGACTCACCTCCCAGAAGTGTCTGACCTGACACACACACACACACACACACACACACACACACACACACACACACACACACACACACACACACACACACACTCGCGCCCCACGCCGCCCCATAATGAGCATCGCGGCAACCTGGAAGAGGAGCCGCCGGAGTCAATATCTCCTGACGAGTTCTCTTCATTACTGTCTAAATAGGTGAGCGCGGTGGTGGCTGCGCGTCCATTTGTTTGAATATTCCATCACACCTCATCACAACACAATGCACTTGCCCACTCACCCTCCCCATCCCAGGCCGCCACGCCCCGCCACGCCCCGCCGAGTCATGCACCCCTTCTGGACCAGTCAGTCATTACTGGAACACCCCGGAGCGGCCTGGAGTTCCTTGGAGACGGCACCTGCCCGTGTAGTGCGCCTTGATGGTGATGTATGAGCCGAAAGCCCCGAAGGGGTGCGGCCGATCGAACACACACCTGAGCCCCACGCAAAACAATCCACTCCGTCTTGGCCGTGACGCGCGGCGGGGTGAAAAAAATCCGTCAGGGGAGAGAGAAATAAAACACTTTATCATGGCACGGAAAGTGAGCGCAAAGGGTGGGTCCAGGGGATTGGGTGTTCCCGCGAGTGGCTTGCTGGGCAGGTTGGGCAAAAAAATAAAACTTTAAGACATGCGCACTTGTTTAATTAAAATTTATTGGGCGTCTTTTAGAAAGGTGGTGGTTTAGCACAGCGCGCCGAAAACAAGCCTCCGCTGAACGATGGCCGAGCGGTGCATTTGAAACGACAGTCCAATCTGCTCGTCCAATGCGTAATTGACAGTAACCACGATTATCAATTTGCCGGGATGAGCGCGGCGGCGCAGAGCGGCGCGCACGGGCCTTCGCCCTTATTACAATTTTGCGGCGCGAAACAACAGAGCAGGGGTGAATCAAGACTATTTTGCCTCCATTACAAGGGCTTGAGTGCGGCCTCGCGCGCTCTCCGTCGCTCTGATACACCTTCCGAGCGGAGCGAGCGAGAGGCTCGACAGGTAGAGGAGTGATTTGGCGCACGGTCATTATCACCACGTACCTAATCGTGCACGTGTTGGGGAGTTGCACCTGCCTCTGTGGAGCATCCCCCCCCCCTCCCCGGCCCCGCCTACTTTCTGCGTAAAACCGTCGTCGCTCGAACGCAACACGCCTGAATTGAGGGAAGGAACAAGAAGAAAAAATCAGCGTTGGAGAGAGAAAGAGAGAGAGAGCCGTCAATGTGCGAGGAGATGAGCGGCTCGTTTTGAGGAATGTCAAGCAACAGATGGTAAGCGGGCGCTCGAGGTAGCTCGAGGTAGGGCCTGGGCTGGGCCCCGGGGGGCGGGGGGCGGGGATGCATCGTGCCCCATAGAGAGACGCACCAGCGCCCCCATCCCATGATTAAAAGTTTTGAACCGACATCACGAACGGGATTTGAATTTCCTGGTCAAGGACGACGCTCCTCGCTTGCGGCAATTTTCGCCAACAAAAGACGTTGTCGATACTTTGCGTTCCATTTTCGCCTCATTTCGTAGATGCGGCCCTTGCGATAGACGGCGACTAGCCACGTGACTTGCACGTTCGGTATCTCAAGCCATTTATTCTACGTCACATCTGCTTCGAGAGTTTCCGTCCGCGGACGGAGGAGGCTCAAAGAAAATCAATCTTTCTTTTCCAACCCTATCTGCAGTGCGGAATCTCGTTCGGACGATGACAAACGTGGACATCGATACGGTAAATAGAGTCCCATATCGACGACAATGTGCGCCTCTTACATAATTCATGGGGCGCCCGGCGCAGCGCACCTGCCGACCGGCGGACATCATATGGACCGTGGGGTGCGGCGGGCGCAGCATCCGTTGCCCGGGGCAACCGGCCGGACCATCCGAAAGCACGGCGTACGGGCCTTGACATGTGTCGGCAGCCTTGCATGGCCGCGGGGGCTCGCGAACAAAGGGACAGCAGGTGAAGGGCCGCAGGGCGCAGGGACCTTCCCTGCACGCGAGGCACACGTGTGCGTGCGGGCCGCGAAACTGAAACGCACGTTGTACACGTTCGTAGACGCGAGAACATGTGACGACCTGCGTTCTGCTTATTCACCCGTTTTTGGCCGCATGGCGCATGAAATTTCTCGTCTACCTTCCGGGTGCGTGCATCTAATTTGCACTTTTGGCCCATTTCGGCCAAGATTTGTGCAGGGCCCGTGTAAACGCGGTTGTGCCGGTAGCCGCCGAGACCCCAGCTCAAAATCGAGGATCCGGCAAAGAGATTGCCCCCGTCTCCCCCCTCTCACCAGGTTGGCTCTGGATCCGCCACTGGCGGCATCTCCTCGCTGCAAATCCACCACAATTTGGCATCGCCCCTGGGCGCCAAGAGGGGCCATCACTGGGAAGATGATGTGTAATCGGACGGTGCTCATTCAATCAGAGGCGCCCGCATTCTCCCTCTCACCTGGCCGGCGACAGGGATGAGTCAGAGTGCGGGCTAGCCCAGGGCCAAGGCCAGGGCCAGGCAGCGGGGGATGGCAGGTGTCCGGCAGGAATGAGGATGAGTCACAGGGAAACTGCGTGTCCGAGCGGCTGTGTGAATCATAGCGTGGCCTGGAGTGCTGCACGCGGGCCAACCGTCCACTTATTTCGTAACAGTCGATTCCCTTTGCGTAATTCAGAATGAAATCAAGTGTGCTGCTAAAAAAAAATAAAAAAACATAACAGAAAACTGTAAATCTTTGCAGTATTATTTATTATATATCCGATTTAGAAATCTGCTGAGAATCTCTGCTGGCCTGGCCCGCACCTGTGACTGCCGTACCCGTGTGAATCATATTAGAATTTTTCATACCAAACTCAGCGTGTTGCCGGCCCTGCCTCCCGCGTGGTCATCGCTCCAGTGCCTTCATTTCATTCAGTAGCCCTGTGTTACTGAATGGATTTGGCACGGACGCGGGCATTGTTGCAGATCCAATGATACATTTAGGCTCATCTCACTCATAACACCGGTAGACAAGGCGCAGGTGTCTTCGTTCCAGTTCACGGCGGTTTTATTTCAATTGGCTTAATTCTCCCATTGAAACCTAGCCTCTCAAAGAAGGCGGTGGTGTCCGCGGCGCTCAGTGTAGGGTGGCCATTGTCGGCGTTGTCTGAGGAAATTATCGGAGCGAAACGTATCTGTGCGGCGTCTCGCACTGACCGTTCGGAAAATTTCAGCCCTGATAGCTCATTAAAAATGCTTCGAGAAAAGGCTCACCACCGCCGCCTCGTAGGTGCACGGTACGCTCGGCGGTGCGGCCCTCGCCTCTCCATATTTATGGCCGTTTTTCAATAAAATGGCCGGCACGAGAGCAATCATTAGTGATGTGATTTTTCGTTAATGAAGATGCCGATATAAACAAGTGGAGCAGCAAAGCCGCGTGCGGTTTAAGCCGGTCAGTCAAAAGGGGCCGCCCCTTTTGACTCGCGCCGCTCGCCCCGCCACGCCCCGCCGCCAGCCCGAGTCCATTGGACGGCTGCAACTGCCCAGCGAGGCGTGCCCAGTTACGGCAGTCATGCACCTCCTTTGAGCAGTTTGATGTTGCCGCCACGAGCCGCGCAGCCGCGCCGAGAGCCCTTAACCAGGTGTTGAAGAGATGCTTAGCCATTCGGCCGTAATAACAAACGCATTTCCAGCTCGCAGCGTATGCGCAGAAGGCATTGCAAAGTGCTGGGGCTGCGGAGTAAAACGTTCCAGGATGACGTCGGGGTCGTTGCAGAAAATGAAGCGGGTACTGCTCTTTTTCTCCTGGCGCAAGTGCAGCTGGAAGCCTTCTGGCCCATGCGCTCAAAATTGATCAAAACACGTGGTTCGTCAAAATGTTCATCACACTTCTGATTTCTTTTCAGCGCGCTGAGAGGCAGGGCCTCAGGCGGGATGAATCTTTTTATCTTCTCATAAAACGAGAACCGATGGACGGTCGTAGTTTTGTCAACCCTCTGGTCAAAGGTCAGGCTCGTCTATAAGATATTGGCAAGGAGCCTTCTTTGTTGGAGCGCGCGCTGGCCGACAGCCTCGAAGGAGGCCTCATATGAAAAGGGAATTCTAACAATGCAGCAACGACGGGCTGTATCAAACGTCCGAAGCTGAAAAGGGCGAAAACAGAAAGATGAAAGGGGGTGGTGCTTGTTGCAGAGTGCAATATATCCTGGGCAAATTGACTCTGAGGAGGCCCATTATGTCAGTTTATTGGCACCGGGTGGGGGTGGGGACGTTCTGGGGCTGTTCCATGTAACGCCTGAGACGACGCAACCGTCTTCAAATCTGTCTGTAGCTCAAGGGGCGTCACCATGCCGATAAAACTGAGAATTTTCCATTTAATTTGCCGCGTGACCTTTTCTTTAAGAAGGGCTAAATTTTAAAAACAATGATCTATAGAAGGGTTTTTGGACGCTACGTTGAAATGTTTCACTGTTTCGAAATATGTTTAGTTTGATTTTTTCGATTTGTGATTCAGCTTTTAAAACAGATGATGTGTGTGAAACTGGGCCAGACTCATTTTTTCATTATTTTATGGTCTTTTTGGGCGGGTTCAGACAGACGATCTGTCTTGCCACAGATGAGCTTTCCTCTCCCAAACACGACTGACTCGGATTGTCTTCTTTGAGGGAACACGGGACCGTCCAGCGCAGCGACGGGCAGCTGCACTCTCTTGCCAAAACTGTCCACGTGTCTTATGAAGATTGAGCCTACGGGGACCCAGGTATCCGAGGTGTTGATAAGCACTTTGACAACAAGATTTGATTTTATTTTACTACAGCAAGCGGCCGTTATATACCGCTATACCACATTGAGGAGTTATGCGCCCTTAGCAAAGGACAGGATACATAAACAGGAATGGTTGCAGTTCGAGAAGCCGTATGGATCCAAAAATAATAAACTCTGGCCCGAATGCACTTTCTTGAATAGATAGCCTGCACCAAAAGTGTCTTGTAGGAGATGGGCCATAAAGCGCGCTGCCGGTTTGATTCAGTCTGGGACACTTCTCGTCATTCTCTAACGCTGCTTCCATTCTGCTTGCATTTGGGCGGGCCGTCTCGAGCCTCAGGTGAGAGTGGCGCGGCAGTTACAATGCCTTGCAGCAGGAGTCAGGGGCTCATTCAGTGACAAACGAGAAGCTAAGTGCCTCAAAAGACCCTCTTTCCCAGCCAATAAGTGCACACAAAGACGCCCAGCCAAATCAATTTAGTGTGAAAATATTGTCAACCGGCCCGGTATGGGGTGGGGCCGCTGAAGCGCGTGTGGGTTGGGACCCAGTACGGAGAACTGGCCATTCATTCAAGGAGCCAACGGACTCCTCCTATCACGTGTTATACTCCCCAGAAGTTTTAATAGGAGCCATTCGTTTGCAAAGACGAATTGGATTCCGACGAGGGGCCTCTCGCTTTGAGCCCCGCCGTGTGACAGGATAGCCCGTGCCAGGGCAAGCACCAATTTCGAGAAAAATAAAATATTTTAGTTAATCAGTTAATGATGCCGTAAGCCCTTGATCTGGGCATTGCATCTCTTAGTCGGCACACTTCTACGAGTGCCCCGGACGTGTTAATTGGGTCAGACTTTGGGTTTGCACGATAAGGATACCCATCTCGGAAGGACACAATTAAGAAATGACAATCGGCCCGTCTCGCTGCCCCCGGCCTACGCACTATCTGATGCTGGCCCGATTATCAGTGAGCGGTTTGGGGAAGCTGGCCGGCGGTTCGCAGGATCAAAGTGTCGGCTGCAGCTCGGCTGCGTCGTGCGGTCGGTGCGTGCTGCTTGCCTGAGTGTCACATTATTCACCATCTGGAGCTGGAATTTCCAGGGTGACGTGTTAATAAGGGCAATTTTGCCTTCCGAAGGACAGGTGTGCTGCTATCTCAATCGGTTTGTCCCTTTGCCTCATGAAAACGGCTTCCGCGATAACAGAAATCGCTTCCAAGCTTCTCACGTTGTCTCTTTTGGGAAAGGAACACACGTGAAGAAATTTGAGGACCCAAATCACGCATAACCACCCAGCGACTGTGATCTGATGCCTCTCTTCCTGATTTGTCAATTGCGCGAAAAAATTGCTGACCCAACTACTACAAGTAAAATAATTTTTTCTACTGGCAAAACCCCCTTTTTAGTTAATTTTTAAAAATATTTTTTTCAAGTGTCACAAAGGGCAGCAAAGCCATGGTTTGCTACTTTTCAGCTGTGTTAAGTGTTACACGGTTGAGCAGCGTTGCGCTGCGTTTTTCGGCGATGGGCCACCAATGATGTGCTGCACGAAGTAGGGCGGCAGAGAGGTGTCACTCTTCTCGCCTCCGTGAAAAATTGTGGCTCGCGATCGCGCTGCCACCCCTCACAATCGTCGGGTTACTTTTGCTCGACTTGTTCGAGTGAGAAGCGCAGCAATCATTGACACCCTCGGCAGCCAATGGACCTCGTGCCGGCGTGTTATCAATACCCGAGCTCACTCATTGACGCCCCCGGCCACGCCTCGCGTACTGGGAACAGAGTAGGGCGGTGCCGGCCACTACTGCCCTTTTTGTGCTCCAGTCTACCGTGCGGCCAGGAGGGGACACAGGCTTGAAAGAGACCAAAGAAAACTAAGTTTAAAAATATTTTTTTCATGTGTGCGCTTTTTCGCAAGAAGCTCACGATTTTAACTAGGCGTTATGCTGCAGCGCGTCCAGCTTTCGCAACGGCCTTCTGCAAAAAGTTGCTGACAGCGGGGCGGAAAGCTGCCCTGTTTGTGCTCCGTGAAATCCGAAAGTTGAAATTTCCTGTTCCGCAGCCCGCGAGCCGAAGGGCTTCATTCTTTCTCCCTGCCACCCTCTGGACGGCGTCGGCGGCGCGGTCGGCGGACAGCCAGAGAAGCCCCCGGGATGCGCTCGCGCATTCAAGTCTCCAGCGGAAAATAGGAAAATAACCGGCGGCTGGGCCCCGCGGGGGTTGGGGCGCGGCGGGGGCGGGTGAGCCCGGAGCCCCGGGGGCGGAACTTATGCGTCTTTTGAGGGGAAGAGTCAGTCGACCGATGGCAACGACAATCGAAGACGCAGCGCGGCGCGGCACTGCGCGGCCAGGTGCGGCGGGAATGACACCTCCGCGTCGAGGAGGCGAGAATGCGCGGGCCACTTCATTCAGGAGACGATACACTTTGAATGAAGTGCGCGTATTGTACGCGGCCACCTGTGTGAGTGCCATTCAGGCTGTTCATTCACCAGTCCATACTTCCCTTCCGGTGTCACAAAGAGGAGTCAGCCCGGCCCACGGCCCAGGCCCGCGCCCCGCCTTCCCGCGGAAGGCAAAGTCTTGGAACGAAACCGTCGCCGCCTTTGAGGTGCATCCAACGGCCGGCCAAGGGCCCCGGGCCCCACCCCCGCGTGGCGTGAAGGGGCGTAGGGGACCCTTGGTGCAAAGCCACGCCGCGACGATGGACTCGGCGCACTTATTCATTGCGGTCGACCCCGCTATGGCCCCCGCCCCCGCAATGCGCATTCAGGGGCAGTGGCTCGAGACAGCGACTGCCGGCTTGGTTCGCAGTTTCAAATAATTTCGTAAGCCGTGCACTCTCAGTTACTTTGCAGTGTAACTGTAGGCGTGGACTCGGCCCGCCCATTGTACATTTACTGTTAATCATATATAGACACTTTTTGCTGCTCCTATTCCTAACCACCAGCTACACATTTCAAGTAAAAGCACGCATGCAGACTGTCGCTTTGCATTGATTTAACGTGACTTTCTTCTTTAGCTCCCCTTTTTTGCCATGAGTCACCGAGTGTCCTTGGAGGGTTGCTAAAGGCGGGCTCAAGTATTCTGGTCGTCCATCCCGAGTTACCGGGGGCCCTGCCAGGGCCCAGCCCGTCCGGGCCGAACAACAAAACCAACAAGAGATCGATACGAGATGAAGCGGGCCCCGTCGTGAATGGCCAAGTGGCCGTTTTGTTTCACCGGATGACCGGACGCAGGTGCCGACTGGCGAGTGGCGCGACCACCGTGGCTCCATTCATACCTGCCTGGGAAGGACGGCGGAAACGACCACACAAAATCACACGGAAGGGCAAACAAGGACTGCCACTCTTGACTCGTTTCACGAATCGCTACGCGGCCTGCATCACGTGAGTGCATGGCGGACAAAGCGCGTGGACTGAATATCCTGGCCACTGCCTAGAACGTCACAACACGGGCAGTGTGGAAGTAGTTTTTAGAACGCGTACCCACAAACACAAACTGTTTTTGTGTAAACATTCACTTATTTTTAAAATTTATCTTAAAGCAAATTTACCCAAGTTTCGGGCCAAAATCATGTTGTTTTGCTCTTGGACACACTACCATAGTCGCAGTTCCTTTTTTGCAAACCCGGACTAGAGCTTCAAGTGTCAATGGATGTCCGATTCCCGGCACCTCGAAAAGGAGCAGGAACAAGGCCCTGCCGTTGCACCGCGTTGCACGCCGCGGGGGTGACTGTGTGCAAGGTTGCAGCAGCCGTGGGGAGCCGTGGTCCGTTCAATAGCGCCCGAGCGCTGGCCACATCCGGTGCCATTCAATCGTCGATTCATTCAGGCTGCAAGGCGCGTTGCAGGGCGTGGAGGGGCATGGCGGGGCGTACGCTGGGCCGTGCGTTCGTGGTCATTCAATGGACCTCGGCGATCGGCGTGTCACTGCAGTGTGGCACGGGGCCCACAAACCAAAACACTGTTCAACAGAAAATTGGTTCCACGAACACACCACACAAACATGCACTCTCAATTCTCGCACGTTCGTTTTAGTACTGACCAGTTGAGCAAATTTTTTTAAACTTACGTTTGTAGACGTTGAATGAGCTTCCAACAAGACTCTAAGACAATGCAATGGAACAAGCTATTTGATGAGTGAAATAAATCGTGATCTTGAAGAGGTTATCCCCTACTTTTTGACCATTTTCCTCAAATTCAGTAGTGTTCAGCATCGGCAACCCGCAGGCCGCATTGCCCACTGTGCGTGCGTGTTTCGCATCTTTATCGTTTCCGATCTGTCAATAATATCCCCCGGCCGCGCTGACGTTTCCGAGTGCCCCATTTCGGAGCCGAGTCGCTTCTGCGAAGATCTCCGTGGAGATGCGCTGAAGGAGGCGGAGCACGTGCTACATCCTGGCGAAGCGCGGCGCCCCGCTACACTTCCGTCCTTTTAAACTTTTTGTTAGCCCCAATCACAATGGGCCTGGGGCGCCCAAATCGACGCTCGGCAAGACTTCGTGGCGACAGACCCCTCCCCTCCAGAGGGCACTCCTTTCAAGAAAAAAGCAGCTTCCCGTATTCCCAGAATATCTGCAACACGGCTATGTTTTGTTCAGCGGGGTCGACTGCCTGGACTCCATGGTCGTTGATTTTGCGAGGCGTTTGCGTCTGTGTTTTGAAACGGAAAACGAGACAGACTTCAAAACTTGAACTCACGAGTCATGATCGTTTCTTTGCCACAAGGCATAAAATCTAGCTGAGTGTTTGCATACGTGTGGCGGGAGGCCCACCCTTGCAAGAACCTCGGAGCCCCCAGCCAGGTGGAATGTTTGCAGAGGGATTTTGAGTGCGTATGTTGACAAAGTCAGGTAAAAGTCCTGGGCCCGTCTGGGAGGTCCAAGTAGGCCAGCCTTCGTGATATTTGCAGAAGGAAAGGTGCGCACGGCCCCTACTCCAGTCAGGGGATGACCTGCACTCCTGAGTTTGGCCCACTGAAGCACTGGAGGATGACGTCAGCAATCGTAATGAGCAAACTGAAAACGTAATCAAACCTTACACTGTATTTGATTTTTGAAATTTTGAAGTTCTTTTTTGCTGCACAGTGATCACTGTGGGCATCGCGCACCAGTGGCGCTCTCCTCTGCCGGCGGGAAATCGTTGAACTAAGATCGCCAAGTACTGCAGATTGCCTATCTCCGACTTTGCAGGCGCTAGCCGGGCATGCCGTGGTTTCAATACTGTATACTTGCTTTTGAGTCAACAGAGATTTTCTCATATAATTTAAGAATGTGTTTATTTTGCTTTGCCTTTTATCTGGCGTTTTGCGGTAATAATTCCGAGTCACCGATTTCCAATGCCTCATTTCTTTAAGCAGTTTTTTTTTTTTAGTTTTTCATTTTTTGTAAAATTTTACTCTTTGTTTAGTGCCATTATTTTAAAGGATAATTTTGGGGGTAAAACACTAAACTGCAGATTAAAATTGCTACATTTTTATTAGTTTAAAAGTTTAAAACCAAAGACACAATTTGCATTACATATCAATCTTAAACAACTAGTAAAGCTTTTTGTCAAGATCCTTAAGTCTAAAGCATGCTGGCCGCGTAGAACTATTACAATAATTATCATAAACTTATGAGAACGTACCTAATGAGATCACAGGGTTCTTTATTTAGATGCTCTACTTTCAAGTCTTACTTAAATTACTGAGTTCAAGTTATCCTAAATTATTGCTACAAAAGTAAACCTATCCATCCATGTTTCTTACGTACAACAATTTACCACACGACATTCATTCTGTATAAAATGTAGATCTATAAGCTATCTTACAGGCAAGGTAGCAATTAAACAATGTAGTTGAGCCTATACAATATATCTTGGCACTGTAAGCACACATTTTTATTTATATGACAACTATTTGTAACATCTTAAGTTTCTAAGGACAGAGATCAATCGAAAGTTTTTTTTTCCTTTTTTTGTTTTTATGAAAAAAATTTATCCTAAAACAACAAAAATAATCTTTATTTATCACAGCATGGCGCATATAAATCGGGTTATCAGCTTTGATTTTCGGTGTGATATCCCATTTTAAACTCTTTAGGTCATAACAAAGTCGTTGAAAATTCTATACCTGATCCAAGCGAGGGGCAAATATTTGACACGCAGTCTTCTTCCATCGTTAAATGCACCACTTAATCATGTATAGAATTTTCAATCACAATATAATGCAAAATTTAAGCAATTTTCAGCAAAATTTCTCAGCCTGTCGGCAGAGCGATCCTTCTGGGTGATTGACGACGAAACCACGTGGCATATAAAAGTACTATCAGAATTATTTGAAGTCATTTGTCTCTCAAAACATAAAAGAGCACATACTTATGCTCCTACCTAATTAACCAACAAGAAGTTAAATTACGTTTACGCTGTACAGATAACTTAAAAACTAATTAAAGCTTTCGTACCACAGTTTAAGGGCGAGCGCCATCTTGGCTCTAGCAATCAGTGCTGACGGGCGAGTCGGCGGGCCAAGTTGTCTGCAAACGTCGACAGCGGCGAGAGGCTCTTGCGGATGTGGCCGCGGCTCGCGAAACCGTTGAGGGCACCGAGGGGAACCCGCCGGCAAGGAGAGGGAATGCCGCACGGAGAGGCGTTCTCCGAACCGCAGAGGGGGGCGGGGCTGGGGGGCGTAGAGCGACGCCGCCCCTTGGCGCGCTTCGCTGGGGGTGCCGCCGCGTCCTCGGGGACCTTGACGGTAGAGGGCGCCGCGATGACCTCGGGCTCGGTGGGCTCGTCCTTGACCACGTCCATCTTACTCTGCTCGGCGCGCTCGTTGGCCAGGTTCTCGTTGACGGCGTTGTCCACGTCCATGGCGTCATCGGCGTCCGGCTTGACGTTCTCCTTGGTGCGTGGCCAGGACACCTCCACCTTGACCACCTTCTCGAGGACGTTCCAGTACTCGTTGAGGTTGATCTTGGTGTGGAAGCGGCGGGGCAGACCAGGCCTGTTCGTGCTCGAGGGCTGCAACAACAAAAGGGCGTTTCTTAGCATCCAGGAAGTGCATTCAATCGTTGCCGTCTCAACGGCTAAACCGAAAACAGGGGGGGAGGGGAGCTCGCGGGAGGCCAGGCTCAGGCAAGGTAGGAGCAGGGGCGAAGGGAGAAGGGGGGGGGGGCGGCGATGGAGCCAGCCGAACAAAGGAGGATGCACGCGGCGTGGGGAACGCCTGCGAGGTAGGCAACGCGACTCCATGCGTACCGCGCGGGTTGCCTACGCTAGGCATGACAGGCGCTAGAGCGAAACAAAGGAAGCCAGTGCGGCGCAACAGAAGCAGCTGATGAAGGGATGACGGTGGCGGCAAGACAGCCGGACGTGCTGCAGGTGCGCAGACGGTCTGACCCAGGGTCAGACCCGCGGGGAGAGCGGACGGACAGGCAGGCAGGTCGACAAGTGAGAGGGGTGAACGGTCACGCCAAGTGCGCATGCGCTACACGCGTCACGGCCTGGCGACGCGGACAGGTGGCTAATGGCTTGCAGCACGTAGAGAGTCCAAATCCTTTTCGCTCCCCTTTCCCGCCTGCACGGTTCTATGGCCAACAAAGATACGCGCGCCGCGCGCCGTTTTGGCGCTTTTTGACAAACCCAATTGCTTATTTTCTATACTGTTGTTAATTTTATTGCTATCCGACAAGTTTTGCGGTTACAAAATCTCAGGGAATCTTTATCTATTTTACCGACGGCAAACATAACCCAAGAAGCGACGTTCTCGGCCATTTCAATGGCAGTGTGGGGGGACTTAAAACTATCAGGTATTAAAAATTTGATTGTGGATGCTTACCTGCTTGAACACGCCGCGCAGCGTCCACGAAGGTCTCCGTGCCATGGCGTCCAGGGTAGACGTGAAGGCCTTGGCGTCTTCGGCGTCCCGGACCAGTGGTGGCGAGGCGAGGGCGCTGTGAGGGTGCTGGCTCAGGCACATGTCGGCCAGGTAGGGAGCGAGGTGTGCACGGTTGGAAGACTGGGGTCTGACTGCCAGCTCGCTGCAGCGCGCCCCCCGCTCATATAGAGCAGGGATTGTGCCTGCATCGCCTGCAGCCAGAGCGTGCGCAACACGCGCTCGGCTCGGTGCCGGGCTCGGCTCCTGCGCTGGCCCGGCTTGGCTCGACTCGGCTCGGCGCGCCCCTCGGGAGTCGTCGTCGGCCGCTCGGCAGGCGTTCGGCACCCGACCGTCTCGGCCCGTGTGGAGGCACCCGTGCTCGCCCCGCCACCGAAGGCACCCCGCGCCTCCCCCGCTCTGCCCCCCTACCCGGCCCCCTGCCCGCACTGCTTGCCTGGTTGCCTCACGAGCTTCACCGTTGAAGATGTCACTCCAACGGTTCTTGTGTCAACCGCAAACGAAGTCGTTTTTGACTTTTTCTGCTGTTTACGTGCATACTTTCGATAATACCCAATTCCTTACTCATGCCGTTGAGGCCGATTCGTGTACTTAAACTACAGGGATTCAATTGCAAGTTCAATTGTTTTTTAAAATTCAAACTTTGTGCTGTACGCAACTTGCGTCAACTCTGAAAATAGACGACTGAGGGCTGGTTCTGGTTTCGGCGGCCGGTTAACCCTTGCCATTCGGAATGTGGCGAGTCCTCTGCTAATGGGTGCCGTGCGTGGGCACGTGTGGAATGCCTGGCAGTGACGTGTAAATGGAGTGCGGCATGGCAACATTCGTATCCTTTACCCCGTTTAGCGGTGAGGTGGCAGTCCGCCGAAGTGAGGCGGCGTGTTGAGCCTTGACAGCAGTGCAGCCAACTTGGCCGGAGCTGTTAGAAAGCAGAAGGACCTGATGTGGCAGGTAAGAAAGATCAGGCCTAAAAAAGGCGGGAGTAGTTTTGCAAAAACAGACACACACGCGCCATGAGCAAAAAACTGCCACGCAGCACGCAGGCCCTCAAGGCTGCGCAACATGTGCCGCTTTTTTTTTAGGAAACCTATTTTTTTCGCCTTGCGCCGCACTTTGGCGTCTGCTCGGGGCGGATTTATTATAAACAGAAGATGTCCTTATGGCCTTGTGACGTCTTGGCAAGGGACAAAAAAAAGCACGAGGAACCTTTGATGTGTGTGAAGCCGCGCCGTTCATTTGCAGAGACGCAGAGAAACTTTAATTGCGAAAACGAGTTTCGGTGCGGGCCCTGCTTGCTGCACCCGTTCCCGCCCATGTCTTACATCTTCCGCAAATTTTACAGGAAAAAAATAAAGTGGTGCGCGCAGACGTTACGTGCGAGGGACTGCTACCCGCATGGCACGCCCTTCTGGAAGACATCAACCTTGCGAGGGGACCCCTTTGCTTCGGCGAGGAGCATCAAATTACCAACGGAATCCTCGCCGGCTGGGTCGGGGACGGCCGGGTACTTACCCTTTCGGTGCGCGCGTCGTGCACTTTCCACGTAACGCGACATGCTTTATGACGTCACTGCAAATTTATCCCGACCCTCGCCTTGAGCGGAGCAAGCAGCGAGCGAGTTGGCGCAGACCCCAGGCGTTTCAATAATGGGTCACTTGTTGGCGTGCGCGGTGCGCGGACAGTGCGTGGGGTGCACACGTGGGCAGCGCCACCCTTGCAACAGGTCCCCTAATAAGACCTGGGGGGCAGTCACCCCCATCGCGCGCACCCCCCCCCCCCCCCCCCACACACACACACACATTGGGCTGCTCCGCTGCGTGGGAACGGGGCCCGATCCTGCTTTCCCACAAGCAGTCCAAACGTGAAGCACCCCAGCTGCCGCCCTGTCTGTCCTCCTCCCTCGCACGGCCCGCCGCTCTCCGTCTCCGTCACTCTTTCTTCCCTTTCCGTTGCTGCCCGGCCAGGCCGAGCCAGGCCCCGGCCTGCCTGGACCCGTAAGTAGCAGCGCTCACACCTGCCGCTCGTCCCGTCTCGCTCGCTCCGCCTCGCTCAGCCTTGCCCCGGCCGGCCGGCTCGTCTTGCTCGCTCCCTCGCACACGGACGGCCATCCCGGCTGCCCCGCCGCCGCCCCCGCCCCCCGGGCAGGACAATGTGTGATGTGTGTTACATTTATGGATGCCGTCGGTCAGGCGACCCCTGTGTCCTTCCACCAATCAGACCGTCAACGTATCTTGGCGATGCTCCCTTTATATTCCATTATTATGATTCGCCCACAAATTATCACGCGTCGCGGCGATCGACACGTGAGTGTCAAGCGTCTCGTCACGCGAACGACGTGGGGAAGAAAAAGGAGGGGGCAGTCGTGGGTGTCGCTGCAATGCGCGGTTACCGCTGCCTCAAAAATATTGAATTTGGTAACAAATGCGAGCGACTCTTCTCTCTGATTATTCTTTTACAGGGCTTTCGGTTTTGACGATCACATTTTAATATTTTAGGCGTCGGGCTTTGCCGCGAAAGGTCCGAATGATCGGGTGGTTTCCCATGACATTTTTCTTGAATAAAAAACGCGAGATTTTAAGGGGCGGTGACAAATGGATTGGCCTGCAAAGTCCTTTTATCCTCCTTGCAGCCCTTTTGGTCTCCTCCGGGCCTGAGAACGTCTCAACGGCTTTGCATGGCCAAGGGGGGCGGCGGTGTGACGCAATGCGGGTGGGGCTTGATTTGGGCATGACAATGGGCCCGCCGCGCCCCCGCCCCCTGCACCTGTTGACAAAACTTTTTATTCCGCCCATCGGTTTCTGCGGTGGGGGCCGTACGATGAGGTTGGAGGGCGTGGTGGGGCGGCCGGGGCCGACACCCACACCGGGCTCATTTTCTGCGACTTTCTCACAGTCTGCCTTGCATTGGGGATGATCCTGGGGGCGGGCCGCGGCGGCTACAAGTGGGGCACCTTGCACGAGGGGGACTAGTCGCCCAGAGGTCTGATTCTTCGGAACACAACACAAACGTCATGCCAAAGCGAAAAAGCAGCGTGTCGTTCTCACGGCTGAGTCGGGGGCGGCCGGGCAGGTGGTTGTAATCCGTGCGCCCCGACGAGCCGCAGCGAGCCGCAGGGGTCGGCCTGACCCTGTGATAAGCCCCCGCGGACAGGCAATGCTAGACTCACTGATAAAGCGCTGTTTGCTCAGACCCCGTCCCCCCCTTTTTACGAATCAGGACGCGCTAACCCTATCACCCCATCTAATATGGCAAGTCCGCCTGCCCCTTTTGCAGCGGCAATGGTGTTAATTGGCGCACCAATTGTCTCCCGAAAGAGAAGAGTCACTGCTTCCCGAAACTCTGACTGCGCCACACTTGTCCCGCCAACGCACCTTTCCTGGAAAGGCACACGCGGCGCAATCACCTTTCGGTTACTTGTTTCTCTCTACGCGTGGACCTCGCGTGGCGGTCGCGCGCTGGCCCCGTCCCCCCTCTCCCCCCCACACGCCTATTCTTCTTTTGATTTCCCCCCGTCCCCCGCGGCTTACTACCGGCTCGAGAAGTAACCAACTCTCCCACGCTGCAGCTCCACACCTGGCCGTGGCCCCGCCGGGCCCTGCTGCCCCAGACCACGGTCATCAACTCCTCTGGTCAGGATGATAGGGACGGGCGGGGCCCGGAAGGGAGGAGGGTCGGGGGAGGTTGCGGTATGACACTTGTATGTACACACATTGCTGCATGCGCGGTGCGTGCCCCTGCGAGCCGGACGCACGCCATGCACACGACCACCCTGGCGGTGTGCAGTTGTGCGTGAGCGCGCGGACCCGCACCAATGGACCCGGAAGGGGTGCTGGGCTCCTCTTTCATAGTTCGGCGGTTGAACTGGCGCAGGGGTGCGGAGACCACTGGCCCGACAAGTGCATGCATACTGATAGTGGCATTCACATGCCGCCCGTGGCGCTGGCTGATGTACAGCGTGTACGTCGCGTTGTCCCAGCACTGTGGCGGCGACACGTCGGGCAAGCCAACGCGTGTCCGCACGTACCCGCTGGAATGCCCACGAGCGTGGCACGCCCTGGCCTGCCGCGGCACCATCGCGGCACCCAGCCCCGTGCGTGCGCGTCGCGGTGCGCGCGTCGCCGCGTGGAGGAGAATACTGTGTTTATGAAGATGGACTCCGCGGTGGTTGATTCGACGAACAGGCCGGGCCCTTCCGCCGCATGGGATGGAAAATGGAATCCAACTCCGATGCGAGCGTGCGCCCAACGCTGCGCCCAACGCTGTGCATGGGGTGGCGCCTGTCTTCGGAGACGAAAGGATTGTTCTCAGGAAGTCTACGACGCATCGGAATCGAGTGTGCCGAAATACAGCTCACCCCTTTTCGTGTTCTGGCAAACTTCTAACGCACGCTTATACACACACATTGACAAGTACGCATTACCAATTCGTACAGCGTGGTACACGCCCACGGCCCGACACGTGCACGTTCAATGCACCGTGGGCACCACACGGCTACCTGACTTGACTACAAATCCAGTCATTATTTTGACAGTTTTCCGATTGGAACGGCGGGGTCAGGCTGTCAACATGACGCGGTGTCAGAGCGGACACGGGGAATGGCGCGTCCTTCATGAATACGAGATTTGTCGAAAAAGTTATACACAAGAATCATGCATAAGTTATGAACCATTGCGGAGATGGCGCGTAACCTGTGTACAAAATACTGTTCGATTACAAAAAATACTGCGCAGGAATCTTTACAAAAACTCAAACCCCTTAAAGCTGCTTAAATTTAACATGTCGTTTGGAAATTTGTCGTTTCTTACCAATGCACACGTGTATGAATCTTTTCATGGTCTACTTCACATTAATAATCTGTAAAAAAATTTTGGTCGTCCTTCCTGCTTTGCGGTAAAACGAAAGGGGGAAAAAACCGTCCCGAAGTGGCTCGCGATGTTCGCGTGGCGCTCGCATGGCAGCCACGTGGAGCGGCGCGCGTCGTCGGGCTGGGTGTTCCCACGACTCACCTCGGTGCCCCCGCCACGCCCCAGTCGGCCCCGCCCCACCCCGCCGGGGGCCCGGTCCTAAAGGCATCATCTGCCCACGCTTTCCCACACTTCTCGGCACGTCTCCCCCACCGGCCCGGCGGCCCTGCACACATGCTGCACCCGTAATGGCCGTGTGGGTCCCCGCCGGTCCCCGCGCAGGTGGCTCCCTCTCGGTCCCTCTCGGTCCCTCTTGGCCTATCGGGGCCTTTCTTTTGACGCGAAATCGATGAAGCAAATACGAGGCGGGATGACTTTGCGTGTGACTGCTCCAGCCGGCCCCAGCCCTGCCCAGTAGGAGGCAGGCACTTGCACGCATCTCAACAGCAGGATTCAAGTGCTCGAATAAAAACTAGACTGCTCGTTATTTCCGTAAATCAGGGAGCAACAACCTTCCTGCTTTGTGGCCTTTTTTAAGCTTTCATTAGAATATTATGATGGGGTGTTCTGTTTGGATGGGGCTGCGTCCTCTGTAAGCACGCTACACACTGCCCATGCATCACTGCAGCAGGCCTGGTACCGCCCTCGCCCTCTCCGCCGGCGAAAACTCCCGCCAAAAGTGTTGCGGATTGCGGGGCCAGGAGGCCGGGGGGCCTGAGGCCGGACACACGTCCATTGTGGGCCGGTCCTTTGTGACGAGTGGCTAGCCTCTGAAGGAGAAAACGAGCAGACGGAGCGATCACTGTGCCGAACCGACTTTCCCACGATTCCGACCGAAATCGTTGGGGTTTTGCATCAGCTGGCAACCAGCGTGCGCGCGCACGAACACTCACCAACACACACACGGCGATCCTCAGCGACGCACCCACACACATCACAGCCCTCACACAGACGGCCGGGTCTATCCCTGCAGCTTCCAGCAGACCTTTTGCTCGGATAACCCCCCGCCCCCTCCCCCCTAGGGGCCCTTTCAGGCAAATCCGTCTGGCCACCGACACGATGGGGGAAAAGATAAAATACGAATCCACCCCTTTTATACTTTGCGGAGCGCATCAACGTTCCTTGTCATTCTCCCCCACCCCTATTACACTCTCCATTCCCTCTCTATCCTCACGTCTTTTCCTCAACGTGCGTGTTGTAAGCGCGCGTGTGTGTGTGTAGTTTTGCAAAAGATAACAATAATGATCCCCCTGGATAATAAGCTTACACCTGTGACGTCTAGATTAGTTGCAGATTTCACTCAAATGAGACAGCGATTTTTAACGTTTGAAACTTAGGTGGTTTAATGAGTAATGGCTGGTTTCGTTTTGCTCAAAAGATTTTTGTTAGTTTGCTGCTCATGTCGAGTGAGTCGAAACTTTGGTTGAATGAATCCGTTCAGATCTCAAAAACGAACGACGTCGTAATTTGGTGACGTGACAAGTTAAACAAACGCACTGAGTGTGCACTCACGTTGACCTGTCGTCGCGGCACAGGTGTATCGAGTCACTCCCCTCGCGGTCCCCCGCGGTCTGGCCGGGGGAGCGCGCGGTCAGTGCGTGGAGGGGTGCGGGGAGGTCCAGCACGCCGAGCCACGCGTCAAGGTCGATGGGGTTCGCCCCTTCATATCGGCGAGTGTTTTGACTTCATGTTTGCAAGGCGTGCGGCAGCCTATGCGCAGACCCGTAGACTGAAGGTGGTGCTGGGCCCCTGGTTGGTCTGTGGGTAAGGTAACTTTTACGACTCAGCATCGCCGTCGTCACAGAATCCTTGCAAGGCGCTGCTGCTCTCGATGAAAGAAGTCATCGAGGCCGGCCGGGGCCCTGCCGGGGAGTCGGTCGTGGGAAGGACCGTTGCGTGTGGATGACGCCACCCGCCCAGGGAGGTGGAATACAAATCACACGCAGAGCGCGCAGAGCCGGCCGGCCGAGCACAACAACAAATCGGGTAGGAAGGAGGCAAATGGGGTGTCCTTATTGGCGGGGGCTGCCGGGGCGGCGGGGCCGGCCGGGGCGCGCAAGGAGGCCGAACGCTTTGTGCGAGGACGCTGAAAGGAGATCCGAATGCGATTGTAACACGGCGGAATATATCACATCGTCTGGGCGTCGCGAAGCGAGCGAGAGAGGAGGCAAGATGGCGGGGGGTGTGCCGTGTCGCGCGCGGGGGAGGGCCGGGGGAGGAGGGGGCAGAGAGACGGTCCGCCAGGAGGACCCCTGGATCGTGGGAAGCGGGTCCCTCGAGTTCCTGGTTGTGATGCGATCCGTTTGCAGCCCCATCCACACCGCAGCCTGCCAGCTGGCCCGCCCCGCCGCTCCGCCGCCCCGCCCCGGGTCGCTCTCCTTGCTTTGCGGGCCTTCGCAGACGACAAGCCAGATGAAGGGTTATGGGTCGCCCCCGCCACTTGTGGGGCAGAAAAAACGGACGCACTCGACGCAAATAAGACGAAGCGCTTTTCAGTAGACGTTCGAGGCGGGGGGTTCGTGTTTAGGGGAAAGAAGCCGAGGAGAAAGGATTCTCGATGACGCGCGGGCGGAGGGTGCCTCGCCGGCCGCGGGGAACTCGAGGAAAATTTTGCTTGCGTTGCCGGCAGGGGGTAATTGTTTTTCCTAATCCCAGCCATGTTGCCTTGAGCCTCGTCCCTTCTCTTCATTTCCACTGCAGGCCCAACAAGAAGGAGACTGATAACGAGAGACGCGGCGAAGGGCGAGACCGCCCGCGGCCTGCGGTGCCGGGCTTGCCGGGCCGGGTCCACGTAGAGGTCCACGTTGCCCCCGCCCCGCCTCCGCCTCCTTGGCGCGCTCGGCGCGCTCCTTCTGGGCTTCCCTGGGCGGCGGCGGCGGTGCGGGCGAGCGGACGGAAGGGGCCCTGGGCCGCTCTGGGCGCAGGCAGACGGTCGCTCGGCAGCTGCCGCCGTGCTCCGGGACGGGGCCGAGGCGAGCTGGCCGCTCCCAAGGCAAGCGCCTGCAGCGCGGAGCGGCCACGACGAGGCCCCCATCGCGCGTGGCGGACACGTGCACGAGGGCCGCCGGGGGCATGGGGGCACCGCCCCGCCCCCTTGAGGCTGCCAGCTCTGCCAGCGCCGTGTGGTCAGCGCGAGCGGGAAGACAATTTTAAAATAAGGCGGGACGGGTCCGGCGGCTGAGTGGTATATTTATACCTGCGCGTTGCGGGGCGTTGCGGGGCGCGGGGAGTTGCTCGCGGTCTTGACGGGCCGGGCGGTGACGCGCGTACCCGCGGCCTACCCGCATGGTCTAGTTTGGCGCCTCGTTTGCGAGCGAGTCGCCGAGTGGCGCGGACGTGGCGCCTTGTCCCGACACCTTGTGGCCGCGGGACGTCGGGGACGTGTCGGGGACGTCGTGGACCTGGAATGCTGTAATTACCCGACTGCTCATTCCTTATGCTAATGGTAATCCCTGGTCCAATCCGGGCGGCGCGCCGCAAAGGCGGGCGGCCAGGCCCGGCCAAGCCAAAACGCGGCCAGGATGAGGACATCTTCTCATTAGGCCGCCGAAAGGCGCTCGCCACCGGGGCTTCCACCGCCCCACGGCCCTCGGCGACGTTCCAAAGAGCGGCATCACTCATTTCCCTGCCGCCGTGGCGCGCCGGCTGTGCGCCGGCCTGCCTAGTGGACGCGAGCGAGGCGGTCGCGTGATTTTCCCCCGGTAATTTGAGTTTGTTAGCACGGCCGCGGCGGCTCCCGTGCGCGGCACCGCGCCCCGGCGGGGCGTGGCGGGGAGAGCGCGGCGTGCGGCGCGAGATTCAAAACCAATTTATGCGTCGCAGCGGCGCGGCGGGGCTTGGCCTAACACGAGCCAAGCAGCCGAGCGAGAGGACGCCTCCATGAATTATTCGAGCTGGAAGGCTGGAAGCGCGCTCTGCAGGCACGGCCAAGGCACACCGTAGGCACACCGAAGTTACGCGCCCACGTGTCCGAGAGACGCGCGGTCCGGTACCGGACCGGAGAAAAAGGGTTTTATTTTATCTTTTCCAAAAACGAAAATTGTTATCCGCAAACACGCTCGGCGACACTGGCGGAAGTGGCGTGTTTTACCTGGCCGCTTATCGGGCTGACAGCTTTATGGTGGTCTGGGCGCTATCAGAAGGCCTTCCATCCCCCGGCCATGCCACGCTATGCTAGGCCAGTTCGTCTTGGGGGAGAAATAATCCAACTCGTTGTAAATCAGCCAGTCAGTAAAGCCCTGGCCGGCAAGCCAGGCGGCGCCGCCGAATCGAGAACGTCTAGAAATGTGTGTCGCGCTATCGAAGGGACGTATCGAGATACCGAAAATTAATGATTGGCGAGCGGCCATAAACCAACGCGTGTCACACGCACGCACCTGACAAGGCGCGACACGTTGTAGGAAAACACAAACCAGCGCTCTGACGACGCAAGGGGAGAGTAGCCCGCCCTCCGTGTGTGTCTGGGGCTTTGTGTAAGGGTGTGTGTGACGGCGTTGTACGCGAAGAGCAACGAGAGAGAAAGGGAGGCTCGAGGATAAGAAGAGACAGAAGAAACCGATTGCACCCTCAACTGCCAATTCTACGCACACACAGGCTCCTCATACAGACACGCAAGCCACCACACTCCACACGGACACACTGACGCACGCACACAGGCACACCGACGCACGGCCCGCCTCACGCACGCACTCCACGGGCGACGCAGCGCCGCAGCGCACACCTGCTCCCTTTTCCCACGGACCACGAGACGAGAGAGGCTCGGGTACTCACTTGCCACCGGAGCAGGTACTACTCGTCCCCCCCCCCCTTTCTCTCCCTCCTTCGGTTCCCCTTTCCTTTCAGTCATCGCCGATGCTACTCCGTCGGGATAATGACGTCGGAGGAGATCGACTTCAGGGAATTCATCACACCGCGCCTTGTTGACGGCTGCGTTACCGCGGGATGGTGTGTGACGTGATTCCATTTGGATCTGAGGTAGCGGAGTTGGGTTTTCCCATTTCACTTTTCCCACTTTGAACGCGTTAACTGCTGACTGTGATTTTGTGTGTCTTTCAAAATATAGGGAAACGCACTTTTTCAACATTTATGGAAGAACCTTGCTTTGTCGGCCATCCTGACTGTGCTTTTGTTCGGTGCCCTCTGAGGCTCGATTTCCTCAGAGCAAGAACATTTCCCGAAAACTGGTGTCGAAGGCGGGGAAGTCAGGCCGTCCACCGCGCGCACGGCAGCGGGACCCAAAAACTGGACAAGTGGCGCGCTCTGTCGGCCGGCGGCGGAACCGAGCGGCAGCGTGGTGCGGTAGCGAGGGGGTCGGCGGCGACGGCGGCGCGGGCCCGGCGTGCGTGGACCTCGTGCACCAGGCCCGTGCAGTCCACGTGCTCCTCGGGAGCCGGCCCGGCCGCCCGGTTCGAGCGGCGCGCGCTGCCTCGGGCTGCCGCGCCGAAGCGAGCTGGGCCGAGCGCGGCCGCCCTCGGACGGTGCTGCTCCCTGGCGGCCGAAGCCCGAAGCCACCGACTTGTTGCTTTTGCTCCTGTTGCTTTGCTGGCCTTCCCCGCTTCCCCTCCGGATCTTCCGTGGGGTTGCCTACCGGACAGGCGTCGAGGGCTGCCTCGGGTTGCTTGCTGCGTTGGCCGCGCTGGTATCGGCCTTCGCCACCCGACGCCGCGACCGCGCGGTCCGCGTCGACGCCCGTGCCACCGTATCGCATCGCGACGCCGCGGGCGCCGGAAGCGGTGTCGCCGCGGACACGCGTTATCGGCGAGCTGCTTATCGGCAGCAGACCGTCTTCCTCCCGCCGGGCGCACCGGACGTGGCGGCAGGGCCGGGCGGGGCGGTGTCCTGCGCACACGACGCGCGTCGACGCGCGTTTGCGTTCGTCAGGGCCTCGAGGGCCTGCCCGTGGCGGCATTCCGGCCTGCTCGGCGACGCGATAGCGACGCGGCGACGCGGCATGCAGACCGACGGCACGCACTCCAGGCTGGTGCGTGCGTCATGCGTGCGCGGCGTTTTGTTTTGGCGGAACGCCTGAAATAACCCTCCGTCTTGCGTAAGACGGCAGCGTGGACCTGTCAGGCTGCCCGGGCCGGCCCTGGGTCCGAGGCTGCAGGGGCACCTCCCTCCAGGCTCCAGGGACTCCAGGGCCTCCAGGGCGGCCCTGCAGGCCTGCAGGGAACCTTGAATGGGACCGTGAGGGCGCCGAGCCGGTGTCGTGCCGCATGCCGCACCGAAGTACAAGGAGACAAGACATGGAAATAAAATGGAGAGCGGCGGAGAAAAGGATCGAGCGAGAGAGAGGGATGCAGTGAATGATGCAGCGGCGAGGTGAAGGGAGAGGGGAGAGGCGCAGGGCGGTGCAGGGCTCCCGGCAGCAAGCGTGGGAAAGACGAGCAGGTGTACGCGCTGCCGGCTCGGACACTGCCCCCCTTCCCCGCCTGTAACGCCTGAGTGGTCGGTCTCCCTCCGCCCCCTTCCTCGCCGGCCGGGCCGGCGTCGCGCTTGTCCGTGTACACACCACTCCCTTCGGCTGCCTTTTGGCTCCTTTGGCTGCCTTCGGCCCTTTCGGTATCTTCCTTTTAGGCCTTTTAGCTCACGCCGTTTAGCCGAGTCTTATGGGCCGGCGAGCGGACGGGATGGCCGGTGGATAACTCTTGAAAATCGGGGAGAAAATTGGCGAGGAGCTGCCGGTGGGGCCGGGCCGTGCTTTGCGCTCTGCGCGCTCTGCGCGCGCAGCGTCCATTTACTCGGCCACATAGAGGCGACCCAGGCGAGTTCTCCGGCCGTTTTTTGCGGCGAGGCGCGGAAGGCCGACAGCTTGTTAGAAGCGGTGCGCCACGACTGTGCGCGGCAGCGGGATGGCGGCTGCAGAGTTTTGCCGGGCCGGGCCCTCTTGTTTTCTGTTGGACTTTTTTTCTGCCGTTAAAGGTTGACTTGCTCACGAGTTTTGATGTGTTTTAGGGGTTCCACCATAACGGTACTCCTGGTTGCTTTCGATAATTGGCAACTTTGCGGACGTCTCAATGAACAGCGCTCTGCAGCTTTCCAGTATAAAATAAGCAAAATTTTAAGGACCCGCCGGTTTTCAACTGCGTCCCCCTCAAAGATTCACCGCGTAAAAGCAAAATATTTTCTTGAAATTTTAGACTCAATGATGGTGCGTGTGCAAGGGCATGGCTTAACCCGTATCGTCAAGATTCCAGTATACGGTCAGAATGTACGCTGCGTCCTCTCTCGCTCTGAGCGTGGCCAGTCTGCAGTACGTCGAGGCGAGCGTGGAGAGAGGGAGGGGCTTAGCGACGTGGGCGGGGCGTGGCGGGGCGCTTGGCTAGCGTGGTGGGGCGTAGGCCGCCGTGGGCCCCCTCTCTCGGCCCCATTGGTCGCGCTGCGCCGTGCGGCTGGCCAACCAGCGCTGGCGCTGCGCACGCGTGCCCTGTGCACGCGCCATGCCGCGACACGCCGCGACACGCCACGCCAGCGCGCACGCTCATTTCGCGACACGTCCCGCCGCGCTGCCTCCAGATGGAATCAAGCCACGGTCACGCCTCTCGGTCCCCAGCCGCTCGAATGCGGTCTTCGCCGACTAAAATCGGATCCATGCCGCCAAACGTCATCATGTCGCGTCGCGGTCAAGGACTTCCCCCGGGCCCGGCTTGCCCGTGGCTTGCCCGGCTTCGGCGCGTGTCGGGGTGAAGGCCGCCTTCACAACGACACCTCTGTCGTACGCGGTGACTTCACGGACCGTGCCTCAGGAGTGAAACTTGCGAGATTGCTTTGTCTTGTTGAGCCTTTACCCAAGTGATGTGACTGCAAATTTTTGCTCTGTTACAAAAAAAAGTTACATATGTACATAAATTCAGAAAACTTTCCACCAGATGAGGACGGTTTGGACCACGCGAGCTGCACGGCAAGCATGGTACTTGACTTCTTGGGTTTTGTCACCTTTGCACTGAAATACTCTTTGCCGTGATTTCGGCATGGTACGTTTAGAGCGTCTCGGCCCCGCGACCGCATGCCTTTTTCATGACTCCCTGGATTGGAGTCCGCGTAGAACAAGCGCGGACGAATGCCTCTGAAAGAGACCTAAAACGGGCAGCGTCGTCGTGGAAGTGTCTGCGGAACGTCCCGAACGTGTCTGCCGGACTGGCGGTGGCTGGCGCGCCTGGCGTGCAGACGCGACACGCATCTGCTTGTACACGCAGCGTGGCAGCATTGCCGCAGCATGGCGGCAGCATGGCGGCTCCCTGTTCGCTGTCAAGGCTTGGCACGTTGCAATGCCGCGCTTCCCTAATGAACGCCAACAGGTGCTTTGTGTGCAGCAGTCCCACGGCTTGTTTTTGCGTCATTTCTTTTGGCTGTTTTTCGATCCGTTGGCCGGCGCCGCGAAGGTCAAGACGGTCGTGTGCTTCCCCCGATCGGACCCCCGCGGCCTCATCCAGTGCATCAACGCCAGAGTGGAAATCCATGAACGCTGGAGAAATCCCCGCGCGCCAAGAACTTTTCTCGGCCAATCGGCACCGTAACGCAGTGCCTCGATAGCCGCGAGCCATATCAGTATCTCGGGCCGTCACATTGCGGTACAGTGCGGCGGCTAATACGAATTTGAATCTGGATGTTGACGGCCGTGACCCGCTATCCGCGGCGCACTCGTCAATGGGCCGTCGCGGCAAAAGGCCCCTATCTGCAGGGCATTTCTTATCCACTGGCCGTCCTTTTCTCGTTCCGATCGCGGCGAGATCGTGGCCATTATCGGAGTGCCGTCCGTTGCCCCGTAGTTTTGGCCATCCCCCCGAATTAATGACGCGATCCGTCAGGACGCAGCGGAGTGCGCGCGGCGGACGGCCAGGACTGACAACGCGAAAAAAGAAAGAACCGCCGGCCTGGCCGAGCGCCTGGCCCGTTTCGTGCGCCATTTATTTTGCTGCCATCACATGACATAGCGCGCGTGATTTCACCTGCTGCGAAGGGAAGGCCAGGCCTGTGATTTGAGGGAGTCACGACCGAGCCGACCAATCAAGTGCCTAACGCGGCCCCGGAGCGCCGCACGGAGCGCCGCACGCAGCACGCCGACGTGGCGGCCATTCTCGTTGGCGGGGCAGGCCGAGGGGCAGGCCGGACAGGCGAGCCCCATGCTGGTGGCCAAGTGCCCCAAGTGGGCCCGCCTCGGTGCGCCGCGGTACTGCACATCGCGGACGCGCCGAAGGTGGTTCATTTGGCCGTAATGCTCCTCGCCGCCCAGGCGGGCAGGCAGGTCTGGCAGGCAGGGCTGGCAGCAGGGCGATGATGGGCTGCAATTTGGAGCGATCGCAGGGCCTGTCGTGTCCGACACACTGCCCGGCCGTAGTGGCGGCCATCGCCCCGATCGGTCATCGCCGTTTAAACGGTGTGCCATTACCCCGGCCGCTTAGCGGGCCGCTTAGGGGAGCGCCGTGTGTACAATTGTCAATTCGACAGGCCATTTTGGGCTGGAACTGCGCGGGACTGGCCGCTACGCCCTGCTTGCCCTGCTTGCCCTGCTTGTTCGACACGCGCACCCCGTTGGCCGCGCCGACTCGTTCGGTCACGGACCGCCACTTGGGCGCTCCCCTCTGGAGTGCGGAACTGGAAAACGCGGAAAATAATGGCGGCATCATGGGAATTATGCGTGCAAAATGGTGGCTATAAAATTGGAGGTGGGCCGCCGCCCTGCCGCCGCGGTCGCAGAGGCCAGTTTTCACACCGCGCCGTCTAGCGGCGCGAACGCGCAACTACGCTGAACCAACAGCCGCCTGGTCAATTTATTGCGCAGGGTTTGCTATGTCCACATCGAATGGGTAATTGTTTCAGATGAGACAAAGAAAATCCCTGTCAGGCCAGGATGTTTAACAGAGACGAAATTTAAGATTATTCACTGCCAAACACAAGAAACGCGAAATAAAACAACCGCAATTTTCGGCAATCTTCCTCGCACAAAATACGCCCCGCTTGTAAGTACAAGAAGATTGTGTACCGACAGTGGATTTTTTCCCCGATCCGTGCGGGAACAAATTGGTCGAAACTGGTGAAAAGTGATCGGGACGCGCGCTGCATACTGATGAGCGCTTCTTGTCCAGCGTGAGAAGGGGTGCCGGTCGCTCCAGTTGTCGTGCCGGCGCGCCGCGGCGTCCTGGAGTCTCGGAGTCTGACTCACGCGGGCTGATCAAGGGACCCGATACGGCCTCCATCACACACACAGCACACGTGCTGGAATTAAGAAAGGTTGTCGGGCGACGTGTGGCGCCCGGCCGGTTCCAGCGCCATTTGTCCAGCGCGCCGCTGGAAAACGAGCTGGAAAACTGGAGCTGGAATTTGTGGCGGTGCACCGGCGTGCGTGGGAACGCGGTGCGCGCTCTCGTGCCGCGGGGCGAGGCGGCGGGGCGCGGCGGCGGGACGCGCTCTAGATCTGAAAACTGTTAATCGTCGTTTTACCGATCCGTCCACCGGCCGCATGTAAATGTACGCTCGGTCCTGACTAATGGCCCGCTGCCCTCGGCTGGGCTACAGGCCGGGCTCGCCGCGCAGCACAGCACAGCAGCAGGCAGCTGTCAATCAGCGTGGCCGGCGCGGGGTCCGCGTTCGAATCCCGCCGCCGGCGCTCCTTTTTCCCCGTGTGCGTGCGTGCCGCGCTTTCGGAGCCTGTCCCGGGTAATGAGCACAGAAAAAGCGGCGGCCTGCGCGTGCTGCTCAGTGCGTGGCACGCGCGTGCGCAGCCTAGAGCAGCCTGGCGCAGCCTGCAGAGGAATGCAGCCGACACCTTCTGTTTCTTCATGCAGGCGCCACGCTTTTTCCTGGGAAGCCTTGCACAAGACACACAAGGCCCGGGCCTCTAAACGCGCGCACACACAAAGACACGGGGGTCAAGTCAGTATGTGTCTGTGTGTGTGCCGCGTTTTAGCTCGTGTGTGTGTGTGTGTGTGTATGTGTGTGTGTGTGTGTGTGTGTGTGTGTGTGTGTGTGTGTGTAGAACATGCTTCTTGAAGCGGCTTGCGGTGGCTTGTCACTTTCGCCACAGGCTCTACGTCCACCTGTCTCGTGTCGCGCGGCGACGAAAAAGTGAACAGCGTGCTTCACGCTGGGGTTCGCCGGCTGCATGCCGGCAATATTTGAGACACCCCAGTATTGGGACTACGGCCTACTGACTGCACCTGTTGCTAAAAGACTAGGATGGATTTGAATCGGCCACGCGCCGGGAGGACAGCCTGCCCCGCGCGGCGTGCGGGTCTGGCGGGCTAGGCTACCCTCGCGTCTGCGGGCGCCATCGCCTTGCGCTCGTCGGAAAGGCAGATAGTTCACAGTGGTGCGGTTGGCGTAGGCGTAAGGTCGTTTTGGCGACTTTGTCGTCGGGTGGGGCACCGCGAGGCACACTTGATTGGTTATATTCGCTGCGCGTGCTCGCGGCGGCGGGGCCTTGCAGGCAGCACGGCAGCAGTCCGCGCGCACAACGAACAGGCCGCCGCCCGCCGCCACGCAGAGGCTGCCGAGGCTGCCGCAGCGCTGGCTGTCGGACCAGTCGGCAGCGGAGCGAGTGGAGGGGGGAGTGGTGGAAGGGATACCACCAGAGAGAGGGCCTCGTGGACCAGCGCGGCTTGGAGAGGCGGCGTGGCGGGCCCAGCCGCCCCAGCACCCTGGTCCTGGTCCTGGTCCAGCAGGCCCTGATTCGCGCGGCCAGGGGGAGACTCTGGCGAGGCGATCCGCGAGAGGCGCGAGATGACTCCGGACTCGCGGGATGGCCAAGATTTTTGCTATTTTGGACCGCTTGCATCCACTGCGGCCCAGTTGGCGGCCAGGGCCGCAGAGCCGCCGAGGAGGTGGCCGCGGCGCGGCGAGGCGAGATCGCGCGGCTGGGGCTGGCCGCGGTAGACGGTGGGGATTCGGAGAGGGGGCTCGAGGAGTGGGGGCCGCCTCCCGCACCGAGCCCCGCCGCGTCCCGCGTCCCGCAGCGACATGCCAGCGACCGCCGCATGGCCGTTCTCGCGCGCTTTGCGCGTCCACGCTTCTGTGGCGGGCAAAAAGTGTCCTGGTTTCAAATCCCTTGCGACAATTCGATCACTGTGTCACTGAGTCGCGCTGCAAGCTCTCCGCGAGCGGGCGGGGCATCATGGATGGACCGCGGCGGGCAGCTCCTTGACCCAACCCATGACCCCGGCTGGTATAGATCTTCCGCGACGAGGGTCAAGGGTCACCGGTTATTGCCGAAAAGCGATGTTCAACCACAGCGTAAGCAGGAGGTCCTTGGGTGAAAGCACTCCATCGCACTGTGCTCAGAACACACCTTCCAGACAACAGGGTTCGGCCAGTCCTCGTCGACAGTCTCCTCCAGAGGTCCTGCCGTTTCTCCCGCCCCCACCACTTGGAGTCCAGGATTCCTGCCTTGCAGGATTTTTTTCGAAAAATAAGGACCTCATCCAGAATAAGTTACCAGGTGGGGACCAGGCGGGCAGGGAAAGGCAGGAGGTGGCCGAGCCGCGTCCGGCGCTACCTGCGCCACCTGTGCCGTGGGCACCGTGGGCCGTCCTGGCACGGCCGCCACGGCGTGCCGGCCCCCTCCACTGCCTCCTCCCACTCCAGGTGCCCCGCGGCCGCGGCCCAGCCGGCCGTGCCGGACGCACGCCGCACGCTCCTGCAGGACTCGTCCACACGCCTCGCTCGCCCTGCGCGCGATAGCTCCAAATCTATTTCCCATGTGCCCCGGCAGCCTGTCAAGCGCGTCGAGGCTGGGCTGTCCAGACTCGGTCTTGTTGACGCTTCCCTTTCCGGCCACGCGAGCGCTGCCCCGCCGCGGCGGCTGTTTGGCTTGAAAACACGCCAGAGGGCGTAGGGACGCGGTAGGGACGCGGACATGCTGCCGGCCTCTCGATCCTCGTCAAGGGCGTCGTGCTGACCGCGCCCACTGTCGCGGCTGAAGGCGTCACGCCTGCAGTTGATGCACCGCGATGATCCTCGACCGCGCCGACGGTGGACAGCAACCTTGACGCTCTGGACGCAGCAACCTATGGCGCCTTCCTCTCGCGTCCGTGCGCCACGGCTTGCGTTCGACAATGTAAAATTGTGGAAAAAACGAAAATTGGTGTCGTTTTTCGCCACGCCTCGTCAACATGATGTACCACCGGCGTCTCCTCCTCAATTTGGTCGATTCCTTCCAGCGACGCCCGGGCTGTGGCAGGCCGTGGCCGCCTCGCCACGCTGTGCCCGCCGTTCATTCAAGTCCCCGGCCCATTCATCGCGTCGACGCTGCAGTCCAGCAGCACTCGCTGGAGGCCTTGCTGGAGGCCACCGGGCACTTAGGGAGTGGCCGCTCCGGGTCGTGCCCCCGAGGCCCCGTGCCCCCCGTGCCCCCCCAGGCCCCTCCATGGCGCCGCGTGCAGCAGCCACAGCCTAGAGCTGCCCCCCCGGGACCCCTGGAACCCCTGGGACCCCTAGGGGGCTCCCGCGGGGCGCTGCGTGCGTCAAGGGGGTAATCACACCTCGTGTTTCGGTCGTGCGTGACGCCACCGTGTCTGTTGGTGTGCGTGTGTGTCCACTTTGGTTGCCACGGGAGAGGCTCGAGGAGCCCCGCTCGAAAGGGATAAAGAAAGGGAAGGGCGTAAGGCTCCCTCCCCCCTCGTCCGCGGCTCCTGATTGGTCGTCTAATAATCCCCCGGGGTGATTACCCACGGCGGGGTGGTGTGTGTGCGACGGTGCGCCGCCAGCGGCCTGGTCAGGTGGCCAGCAACACTATACAACACCACGACAATTAGTTTTCTCTCCGGACATTAGTCAGTGACATGTGTGCGCGGCCAGCAGTGCCGCAGCACGCCGCAGCAGCATCCCAGCCGAGCCGCAGGGCCCAGGGCGGTACAAGCCCAGCCAGCACAGGTGTCGGCGTGTTGTACCTTAAGACAATTGTTTTCTTGCTTTTGTTTTTAGACCGCCAAGAAAATGCTACAAACTCTCTTGAAACTAATGCGCGCTGGCCACACTGCCGCTAGAAAAATAATTTCCCCTTTTGGGCGCGGGTCGCGGCGCACACGGCCTGCGAGGGAATGACCATTGAGTCGGCCGCGGGCCGCCGCGCGCCCCATTCACGTACTCCACATCCTTTCATTAGGGGGCTGCAAACAAAAACAAGAAACGGGTCACTTCTTTACCGAAATTACATGTCATTACGCGGCGCGTGACTGGCGGCGTGCGGGGGAGAAGGGGGCCTCGCCGTGGCCGCGCCTCACGCCCGGCGGCCTACCTGCCCGGCGGCAGGACCTGCAGGGAGGGACACACTGTCTCCGCGAGGCCCGCTTTGCTGATTGCTTCCGGACCGCACACGCTTTCTATTTACGTCTAATTACGATATCTAATTGCGGATGCAATGAGCCCCAGGGCGTGTCTCGTCACGGCCGAGCGCGCGGCGCGTGTTTTCGCGAGACCACTTTGTGCGGAGTCACTGCCGGCAACAGCGACGCCCTTCGCCTCGCCCTTCGCCTCGCCCTTCGCCTCGCGCACCGTGTCCTTGCCGTGATTTGGAGGGCCTAAGTGCCCGCCGTGTCGTATCTGCGGCCCGGGCGAGGCGGGGCGAGGCGGGGCGAGGCCTGCGGGGCCTAGGCGTGCGCCCGTTCAGTCACCCAGAGTCATGACTCACGGCGTCCACGAGCCCAAGTGGGGACAGGGGGGGGGACGGCGGCGTGGCGCGGGACGGGCTGCCGGGACGGGCTGCCAGAGAGAGAGGAAGAAGGAGCGAGAGAGGGGAAGAAAGAGCGAAAGAGAAGCGAGAGAGGCGAGAGGAGCGAGAAGCCCGCAGGCGCTGTGCCTCGCCTGGCAAGCCTGCAGGCCGGACAGGTAGCCCCTCACCGCCCCTTCCCTGCCCCCAGAGGGGCCCCCGAGCGGCCAGCGTAGCCCCGGGAATGTTTTGGGAAGCTGGCTACTGGCGAGTTCCCACGCTCCGGCGGCGAGCGGCCCCCCGCCCCCCGCGGCCGCCCGCCCCACTCAGCCCCCCCGGGTCCCCGCGGCAACGGCCGCCGCAGCAGTAGACAGCGGCCAGCGACCAATCAGGCAATCAGGCGAGGAGGCAGTAGCGACCAGGAGCAACAGGCAGCGGCACTGCCGGAGGGGCCCGACGGGCCCGACGGGGAGGGGCGGGGAGGACGGCAGGGGTCATCACGTCGCCGCCGTGCCGCGGTGCGCCGCGGAGGCTCGGCTTCCTCGCGGCGTGCTGGCGGTGCTGGCGGGCTGGCGGTGCTGGTCGCGCCGCTCGCTCCTCGTGTGTCCGCGACTAATCCCCCGCGGCATTGTCGGCACTGGAAATTAAAGTGACTTCCGCCGCGCGCCACGCGCCGGGCCCGGCCAGGCCGCCCCCGGGACTTCTTTTCCCCTGGATGGCGATGACCGGAAGGCGGTGGGTTGGCGGGGTGGGTCTGAATGGAGGCTGCGGCCCTGGCGCGGCCCTGGCCTGGGAGCGCCTCCAGGGCCTCCAGGGCGTCCAGCCTGCAGGGCCTGCAGCGGGCTGCAGCGCACGCCCCTCTCGTGACCGGAAGCCGCCAAGGTGATCCGAGGCGGCCACACGACGCCACACCCCTGCGCGGCAGCCCGGCGCAGCAGCCCGGCGGCCCGGCCATCAGTATCCTCGTCGAGCACGGTGGCCACACACGCACGCACCCCTGCGCTACCGACCGCCAGTTTTATCTACCGGGGAAAATGAAGCCGTTTCCAGGGTCGTCGTCGAGTACCTGCAGAGGGCGCCCTGCCGACGCGGCCCTTGAAATTGATTCGCCCCTTTCCCACGGGGGCGCTGCGGCTGCCAGGCGGCTGCATGGCCGCCTTATCGGACGAGGGGCATCTCGGCTTACGCGTCAATTGGTGCCGCCGCTGTTTATTCGAATCGAATCGGCCGCGCGCTCTCATTGATTTGTAGTTATACAAACACCTATTGTTCACCGCCACACTCACTCTCCGCTCCCAGGCCGGCGTTTGACCCTCGCCCCGCTCCGCCAGCACGTGGCGCAGGTGTTGCCAAGCGACCGCAGCCCGTGCCCGCGGCCCGTGGCGCGGTGGGGCGCGGCGGCGCGGCCCGCGGTGTCCGCCAGACCTGTCCGCGGCGGACCTGTCGCGGCGTCCGGCCCGTCCCAAGGGTCACACAGTCCGACAGTCACACGGAAGGCCTGCAGGCGGCGGCCGGCCCATTTTCCATACAATGATCGGGCAAAAACTGGGCGCCCGTGTCGCCGCCGCGGCGTCCTTTCGGCTGGACCGCGAGGACCGGCAGGGCCTGCGGGGCCGGGACGGGACGGGACGGGCCGGGAGGTGAGGGATGTTCCCACGGGCATTCCTGGCCGAGTGGCCGAGCGCGGGCAGTGCCGGCAGCCCCGCCGGCCGGACTCAAAGGGCGCCCGATTCGATGGCGTGATGTGTTTCCCGATACGGTGGCCCCGAAGCGCGTTCCTCGCGCGCCTGCCCGCCGCCAGCACCGCCAGCATGCCGCCAGCATTAGAACACCGACGGCCAAAATAATGAAGACGAATAATGTGGCCATGCAGATATGCTAGCCGGGACGGAACTTGCAGCGCCTTATCTGAATGTGGTGGGAGGGGCGAATGCGGTGTGTTGTGTGAATTTTACATGCCGACGAACTTCCTCGCATTTTGAGTTTTGAGTAGCGTTCGGACTTACGACAGATCTGTCCCTGCAGGACTTTTTCTACGAGGGATCTCCTTTTTTTCCAGTGACCTATTATTGAGCACATCTCAGTCCCTTCCGTACGAAGACTTTACTGTAGAACTCATCTGAGTCGCCTATGACCATCATCATCATCATCAACGCCGCTAGGCCTATGCAGTAGCGGTTCGGGTCAGCAAGACACTCCGACCTCGCGCGACCTCGCCGCAACCTCAGATGCGGTAGGATTTCAGCATAGTCGTAGTGACCGTGTCGAACATTCTCAGTGATTTTTCTGAGCACTTCCTCGCAACCCTCTGATTTGCTACACTGGTCCGCCGAAAGTATCAAGACGCCCTTCTCCCGCGCAATGGGCGGTGGAAATTCGTGGGCCGCCTTTCTATTCCTTCCGGCGGCGGAAGAGCGGCTGCGTGGCGCCATGTGTCGGACATGGGTGCGGCGTAATTCAACTATCACCGAATTAGGCGATAGGCCCCTGGGCTCGCCCCTGGGCGAGGCTGGCGGCCTGGCCGGCGGCCGCGGTGTGTCCGCTTGTTTCCCGAATACCGTGATTACAGGACGCGCCTAAACGGATCGCCTCGGATTCCACGGCGCCGCGCTGGCCGCCCTGGCCGGCCTGCCAGGCCATTCAAGGCGCGACCTCTGCCCCGCGGCCACGCACTGGTCCGTCTGGTCACACACGTACGATTCGGACGGAGAGAAAGGCTGGCCCGCGCAGGCCGCCTGCTCACCGCCTTGCTGGAGGACTACGACCCGACGGTGGCGTCGCCGGCCGGGTCATCGGCCCACACCTCGGCCGGCGCCTTTTTGAGGCGTCGCGTCGCCGCGCCATGCCGATAGCGACGAGCGGGGCAGCGCCTTGGCTGCGCCTTGGGCCGCGCTGCGCATTCGAGCAGCAAGACGGCATAAAGAAACCCGCGGCTATTAACGCCCCGCCCGCCTCTCCGCCCCCCGCCCGCCGAGGGCCAAAGTGATCGCCGCCGTCCGTGCAAGTTAAATGCACACCGCGTTAGTCGTGGCGGCAAAAAACGCGAAAAGCAAACGGATATAAAGCAAAAAGAGGCGGGGCGCGGGGGCGCATGCGGCGGCAGGGCCCTCAGGCAGGGCCTCGCGATGGCGGCGGAGCGGCGGGGCGTCGCGGCGCTGCCTCCCACGACTGGACGCGGCGGGTCGCGGTGGGACGCGGTGGGCCGCGGCGCCGTGCTCGCTCCCGATTGGCCGCCGCCTCTCTCTTTCTCGCACGCATTGGTCGTGCACGCCGCGGCGGGGGAGGCCGCGGGGCCGCGGGGGCGCTTCCGCCGGGCTCTTTGGCGGCCCGGCCGCCTCGCCGCCTGGCCTGCCGAGTCACGCTTCCGGGGCGCAGGCCTGGCTCCGCTCCACCTCGGCGTGCCCGCGGCGTGCGGCCCGCGTCATTTGTGCTCGGACGTGTCCGTCACGTAGCCAAGATCACGCGGGCCGAGGACCGTGCTGCGTGGCGGCCTGTGCGGCCACCGCCGGCACTGCCAGCACCGCCAAAATGGGCTCACCCGCGCGCCGCCCGCCCACATGAAGGTAATGACTTCGTGAGCAGGCTGATGGCGTTCGTCGAGGTGGTCGTTGTCCGGCATGACTGAGAGGAAGGAAGCGCGGCGGCCGCCAAGCGAAAAATGGAGCGAATGGACCAGAATGGCCACCCTGACCACCCTCAACCCGTTGGCGGGCACTTTGACGTCGCAAAGCCGGTCGCCGAAACCGCCCCGACATGAGACGGCCCTGGCGGCCTGGCGTGACGCAGGCCACGCCGGCGCCGAGGGACGTTTCGTTGGAAACGTCCTTATTAATGCCGTAGTAATCCGGCGCTTTACGAGGCGAACTCGCTCGGGGACGCCGACGACGACCTCGCCTGGGCAGCCTTGGCACCGGCCCGCTGCTCGTATTAAACGTCCCGATAAACAGTCGCGGCGGTTAATCACTCGGCCGTACTTCTGATTAGCGCCGCGCAAACTCGCGCCGGCCTGAACTGAGCTTAGGCGGTGCCGACCTCACAGGAGCCAGTCCTCGCGAAATGTCGTAGAGGATGTCCGTCACAGTTAGGGTCTTCTCGACAAGCCGGCCGGCGCCTTCGTCTGCACCGCGGGTTTTACCTCAGGAACGCCGGCAGTGCGATATTTCTTGGGCGCCGAAGACGGACCCACTTCTCTTCGTCCAGTAGAAAAAATCTTTAAGCAGATGATATGAATGCAAGTTGAGATGATGAATACGTAGCTGCAGCAAGCTTAGCAACTTTGGAAATTAGAGGACGGGTGACGCAAGGAGTAAGCAACTCGATACATTCAGTTAACGCTTCGTTGGTAATCAGTGATGACATGATCCGACATAATCACAATCATTGTGTAGATATTCAATCGTCTTTTGACCATTTTTGCGAAAGCACTGCTCCCAAACTACCTGCGGTCAAAGCCTTTTCCGAGGCGAGGCATGAAAGAGTAGGGTCTCAAGAATACTAGGGCGTTGAAGGCGCCCTTTGACCGCAGCTTGGTCGCAATGGCCGCCCAAAGTCAGCAATATTTGATTTTCGACATAATGACAGCTTTCCTAGTCCGGCGCTCAAATAACCTCCAATAATCCCTAATAATCAAAACAAATCACTTGTTATCAACAAACATAATTTTAATAATTCAGTAATCACTGTACATGAAAACCTTGTGTTGATTACCCTTGGGGTAAGTTCCTGTTGGGTGGTTCTTAGCTTAGACGTTATGCGGGCCAAAGATGTTCCCTTTCCCTCCCCGTCCTTCCCCCTCAAAGTGTCGCCTCTTTTTCCTCTTCCCGAAAACGTGTCAACTTTTTACACGAGAGCGTGTGCCCGGTGAAGAAAAAGGATCCCACGCGCTGTGCTGCGTGCCCGCGGCTCTGGATTCCCCGCACCGGGCCGAGCTTCAGCGCGTCTGGAGCACGGCTTGAGCGTGATCCCTGCGGCCTGGCGGGCTGGCGGCCGACTCGTTTGTCCCCGTTGGCACGCTGTTTTGCTCCTCCCGTCCCCGCCGCGGCCGCAGCCCGTCCGAGTTTGATAAATCTGCTGACAGTTTAGCGCGCGAGGCTGGTTGGTGCTCGCGGCTGGCTGGGCGCGCTGGGCCGTGCTGGGCCGGCCGGTCTCTTGGGGTGTTGCTGTGCGCGGCCGCGCGCCCAGACAGGCCGACAGGTCCAGAAGCGTGCGAAACACCCGGCAGACACCGCCGAGGTTTCAGGTGCTGGAGCGGGCGCTGCGCTAAAACACGATCCCCAACATCAAAATGTTCCTCGTAAATAGCAATAGGAAAGCTTCTGCAATGATTTCATTTCCCATCTATCAAAGTTCACACTGTTTCCTTGAAAGTTTAGTTACTAACTGAAAAAAAAAAAGTTGGTGCAACCGAGGCTTTGGTTGGTTTTGGCCCAACTAATATGTTTTGTTCCAGAAAGGAAAATTGCGTTCGAAGAGCGAAAAATTTGTTAGAAGAGCGGAAAGGTTGTTGCAGCAGTGAATTCGTTGGTTGGCACGACCGATTTTAGAGTCCGCTACTGCAACGATCCAATTTGCTGCTGCAACGATGGATTCATTGAGGCAACAAACTTTTCTGCTCTTCTGGCGAAATTTTTGTTACTGGTACGGGACATCTTAGTTGAGCCAAAACCTACAGACGCATTATTTGGGCTAACTAAATTTTTGTTGGACTCACTAAGTATTTTTTCCGTGCTATCACAACTTTACAGATGGCAGTGTAGTGTAGGCGAGGCGGGTGTCTACAGCAAACGCCCTCACTGCGAAACGGCAGAGAAGAGCGTGGCGCTACGCAATTAATTCCGTTTTCGCACAGCCGCCTCGCGAGGCGCGGCTTGTCGGGGCTGTCGGTCCTTTTGCCCCTTTTGGCGGGCTGCGTCTGCTGCGTCGCGGCGTGCCTGAGCAGCCTGCGCCTTGCCTTGAGACGCTGGGCCACATTCTGGGCGTCTTGGCGTTCCGACGGCCTTGACAGCCCTTTTCCTTATTCCTGTGCGAATCCATTACGCATGCATCGTCGCCTCTTCGCCGGCCTGCCCCGTGATTGGGTTCGTGTCCGCACGCGAGCATGCGAGGCATTGCAAGGCCCTGCCAGCCCAGCAGCCAGCCTGCAGCCAGCCTGCAGCCAGCCCAGCAGCGCGGCAGCCCCAAGGCGAAATGCTTTTGCTCCATTGAGAGGAGTGCGAGTCCAACTACGGCGGCACACGCAACGAGTTAGCAGTGACTCGCAGGGAGCGCCTGCCTCGCCGGGCGCCGCGTGCCACGGCGGCACGCCACGCCGGGGTTCGCGTGGCGCCGCGGGGCGTGCGCGGCCAACCATGCCATTCAAGGGGAAAAACCAAGTGAGGAAAAACGGACACGAAGACCTTATAAACATACTCGGACATTCGGTCATTATCTTTGTCCCTTCCGAGAGTAGTTCGAGAAGGCGTGGCCCGCTCGGCGTGGCGGGGCGTGGCGCGGCGTGGCGGGGCGTGGCGGGGCGTGCTCGGGGCGTCCGGGGCGCTCGACATGACAGGTGTGGCAGTGATACTCGGCTCGCTTCCTGCGTCTTGAATGGGCGCAGCGGACCACGCGACCGGCAACGGGGCCTGCACGGACTGGCACGGCCGCACGGCCTGCGCGAGGGAGCGGCCTATCATCATGGCAGCAAGAGTCCGCGGATGCCGTGGGGCCCGCGGGGGCCGCGGGGTCAAAGGGCGTATCGAGGGCTGGAACGGTGCGTCGGCCGGAAGGGGCATCGCAGGCGTTAGCGGTTCCCGGCGGTTCGCAGCGGTTCCCGGCGGTTCCCGGCGGTTCCAGCTCCAGCAATGGGTAGCATAGCGCCCTAATGACAGGTCCTGGGCTGGAGAATGGCCTCACGCCCATGGAGGCCGCCCTGGCCTGGCCGTCGGCCTGGCCGTCCTGCCCGTCATCCGGCCGCCGGAAGCCCTGGAGTACCGCTGGAGTGGTCGGCCGAGAATCAAGACGTCATCGGCGGCCCCGCCAGGCCGGGCCAGCAGCACACCCTCGTGAATGAACTACTTTACTATTTTCTCACACGCCATACGCTGCAGGTGAATGAATGGGAGCCTGCTGTCGAGCCGTCCAGCCTGTCGGCCGGCCGGCCCGGCGGGTGGAGGCGCGTTCTCGGCTCACCCCGGCCTTCGGCCTTCGGTTCGGGCCGTTCAGGCTCAGGGCCAGCAAGTAGGGGAGCAGCAGCGGGGAGATCGCGCGGCGGATCGGCAGGACAAGCAAAGCGGCCGGGGAAAAAGTGGGGAGAAAAAGAAGGCGGTGCAGCATCTAAAAGCAATCATCTTCTTTCTAAATGGCTGGCCGCCGGATCGGCCCGCTCGGCCCGCTCGGCGCCGACACCGCCAAGCCTCGCCGCGCCGCCCGACTCGGCGCCGTAATTCGGACCCCACCAGCAGAGATGGCGCCGGTAGCCTACGAGACGGCCAGCACGGCCGTTTTTCAAAATGTGACCTTTCAGGTGTTAAACGTCGGATAGCTGTGGCTAGCGGGAATCTGCACTCCGTGTGCCCCAGCGGCTTCAGCTGCTTCAGCTGCTTTAGCGGAATGGCTGCCGTTAATTCCTTCCACTTACTCGCTCTCCGCCGTCTCCGCGGCCATGCCGAGGCCATGCCACACCACGCCGCCGTCCTCGCGACGTGGCGCGGCGCGTCCTTGTCGCGGGAAGGACACTCGCGTGCCAGAGTGCTAACAGTCCGCCCGCATGCCGACAGCGGGACGCACAGTGTTCTCGTCGCTCCGTCTCTAGCGCACTCGCGCGGCGTCCCGAAGGGGTGCGACAGAGACGGAGCGCCAAAGCACCATTCGGGCCGCAGAGGCCAGTGTGACCGCCGCAGGAAGCACCGCCCGCTAAACGACTGGCCTTTGGTCTTCTGTTTTATCGTCGGTTATTGTGAGTTTCCGACAAGGCGGTGGCGGGCCGCTGGCCGGGTCAGTCAGAAAGAGAGCGAGGAAGGCCGAGGCCCGCCGGGCTGGCGCAGGCTGGCGGGGCGCCAGGCTTCCAGAGCTTCCAGTCCTGCAGGACGTCCTGACGACGGGAAGCTGTGTGAAAGTCTTGTCGGCTCCCACTTGTAAAACAGCCCGAGCCTTCAATAAGAATGTTGCTGACGCGCTGACGCGGGGTCGGCCGCCCGAGCGCGCGCGCTCCGCAGTCCGCTCGCCGCAGTCCGCTCCGCAGCTCCGCCCAGCGGGAACGCTGCCGTGGCTGCGAGCTTCCAATAAAATCCCTGGCCCGTCCTCCCGGAAAGAATTTTCCCACACTCGAGTGTGTGGACCGGGCGAGCATGGGCCGAGACGCCGCCTGCGCCTGGAGGGTAGGCAGGCATGTGTCAGCTGATCGGTATTTTAACAACCCCATTTGGGCCCAGCGTGCCCAGCGTGACGCTGGCAGCCGAGCGATTCAGATGAGTCGCTCTATCCTGTCGCACTCACGGGGGCACCGTGAGGGTGCGAGAGAGACAGCGACAAACCAATTTTCTGAAACTCCCGGGCGGCGCGTCTCCGCTGTGGAGGAAAAGAAACGACGACGCCCTGTGTGGGTCCGCGCCGCGCCTCGCCGCCCCTCGCCGCCCGTCACCACTCACCAGGTAGGAAGGTAGCGGGCGGTTCTGAGAAAGTTGTGCACACGAGCGCCGGCTGGCGATGGTGGCGACGGCTCGTTTCCATATAACACAAGACCGGCCGGCCGCGGCGGGCCGCGCGACATTCGATTTGATGGCTCTTCCACTAAACCCGACCCATAATGCCTTTGCCTCCCGATACCGGCAGCGAGGCAGCGATCCCAGGCCGTCCTTTGCGTCACGCCCGCCCGGGCCACCTCGCCTGCGGTCCGCCTGCCGACACCAGTTTGTTTTTAATTACGTTTCCAACCCCCCAAAAAAATTCTTCTGATTTGTTTGTTTGCGTGTGCAGTGCGACGCCGGTGGTGTGATCGACGCCCTGCTGTTGGCCTCGGCGGGGCGGTGTGGCGGCGCCTCGGCCGCCCCGAGGCGTGGACGGACTGGCTTAGCCCCCTGAGTTGGGCCCCTGGGTCAGGCCCTGGGCTGCCCTGGGCTGGCCGAGCCAGACTTATGGCCGCATTAAATTCCGTGGACAGCACTTAATTAGGTAGCGGCCGAACAAAGAGCGGTGCCGCCGAGCCGCGTAAATCAAAAGGACACAGGGTCGCGGCGTTTTTGCCCCGTTCCCGCCGAGCGTCAAAACGCCGTGCTGGCCGCCTCTGCCGCTCGGCCGGGGCGTTTCGTACCGCCGGGATCCCGGCAGGACTATTTTCTAAACGGAACAAGCGGCCGCGCGCGGGAAGAACAAGTGGCGATAAACTGTTTCGACAGCCGGGGAAAGCCATTACTTCGGAAGGCCGGTTCGAGCTGGTCGGCTAAACGCGCCCGCGCCGCGTTTAAGACTTTTTTGTGAGGCCGAACGGGCAGGGTTTTCGTGTGTAGAGTGTGCGAAGTCGGTGGCAACCGGCTCACATTGGGCTGACGGTCACTTTCGGCCCTGCAAAAGGGTTACGAGACTGCAAAAAAGGTCTTCTTTTCCCGTGTGACGCGAGGCGGCAAGCTCGCGTTAGCCCAGCAAGAAAGTGATCAACACGAAATGTGTGTGCGTGCGAGGGAGACAGAGGGGGGCTTCCTTCACCGAAACCAGACCCAGACTGGACCGCTCCGCAGCCCCGCGTGCGCGCGCGGACGGTATTGGTAGCAGGAAAAGGAGCCTTTCGGCCTCGACATTTTGAGTGAATTATAAAACTTGCCGGCTCGCGTCGGCCGCCTCGCCCGGGGGCGTTTCTGCCCCACGCCCCGCCACGCCCCGCCACGCGTGTTGCTAATCACTGCATTGTTGGGCCGCACTTCGGCGAGCCTTTTGCCGGTCGGCTTAGGTTGGCTTATGCCCCCTCGGCCGAGGCAAGGCACATGTATATAAATCGTCCCGCGAATAATACGTTGTATGCAAGCGCCAGGCCGTGCAGGCCGTGCAGCCACGGGGCGGCTGGGCAGCGCCCGCCTCGCCCGCCGAGGCCTGCCGCCAGCCGCTGAACAAGCCGTTTGATCTATGGAGACTCCCGAACGGTATTTCACTTCTTCAACAGGGTCACTTTCGGCCGGCGCTGCTGCGCGGCTGCCAACTTTTCAGCGTTTTTTCTCTCGTTGGGTCTCTTTTGGAAACACATTTTTGCGGTTTAACGACGGCGTAGTGCCGTGCGTGGCACAGCGTGGCGGCGTGCCTCCGCGCACGGGCCGTAAATCAAACGATCCGTGTGGGAAACGGCTTTATAGTTACCGGAGCCACTACCGATGTCGCTCTGTCCCCCTCGCACTCGCGGGGCGTGCCGTTGGGGTGCGAGAGGGACGCCATTCCGACTGTGGCGTGCTGCAGCGGCGGCTGGACACCGCTTTCTAGACGCACATCGTGTTGATTAGTCGCAACGACGCGCCGCAACGGCAGGAAGTGGCGGCGGAGGGGCGTAGGGTTTGCCGCGGTGTCCTGCTCGTCGCTGACGCCGTACTGTCGGACCAGCAACTTGATAAGGGGGATCGCCTGGACGGCGCGGCCTCCGCCACTTGCCCGGTTCTCGCCGCGACGCACGCACGCTCAGTAATGCGCAGTTGGCAGCGCGCACGTGGGACCCGTCCTGGGACCCGTGGTGGGACCTCGCCCACCCGACCCGTTCACACGGCGTGGCGATGCGGGGATGACTCAGGACCGCGACCTCCGCGCTGCTTCGCGCTTCGCCCCCGTCGCTGTGACGCACGTCGCCGTGTTGGTAAACAGAGCGCGTGGCAGGAAGCAGGGAAGCGCACACACAGCGGAACAAGGATGCCCGACGCTTTTGCAGTGTCCCAGTCACAGCGTGGATTGACCGCGAAATCAGTGCGTGTTCTCGTTTTAGTGTTGCTCGCGGGTGTCGTATGTAAATGGGGACTTGACGCCAACACGGTCGGCGCGATGGCTTTGCTGGCTTTGCCGGCTTGGCTATGCAAATGACGTGCCGTACGAATCAGAGCGGCGCGGCCAGCGTCGTCGTTCTGTCTCTCTCGCGCCTGTACGGGACGCCTCACGAGTGCGAAGAGACAGAGCGACGAAAACGACTGGTGTCCAGGCTGTCCGCAGGCTGTCCCGGGCTCGGCGCGTGTTTGTTCGGAGCAGGTGGCGCGGCCGGCCGGTGGCGCCCTCTGCGGCCCCCTGCGGCAGGCTGTGTCAACACGACAAACCGAGTTACGCCCCGCCAGCGCGCCAGCCCGGCACGACATCCTCCCCTCTCGCTCGCTCACTCTCCATATCCCTCCCCTCTCCCTCTTTCTGTGAGCGAGCCAGTGGGCCCGGACGCGCTGCGCTCTCCAGCATTTGAAGGCCGGAAATGATTTCAGAATCAGGATGAGCGAGAGGGCGACGGGGAGTTGTTTGCCGGTGACTGGTTGGAACGCGCCGTGGCATCGCCACGCCGAACCGCGATGCCGCATCTGAGTTTGCCGCCGCCAAAGCGCGCCACCAAGGGGCTCCACGAGACCGCCGTACTTGACTCGATTCGGCGCGATAATCTGCACCACAAAAACAGCTAACGTCAGTCCCGAACAGTGCCACTGTTCGGCGCGCTGACTCTCTCGCACCCTTGCGGAACGCCCCAAGAGTGCAAGAGAGAGACAAAGCTCTGTTGAGCCTCAGCCCGGCCGACGCCGTGCCGCCCGACGGCAGTGCGCCGCGGGTTGCCGCGCTCCGCCAGGCAGGCGCTTCTGAGGCCTCGGCCCGCGATAGCCAGGTCTCAGGTTCGAGTCCCAGCGAGCAAACTACTTTCGTTGCCGATGGTGTCGTAGTTCCACCTGGCTAGTTGAGACAGAGAAACGGGGTATAAGGCAGGTCGCGATAAGACACCGGAGGCGGCCCGGGCCGGCCGGCCAATCCCGTGCAGGATTTATGGTGTGACGGCGCTGCGGCGCCCCGATAGACCAAGGACACGGCAGGGCGTCGTTGGCATACAACGGCCGGGGTGCCCGCTATGTCCGCTATGCTCGCCAGGGTCCGGTTATCCCGAAATTGGTGGCAGCCTCCGCGTTGGCCGGCCGTGCAGTGTAGTGCCGCGTCGGGCAGCGCGGCAGCGCAGGCAGCGCGGACAGCAGCCGCACCACCATAAATAAATTGGCCGGCTGCTTATCTCTCTATCCCTCTTTGACTCCCCGTGCTAATAGGCGCACGCGTGGCCGCGGGGCGCGGGCTGGCGGTGCGACGCGTTCTGCGGCCTCAGTGGGCTTGTGGCCCCAGTGGGCTTGTGGCCTCACTGGGCGTGCCCTCACTGGGCTTGTGGCCCCCGGAGGCGAATATAACATTACGCGGAGGGTGCTAGACAAGGATGGATGTCCAAACGAGGCCCGGTTCGCTCGTGTACGCGATGAATCAAACTAACGCCGTCCTCACACTCGCCTCACGCTCGCCGGCCAGATCACGGGACGCATTTTTTCCGCGTCCGCGGAGTCGGTCGTCCTCGCGGGCATCGCGGGAAATGGCGCGCCAGTTTGGAAGTGCGGCGGGACGCGCGGGACGGGACGCCACTCGGCTCGTTTCCCGCCAAAATGACATGACGTTTAGCACCAGGCGGTGCACTGGCCGTGGGTGGTCTCGGACGGAGTCTCGGACTCGCGCCGCGTGGTCTGCCCGACTATCTGGCCGTATTTCAAGGGGCCCAAGCACGCCGTTGGCGGTAAAATGTACCCCATGGACTGACCCACTTGGCGCAGTCAGGGGTACTTTTCCTCGGCGGCGCGCGGTCCCACCGCGGTCCCACGCCGTCGCGGCGCCGGGCAGGGCGGCAAGGGCCGGGGCCGCCCACTGCGCGTCCACTGCGCGTCCAGACCGAAGCCAATCCCGACGGAGATATTGGATTAGCGCGCTAACTCGATTAGAACGGAAAATGGCGGCGGCTCATCCCTCCGTATCGGAGCAGCATCTCGACGGCCAGCAGTCCGGACAGTGCTCCGTCTCTCTCGCCGTCGGCGAGCGCGTGCGGGGGCGAGAGAGACAGGCACGTTATTCGGGATCAGCCTGCTCACCATCAGATTACTGGCTGACCTTTGCCACTCTCTGCATTATCGGGGCCGATAAAAACAGCAGCCTCGCCGCGGCACCGCGAGGCACCGCCAGGCCGGCCGAGTCGTCTGCCTGCACTGCAAAAGGGTCGCGCAGGCCGCCGTCGCCGTGCGGGGGGCACGGGGGCGGGGCGGGGCGGGGTCGGACAGAGATATGTGCTCGGCCACCGGCGTCGCCTTGCCCGCCTTCCCCGCCGCGTCGCGTCGCGCGTCACTTCCGTCCAAGTGTGGGAAAGTCGAGCAGGTGCGCGCGACTCTCCGAGACTCTCGGCGGCGGGGGGCAAGGGGGCATAGGCGACGCATCACAAGGCACTGACTCACCAGCCACTACACTATCTGGTCACATTCGCTGCCCCCTCCCTACTCCTGCCATGCGCGCGGATGCCTCTCTGGATGCACTCTTCTTGCTGAGGGATATCTTGCTTTGCAGGACGCGCTGCTCAAACACGGGACATTTTCCGGCCGGTGGTGCCGCGCGCTGCTGCGCTGCAAAACACACAGTGATAATGACGCAATGCCTCGGACGCTGCAACAAGCCGACTCCAGTAAGGCTTTCCCTAATTATTGGCAGCGTGCGTGGCGTCCGTCTGTCTGTCCGTGCGTCAGCGCGAGTCAACCGATGATCGAGAGGTTAATCACAGAGTAGATTCTCTTCCAAGCAGCAGTGCGCCCCACCGCGCCAGAGTGTGTGTGTGTGCGTGTTGGCCGCCGTGCCCGGCCGTGCCTTGTTCCAAGCACTGATTCAATGGATGCTGGTCGTGCCCCTCGCGTCTGCCAGTCGGGCGGCGACTACCACTTTCACGCGCCATTTTCTAGTGTCGCACACGCGTGCGGTGCGGTGTTGCGCCGCGTGGTGCGGCTGCTGGAGAAATTGACCCGCGCGCCGTACTGGCCGCGCGGGGAAACTGCAGCCTGTGTTTTCAGAGCAGGACTCCGTCCAGTATCTTTTTTTCGGTGAGTGTTTGTTTTCGATCGGGGCGGGGCACGGACGGGCGGACGCATGCTGAACAAGCACGTTCCCACACTCGCGCGACCCGCAGCCCACAGGTGGCTCGGTGGCGTCCTCTCTGTCGCACCCGTGGCGGCAGGCCGCGGCAGGCCGGGTGCGAGCGAGACGGCGCGAGGCTGGCGACGCGGTGCGGGCCGGACACGCGGACACGCCCAGGGCGTCATCGCGCTGCTGCCCGGCGGCCCGGAACCGCGCGGCGGAGCGGCGGAGCGGCCAGGGCGCCGCCACGCCCCAGCCCCGCACGCCGCACGCGGACAGGTGGCCGTCGCCGCGGGCCCCGGGGACGCGGGCGGGGCGCCGAGCCCACGGCTTAATGGCCTGCTTGGCCCGCTCGGCCGGCTCGGTGGCGACTTGAAGCACCCACCGCCGCGGTGACGCCCGTCTAAGAGTCCCTGATGTTCGTACTTGGAGCTGGAACTCGTCACGCATCGCTGCGGCTGAAAGGCCCAAACGGCCCGGCCAGATTTACAAATGTAATTGAATCTCGCGCACAGTCGTGTTTTTACGGCCCTGGCGGCCCTGGCTTTCGGCTGCACTAGCAGGTCCCAGTCCCACGGCCGACCGACGCGCCCCCGGGCAGCGAGCGGCAGAGCGGCAGAGCGGCACGGGGTTTGATTCCGGGTGTGTTTGCGCGCGCTGTGACGATCGGCCCGGGTAATTTCGTTTGTCACGTGGGTGTCATGCCCCGGCCGGTCACTTGACACGCGTCACGCCCCGTCACGTTGCCCGCCACGCCCCGCCACGCCGCGTGTCATGGTCCCCATTGGGCCGAGAATCCGGTCACAGAGTCACAAACACACAGAGGGAAGGCCACGCCGCGCGTGCAGCCGTGCTGGCATCGGCCACGCAACTGGGGCACCAAAAAGAGAAGACAAAGTTCCAAAAGTGGGTCATCGCGTCCAAAAGTGAGAAAGACTGAATGAACGAGCTCACAAGTGCTCGGCTTTTCTTTCCATTCGCCTCCGTTAAAAATTGTAATTTTTTACAGCTTTCCCGAAAAATCTGCAAGAAAATCGTCAAATTTTGTTTTGTATGGGTTGGTTTCTTTTTCTAAGTTGTTTTTAAACAGTGTGTTCCAGGGTTCGAGACCGTGATTGTAGTACGTACCGTACCGCCACTGGCTATCCAAATCAGTTTCCTCCAAATGATTAGTTTTGGAACGAAACAAGTGTAAAGCCCCTGACGAGCTGCCTTCGGCTGCCTCCCTCGGCCGCTCCGACCCCAGGCACTTCCCCAGTGTTCTCCAGCACTTACCGGCCGCCGTCCATCTTGAGTGACGCTGCGGCATCTTCCCATATACCATCCCACGGCCTGCATGGCCTGCTCGCCGCTGTTATTGCGGCACAGTTGTTTGGTAACGCCCCGCCGACTGGACGGCCCAAAGCGGCCGAGTGGGCCCGCCCAGCGCTGTGCCCGCCCCACCCCGCCACGCCCCGCCCCGCCACGCCCCGCCCCCTTCACTGCTCCTCGCTTGTTTCATGTCATTACACCGCCTCAAGCCGCTCGTACATTAAGTGTAATAGGCCCAATAATAACGTGTGCATGTGCCGGCCAAGTGTCTGGCGCGCTCCTTTATGTGCTCCCCGTTCAACACCCCGGACAGCGCCCTGGAGAGCGAACAGGGCGGCGCCGCGAGGGCACGGCGTCGGGGCCGCCCACCAAGAGGGCTTGGCTCGAGGGAACACCGCGCTCCGATTCACCGAGTCTTATTGGAGTGGAGACTCCGGGGACTCGTACCGCACCGCGCTGCCGGGGTAGTCGGGCAGGCCGCGGCCTCGGCAGTGCTCGGCAGTGCTCGGCAGGCCCCACACGGCGAGGAGCATCAATCTCGAGGATGAAGCTGCCGACCGCGTCGTCCGTCTGACAGCGAGTAAGCTGCCGACAGCACCGCCAGCACCGCCAGCGGGGCTGCCCGGCCGCCGTCACGGCGGCAGCTTCATGATGCACTTGACGCCCAAGTGGGGACCATTTTCGAAGTTCGCGCACCCCGCGGCCCTGACGGCCTGCTCTGACGGCGTGCCCGACGGCCCGACGGGGCGGCTGATGAGGGCCGACCGGGCCGCCGTGCCGACGCACAGATTAACTTCCAACGAGAGTAAATCTGGGCGGCGGGCGCGGCGGGGCGCGGCGCGGCGTGGCGGGGCCACCGGGCGACGGCGAGACCGACTCGTTGAAGAGATTGGGTGTAATATAGAAATGAGGGGTGTCCCGTCCTGTCACGGCCCCGGCAGCCCCAGCAGGACGCAGGGTGAGGGGGAGGGGAGGGGTGTCCTCGTCTAATCAAACCGGCGGCGCGTGGGGCCGGCCAGGCGCAGCCAAGCGGCCGGCGAATACTGGTACACCGCCGCGCAACATTGTCATCGGCGAGGTGCCGAGTCCACGACGCCGGCTCCGCGGATTTCTCTAGCTCACGCGCTCGCGCGTCGGTCACTCGGCCGCGCGGCACACTGCTAATTTGAGTGGAGGTCAACGACCGAAGGACGAAGGCCGACGGCCTACTGTAAACAGAACAGCGCAAGCCACTTGCAGCATGCGGGTCGGACGGGTCACAAGTGTAGGGCCTCCAACCAAGGGGCACCCTGTCCGGCCGTCCAGGGACGCGCGGGGACGCGTCCCATCAGCAGGCTCACTTGTTGTTATTGTCGCACCGGAACACGACGCGGGCCTTCCCGCTCCTCCCCCCTTGGCGGGGCCAGGCGGGGCACACATCAGGTTCCTGCCGGCTTTGTGCGCTTCCACTGCCTCGCTTAGTGCGTGCGCGCCCCGTGCCGCCCGCGCCACCCGCGCCCCCATTCCGAAGGATCGTTTTATCGCTCTGTCTCTCTCGCACCTACACGGGGCGCCCCGCGAGTGCGGGAGAGACAGCGACGAAAGCGCTGCTCGGAATCAGCCGGCTGGGAGTGTGTCTGACTGAGTGTGAGAGCGTGACTGCGGGCCGGGCATGGGCCGGGCATGGGCCGGGTGTGGCAATTGGCTGACAATGCCCCGCACAATAGCTATCTTCCGGCCTCTACATAATCCGCCACCCCGCCCTCCCGCGGCCCGCGGCCTGCTGCCCGTGGACCTGTTGGCCCGCCCCGCGCCCCGCCCCGCCTCGCGCCCCGCCCTCCCCGACGGCGCCCTCCCCAATGCACCCAGTTGACAGATTCCAAAGTGGCCCGTGGCGGGTTGGCGCGGGTTGGCGGCGGAGTTCACCACGCTGCAGGCAGTGCTGCGGACCCGCCCGGTATTGCGCTGTGGAGGACGTGCCGTGCGTGTGTCACACACACACACTTAGCCACGCGCACGCAATCGGGGTGCCGCCGCGACGTGGCCCGAGCGGATATGTGGTAAACCGCGCCCAGTAGCCCTTTCGGCCTTTTGCTGCGTGCGGCCGTGCGGCCTCGGCGTGCGTCGCGCGCCTGAGACGCCTGCCTGGAGTCTGGCCGCTGGAGCCTGCCGCTGGAGCGCGCCGTCACGAGCTGGAGGGGGAGGAGGGCGCCTGGAGTTTCAATTTCCAGTCAGGGTGTGCTCCGCGATGATGAATGGTGCACCTGCGCGCACCGCCGGCACTGGACTCCAGGCTGGACTCCAAGCTGGACTCCAGGCTGGACTCCAGCGGCCGGACGGCTCCCACAGGCGGTGCAGTCATTACTCCATCGGCAGAGGAGGTCAACCGATTCGAATGTCAGGACGAGGCGGGCAGGACGTGTCGGTTTCCGGCGCGCGGGTCGACGCGGGGCGGGGCGGGGCGGGCGCGGCCCTCGTGTCCTTCTCGTGGCGTCTCGTTGTCCCCGCCGTACAGTGTGGCAAAATTAGGTCGCGGCGCGGGTCCAGGACGGCAGGGCGACGGCAGGCAGGGTGGTGGCGGCGTCGGTCTCCACGGCGCGACGCTCGGCGCGGCTCTTAGCGCGCTCCGCTCGGCACGCCCTACTAGGGAAACCGAGTAATTCACAGAGGCGGCGCGGCGCGCTTCGAAATCTGTTGCTTCCCGTGGATGGCCGCGGCGCCACCAGTGGGGCCTCTAGGGCCACCCACCCGCAACACGAGCAGCGCGACGTGGCGAGAGCCGCGACACTGCGCACGCAGGACAAGGTGGCCCGTCAAGTCAGGTGGATAAGCACGCGCGTGCTCGCGGCCTGGTTGGCCTTCCGCGGCGCCGACCCGGCCCACCGGAAACGCGTTTATCGCGCACGTCCGCGAGGCCCTGCTGCAGACTGATTCCGAGCTGCCCTGCTTGCCGTCCTACGTGTTTCGCGGACGCGACGGCGCGGCGGCCAGAGGACTGTGTGACACCGTTTTGAGTTGACCTCGGGACTCGCATTGAACGCCGGGCCGTACCAACAGATTCCTCTTTCGAAGGGCGGTCCATCGAATACCATCATGTGTGTGATTCGAGTGCTGGAGCGCTGAGACGTGTCCGTGGCACTGTAGCGCGCTGTAGCGGGCCGAGGCTGACCGGTCAGCAGATCCGCTACTGCGCCGCGCCGCCTGGCCGTAGAGCACGCCGACTGCCTCGTGACGTGTGTGATTGCGGCGCTTATTTGCCCCCCGACTAATTGCTCCGAGCCGTGGAGTATCGCCACTGGAGTGAGTCGAGCGGCAAGGCGGCACGGAGTGGCTCCAACAAACTGGCTCCGTTGCGGGTCGCGCAATCACACGCCCGCAGGCCGCAGGCTGGACACAGCTTTCGTCGCTGTCTCTCTCGCGCTCACGGGGTGCGCCACGGCTGGTGCGAGAGAGAGAGAGAGCGATGGAATGAGCCTGCTGGCGGCGGAAGTTGTGACGTGGTTGTATATCTCGCCTCGTCCGCCCCGGCCGCCGCCGTCAGTGCACCGCCGCCTGGACGGGTGCTGGACTCGGCTGGACCCGCGGACCGCGGAACATTAGCGTAAATTCTCCGTCAGCTCAAACATTTTCGTAATTGCTTTACGATGGATTTACCTCTATGAATCAAACCTAACAGAGGTCGTTCATGCGAATCGCGTCAGGGTTTGCGCTTGTCACTTATCAGGGTTCGTACACTACAAACCTAACTACTAAGTACACACTTACAAATTCATGCTTGCAAGTGCACACTTACAAACGCATGCTTGGCCAAGTACAGACTTACAAATGCATACTTAGCAAACAAACGTCTATGCTTAACATGGAGTTGGCGCCAAGCATGCGTTTGTAAGTGTGTACTTGCAAGCATGCATTTGTAAGTGTAGACAGTTAGGTTTGCAGTGTACCCGGACAGCAAGAGCCTAGGGGCGATCACAGTACTACGCTGTTAGCTCCGAGCTACTGGAAACCAAATTCGCTGAGAGGTACTAGCTCTGCCGCGCACGGCATCGGGCTGGGTTACACTGAGTTCCGCACCGGTAGCACTACAACCATCACCAGCACCACCAGCAGCAGCAGCAGGGCTCTAATGCAGAATCCGTGTAGCGCGGGGCGGCAGCGGGAGCAGCGCGGTGCGCGTGGCGGGCACGTCCGTGGCACCGCAGTGACCCCCATCAAAGTGCCGTCAAGCAGCGGCGCACACACACACACACACACACACGGCGCTAGATCGCTGCTTTCGAGAAAAAGAAAAGCCCACACTTTCTATCGGCAGAGTTCGCAAACGCAGATGCGCTTTCGGAAAAATAAACACAAAACGAAATGAATCCGGTGTGCGCAGCACTGCTGCGTAGGTATATTGAAATGAACCGACCATGCGCGGTGCTGCGCGGGGCTGCGCCGCGCGCGGTCGTTCCGACAAACGAAGGGAGCTTTGCACCTCACACCTATTGTCCGAGTGGTGGCCAATTACCTCTCGTACGCGGCAGCCGCGGCAGAAAGCAGCAAAAGGAGGAGCACTGTGATGTGCCAACGATGCACACACACACACACACACACACACACACAGCGGAAAGGGGAAGACAGCGTGTATCGCACCGCATCGCAAAAAACAAGCGCCGCGCCGTGGGCTGCCGGAGTCCGGCCGCAACATCGCCACCGCAGCAGCCGCTGCAGACGCCGTGTAAAATAATTAAGCTGTGCGAGTCGCGTCCGACGCAAGCGCGCGCACACACACACACACACACAATATAATAATAATAAAATGCATGCAGCAATGGCTCGCCGGCCTCTCCTGTATTAATGGATTGCGTCGTATCGGGGTTCGGAATCAGGGAGAGCCTGGATTCAGATTCAGGTTCGCAGCAGTCGTTCGACGTCCTCGCAGGCTTTACACGGCTTTCGGCCCCATAACGAACTGAGCCGATTTACACCATAAATTAAAGTAATTAACGCCCGGCGCCGCGTGACACAGCAGGACGCCGCCACGCCCTGGGCCAGCCTGGGCCTGCCTGGGCAGCAGACTGAGAGGCGTTTTCGTCGCTCTCGCACCTATAGCCCCATGAGTGCGAGAGAGACAGCGACGAAATGGACTCTCGGGCCTCGGGGACGCAGCGCCGCGGAGCTCCCAGCCTCTGGCTTCGATTCGATTCGTCGTGATCCAACGTGTCCCTCCCTCGCGCGCGCCGCCCCAAAATCGCATCGATTCAGAGAAATTGTTGTATTTTTTCCTAGGCGTGCCGTTGCGTCTATTCAGGAAGATCTCATTCTCCGCGCCTCTTTCTCGTTCTGCTTTTCTCCCTTGCACAAAGCTGCGCGCATTGTGCACCGACCGGGCACCGATGCACCGCAGTGCATGCACCCTGTTGCTCTCCGTCCGAGTTGCGCGCTGGGCGCGGGGGAGGCTGCCGGCCTGCCGCCCAGAACGCACTGCTGCCGGCCTCTAGCGGCCACCCCCAGAACTTCGCGTGGCGGGCCGGCGGGGCGCGCGGCGGCGCGGCTGCCAGGGTGTTGTTCCAGTTAGGTGTGACGGATGACGTCGGCCCGGAAAGCTCTGTGTTATTCATCGCCGATCACGTTGAGGTGATTTCAAAAGGACGCCTCCATTGGGAATGGGCTTTTGTTCGAGTTATGCATTTCGCCGTATAAAAGGAACAGGGTTGAGAAGTGCGGAAAGAAAAAAAGGAGAAAATGGATTAAGTTTTTAAAATAGAATGTATTCAACTATGTAGCAGTCATCGCAAATCCTTTTCACAGTCTTAGCAAACATGAAGTCATGGTGGCTGGAAAATTTGCATATCACTTCAGGACAGAGATAAATTTACTGTACAGAGAGCACAATCAGCAGAGATGCTATACAAGATCATAATTACTATGAATCGCTTTTCAGGTACAAAACAATAATAATATATATATCACAGTATTTCACCAAATCAACAAAATTTCAAAACTATATAAGAGTGAAAACTGTGTGAAAAATATTCAAATTGAAAATTTCGATAACAATTAAAGCTAAAGTATGAAATTTTCAATAAAATTTACATTTAAAACTAAAGTTTTCTTTTTACAACACTCCGCACGTTTCTCAAAATCCAACAAAAACATAACTTTTTTGAAAAATTCAACAGGGACGAATTAAATCACATCAAATTTTTTACCACAACAGTGGAGATTCTCTCTTACAATCTATTAAAGCCACAATTCAGTAAGACGAGCCATGGTCGTCGACACCTACTCGCTACACCCACACAGTCCGCAAATTATACAAATCCGAATGGAGATCTCAATTCAATACTATAAATGCACAAACGGTACTTTCAACTATAACATGATCACAAAATGCTTCCTAGAAAAAATCTATCATAAATAGTGCAACAAACGCACACACATTCACACACACAAGCACGCACACGTCCACACATTGTCACAAACACACAGAACGTCGTCGAGGAAGTCACCAGGGCCTCCAGACGGAGCCCTCGTCGCCGGACTCGATCATGGTGGGCTCCGACTCGCTGGTGACGCTGGCCCCGGGGCTGAGCGGGGGCGTGTAGGGGCTCTCCAGTGCACGGCGTTCGTCGTGGCGGTGCAGCTCGTGGTGGTGGGCGGGCAGGGTGAGCTCGGCGGCGCCGCAGTGGTCCTGGCAGGGGCAGCTGCCGCCTTCCATCCCGGGTGGGCAGCCGGTGGGCACCTGCAGGTCGCTGTCGATCTTGCGGATGCAAGTGCTGAGGTGCTGCAGGAGCTTGGCGCTGGCGGACGGGTCCACGACGGGGCCCTCGAGGTTGGCGCGCACGGTCAGGTAGTTGGTGACCTCGGCGGCGCAGTGCGTGAAGCCGGCACGGAAGCGGTCTGCGTACGCGGACTCGGGGGTGAGTCCGAGGGCGCGCTGGCGGCGCAGGTTGTGGAGGTGGCGCACCGTCAGCTCCAGGATGTCGGCCTTCTCAAGCTTGCTCACGTTCTCGCCCTCGGAAGCCAGCGCGCCGACCATCAACTCCTTGAGCTCGTCCAGGCAGCGGTTGATGCGGGCGCGGCGTTTTCGTTCAAGCATTGGTTTCATGACCTGTGGAGAACAAGGGGAGGTGACGTTAGACTGGCTGGCTCTGGGCGGCGGGGCGGGCAGCGCGCAGGGGCGTACGAGGGGCGGTAGTATCTCGCTATGCCAGCGGTGCTTACCTTTCTGTACTGGTACGTCCTGGAGATGGGCTCGTGCTCGTAGTCGGCCATGTTGGGGTAGGAGGTGGCGATGCTCTCCGCTGGTGAACGCATGGTGACGGTCGAGTCGATGAGTAAAAATCCAAGGGATGCACTGGGCACTGCACTTCACTGCACTTGCACTTCGTGGTGACGCGAGTCCAGGTCGCTGCGGCGCGAGGAGCGAGGGTCTGCTCTGGCTTGTGGCTCTAAGCTCGGTCCGCACAGGAATGATGCTTGCTTGCTTTGCTGCCCTGCCCGCTGCCCCTGCCCCACCGCGTCTTCGGGCTCGGGTCCCACGCCAGGCGATCTCCGTCAGCTGGAGCCAGGTGGTGGGGGCGGGCGGCGGGGTGGGTGGAGGGTGGGTGGCGGCAGGCATTCCCCCACTCACTCGGCTCTGCCCGCGGCTCGGCGGCGGCGCGCTCGGCTCGGCTGCCGCTTGCTGCCGCTCCGCGCGAGCCAAGCCGGGGCGCGAGCGCAGCGCGGGCGCGGGCGCGAGGGAGCAGCGTAGCGCAGCGCGGGCGCAAGGTCGGCTCGGGTGATCCGGCCGGCGGTCGGGCGGGTGGCGGCGCGGCAGGCGCTGGGCGGGCGGCCGGGCAGCACGCCGGGGCGGGGGAAGGGCGGGGCCGGGGCGGGGCGGCACCCGTATAATGGCCGGGTGGTGGGGAGGCTAAAGCGGGCTGAAGGCGCGGGCGGGCGGACGGTCGGCCGCCGGGCGCAACGGCAGCAGCAGGCAGACGGCAGTAGTTGACTGACTGAATGACTGAGTGAGTAAGCGAGGGCCGTAGGGCCTGAGGCTCTTCGCCGTGGGAAACAGCGCCTCGGCTACATTCCCACAGTCAATCACGCTACGGGCCGGGTGCACACGCGCGCACACACGCGTACGCACACACGCGCAGGACGCATGCCTGCACATGTCGCTCGCGACACAGTAGCCGGTGTGAGGCGCGGCCTGGCCTCTGGGCCTGGCTGATGGCCTCATTGTCCTGCGTGGCGGCGTGCGTGGCGGCGTGCGTGGCGTGCGGGGTGCCGGCCGACCTTTGGCTCCGCGGACTCGCGGCCACACGCGCCGGGCACGCGAGGCACGTGGCGCCGGAGGGCGACACCCCGCCGCACTTGTTGATCGCCACCAGCAACCTGTTGGCCTGTCAGAAACGCTTCCTGCTTCTCCGCTCTGTCTCCCTCGCACCCCTCCGAAACACCCCACGAGTGCGAGAGAGACAGCGAATGCGAGGGGCCTGCCAGTCGCGGCGCCACCGAGCCCCACGCTGATGCCGCCCTGTCCCCGCGATAGAATCCGCTTGCTCACGCACCGCGGTAACGGTATGCATGTGCCGGGCCGCCGGGCCGCCGGGCCGCGCCGTCGTGCCAAGGAACGTGTCCACGACGAGGCCCCTCCTGCCTGTTTACATGGAGTGCGTGGCACTGCCACTGGCAGTCGTCATGTCCCTCTCGCACTGATTCGGCGTCTCGTGTCGGTGCGAGAGAGACAGTCTGCTGTTCTCGGTGGCGTCCTCGCGTCCTCCCACCGCCATCCTGGCACTGCGTGGCACGGCTCCCGTCCACTGCCCATTGTTGACGCGGCCGAATGGCCGACACCAACGACGCGTCCGGACATCATCTCACAGGGGTGAATTCCGAGTCCAAGTCCACGGAGATCATGTAGGTATGTTGGGTTGCCTAGCCGCCGCCGACAGGCGCTCGGGGAGGTGTGTACGGAGGGTTGCCTACCCCCCGTCGGCAGGCGCCTTGGGGTGGTGTACGAGGGGTTGCCTATGTCCGCCTCGCAGGCGCTTGATTTCACTGCGTCCCATCTGTCTCGGCGAGACAGAAGAGTAACACTGAAAATAACAGATAAAGAAAGCAGGCCGGCCTTGAGCGGCTGGCCAGGCTGGCCCACGTGCAGTGGAGCGGGGCGAGAAAGGCCGCTCCCACCGCATGCGGCGCGTAGCGGCGCGCGGCGCATAGGTCAAACTTCGAAACGAAATTGGAGGCGTTGTCCAGTAATTAGGTGTTGTTTCGCCGTCCCGCCGCCCCGCTGCCATGCGGAGCCTGCAGGCCAGTGAACACGGTGAACAAGCAAGCTGGCACGGGGAGGCGTGCGAAGGTGGCGCCGCGGTGGCAGCCCTCGCAGCCCTGGCGGGGCGGCAGCTCTGCGGGAAGGAGATGAAGCACGGCGTGCCACGGCGTGCCACGCCACACCGCGCTGCCGGCCGACACTGTAGGCACTGCCCTGCGTTTGAGTCTCCCCGCGGTAGGGGCCGGAGCGGCCGATAGGTGTTATTATGTTGTTGCCGCTGCGCTGTGCTGTGCTGCGCTCCACTGCACTCGCCGCGCCACTCGCCTTGCGAGCTGTAAATAACAACGACTCACCTGTAAATAACGCGCGCGCTTAGCTGTAAACAACGGCGGGGCAATATTGTTCGAGGCGGGCATGCAGTGCCGTGCAGTGCGATGAGTATGGTTGTGTGGAGTGCCTCGAGGGTTGTTCCCGCGCACCGCCTAGTCCGCGGACCGCGCTGTTGTTCACCCCTTCTCGGATTCCGTGCCGTCCTAGCCGTCCCTGTTCGACCTCTGGCTTTGACTTTGCTGAGTGCCGCGCTGTCGCGCTGCCGGCTCTTGACCCCTCGCCTTCGTCCGGCGGTCAGCGTCCGCGGCGCGCACACGTGCGCCGGCCGACGCGGCGATTTTGGCCGAAGGCAGCGATCGGCGTCGCGGCGTCGCGTTTCCAAGCCGGAAAATGCCGCAACGCGTCTTTCGTATCCGCCCGCGCACCGCCCCGCCACCGCCACGCCACCGCCACGCCACCACGCCGCGCCGCGCCACCGGCTCCACGACGCCGAGGTGCATGAGGCAGCAGAAGGGGCGCCGACTCATCGCGGCATTTCAACGAGGCCTAACCTAGCCTTCTTCCTGGCAGGCGGCATGCAGACCGTCGTGGTTTACGGCGGCCCCTTATCGAGCCCGATAATCGAATCAACGGCCGCGACAGTGCCGCCTGCCCGGCCGGCCCGGCCCAGCGGGTGGCGTATTTGCCTTGGTGCCTTCATAACCATATCCCGAGCGCGGGCCGGGCCGCGGTGCCCTGCCCGGCGCACCGCCTCAAACCTGTTTACTTGATGAGGAGTGAAATTCCCCCCGGGAGCCTCGCAGTCCCACAGTGCGCGCGGAGGCCGCCGCGGCAGCCACGGCAGCAGGCAGCCACGCGGGGCGCACCTTGTCAACACCACATTCTACCTTTCCGTTCGGCGAGTGTGTGATCTCCTCTTGATAATCTCATGGCCCTTTCGGCTTTGCCGGGGGGAGGGGGGCAGCCCATTGGGACTCCCCCCTCCCGCACGGATTGGACTGGGCGGCCACCGTGCGCGCCGACGGCACCCGGGCGACACTGATGCTTGCTTCGGCGACATGGACAGCCTCGTAAAACCTTAAAACTCGGACCAATTTTATCGATTCGAAATCGGGCCCGTCCGTCCCGCCACCGGCCATTCCCTGGAATACGCGCGAGGCGCGGCCGGGCCGGGGCTTAGCGTCGTCCTGCGTCCGGCCGGGCCGACACCCGTGCGGGTGGTCCCGGACCATCCCGGGCCGCGGCCTGGCCGGCCTGGGCGACCACCGCGCCGAAACGACACCAACTTGTCAAAGGCCAGTGAGCTGGCGACAGGAGCCGGGGAGTCTCCCGTGGGAGCGGCGGCCGGTGGCGGCCCCAGACCGACCGCCGGGGGGCATCCAGAAGCCAGAAGCCATCGCCACACCGGCTATCCGTGCCATCAAGTTTATATCATTGGAGCCGCCAGCCACCGAATCTGGCCGGCTGGACGCGCTCGACGCGCTGGACGGCCGGCGGTTGCTGCCATCAGCCTTTGGTAGCGCCGTTGGCAGCCGTTGGCTCGGGTGGCCGGGCCTTTGGGGCCTTTGGCTCTGCCTTTGGATGGCGTCCGGTTGGACCGGCCTAACAGTGCACCGTGTTTCCGTGGTGTCGGTTCGGTCGCGAGAAACGGAACGGTGCCCGCGCGCAGCACCGCCGCGACACGCGGTCTTAATCTCATATCAATCTCAATAATAAATCTGGGACCCGAAAAAAGCAAAACGGTGGTCTCTTTCTTGCAGAGCTGCGGCCGCAGCGGCCGGTCTGCCGCCGCACCGCCGTGCACGTATAGACTTTTATCCCGGCCGGCCGAAAGTTCATCAACACTCGGAAAACGAGTTATTTTCGTTATGAATCCATCCGGGCCGCGGCCGCGCGCGGCCGGCCCATATCGCTGCGTTTATATCTGTGAATCGAATGCCGACTTGTTCTTGCCGCAGATGCCGATAGCGTGCGATAGCGCTGGGTGGGCTCATTACCCCATTAAACGTGTTCACTTCGACGGCCATGATTTGTGTGTTTGCTTTGGCCCGATTCGATTCTCGATTCCCGGCGCGAGTGCGGCACGCAGAGCGACTTTACGCTCGAAACGGCGGCAAGTTCGACTTTTCCCGCCGAAACGCGAGCTGGCTTGAAAATGGCTCGGTTCGACGGCCACTGCACTGCACGCAGTGCTCGCAGTGCAGCAGCGCGCGGACGGCGCGGAGACGCCGAGCTCCTCATAGACCCTTGGGCTTTACGGCATAACTTGTGAACGGAGTGTGCTGGCCGTTGCCGCCGTAAAAGCGAAGCTTGCTGTAAATTACACAATGCGATTAAATCTAATCGGGTCGTTGCTTTATAACCCCTTACTCGCTTCCGACGGCCCGAGGGCCGAGCCACCGCGTCGACAAGGAGACCACTGCAGCCTCCGGGTGAGCAGGCAGCCTCATCGCGACCACATCAAAATTATTTTACTCGATTTTGAAACCGCCATCAGCCTTGGCGGCGCGCGCGCCCTTGAAACAAATAAACTCAAGGAAGATGTTTTGGAATTAGTTGCTTTTGGAAAATGCAGAAAAATTTGAGCTCCGAGTGACTGAACAAGTCTGCGGTTTCGGACTCGAATAATTTCAGGGCGCAGAGCTCCGACTAAACCTGCCTCTGCGACAATCTTCGTGAAAGTTTAAATCGATAAAACGTGTTCTCAAGCCTTGAAATCGCGCACATGATCCCCTGATTTTTTGTGGTGTTGGCGCTGGCGCTTCCCACCTCGCTTCCCACAGTCTCGGGGTGACTCGGGACGGGTGCGCGCTGGCTGCGCTGGCTGCGCTGCCTGCGCCTCGCCTCGCGGCCGGGCAGCCCCACAGGACTGCCCTGACAAGTGGCGTCCGTTAATGATGGCAAATCCAGGTTGTCGGTGGCGCAATTAATTTAGCTAATTGATGTGATGCTGGCTCTTGCTTTTGCCGGGCTGCTAATCCCACCGGGGATCTTGTGAGATGCTGTGCAGGATACGTGTCCTCACGGCTCGCAGCCCTGCAGCCTTGCAGGCCGGCGCGCGCTGCAGCAGGGACGGGCCGGGAGCGCTCCGCAGGACGTTATTTCGAGGAGTCGTCCGTGGGAGGTCCTCTTGGCGACTCGACTCGTGCGCGGTGCGCACCCGGGCCTCCAGGCCCCCAGGCCCCCAGGACGTCGTTCTGAGGATTCATTCGTCGGGCTGGCCACTGTGACACACACGCCACGACAAGGACGCAGGCAGCGACGTGTTTGCAAATCATTAGCGACTCTCTGCGTCCGTCTGTCCGGTCCGTCAGTGGCGCCGGTGGTCGCCGCGTCACTGCGCCCCACGCGCTCGCTTTTCTCATCGTGCCTCGCCGAGACGGCCGAGTCCCCGCAGTGTCCCCGCAGTGTCCCCGCTGGGGCGCATCGCTCGGCGTGGCTTGGCACGGCGCATGCGTGCAACATTGTAATGTCACACATTGACCCAGGCGCTGCATCGCATGCGCTGAGCTGAGCCGCGTGCTGCAGTTAAACAATTAATGTCCGTGTCTCCTCGGCGTGCTACAGTGTGCGTGCAGTACTACACCCGGCCGTAAACGGGCCGCGCATGCGCACTGCTTGGCCTGCTTGGCCGCGGAAAATAATGTCCCGAAGTGATTGCGGGAAAGAGTCCGGCCGCGACGATCAATCTCAGTCGCGGACGACGAGGCCTGGACGGCGCTCGACGAGGCCTGGACGCGGCCTGGACGCGGCGGACGCCCTGACAGATACGGCGGGCGGCGTGTTCACCGCGCCGTGTCCGTGTATAATTGTATCAACAAGACGGATTACTCGTAAACGCTCCACGGCCAGCCACTACACTGCTTTATGCGTGCGAACGCCTCGATCGAGTACCGCGCGTGTTGTAAATGCAGCAGGCTCCGTGGCGAGAGAAGTGGGCTGACTCGAAGCTTATTCCAGGTGTCTACTTCTCCACAGTGTGGTGAGCGTATCGTTTGACGGCCATGCATAGGAAAGCTTGATTTCTAAATACAATGTCACTTTGTTATCAAAGTTTTAAACAGTTGTTAAGTTTACTCCCTGATTGTAGCCTGCTGACTAAAGGCTGCTTGCTGTGTCCCATGAAGCGTGGAGCCCTGTTATGCCCCGTGGTCCAAATCCTAATTCGTGGGCATTTGATCCCCGCCCCCCTCCCCCCTCCTCCCCCACGCGGCGACACTGCCGGGCCCGGCGGGCCGCAGCCACGGTATCTCGAGTCGCTAGTCACGTCTCGTGCACGTCGCACGTCGCGGCACGTGCTCCGGCACCACCTGTTTGCGTTCCCACGGTCGGCGCACGGCTCGGTGAGCGTGTGTGTGTCTGTGTGTGCGTGCGTGTGTGTCGGCGTGCGTCGGTGTGTGGGTAGTACGTGTCTAAATGTGCATGAGGGCACGCCCCACTGGGAACGCGCAGTGCGCGGCGCTACGGCGCTCGGTGACACCCGCCGGCCTGGCGGCCCCGCGCGCTGCCGTCCCGAATGTGCCTTTTCAATTATCTTTTGTTTATCTTCTTCTTTTCTTAGGTCGCTGGCCGAGGTTTGTTGAGGTTTTCTCGCTGCCCGCGGCGCGCTGCGTGTCGCCGCCGGCCGTCCGCACACACTTACTACTTGTAGCGGGCGGAAGCGGCCGCCGATAGGGCGCGGGGCACGACGGCGTGGTGACTGTCCAACCGGTTCTGCCTAAAGCAGGGTGCCAACTTCGCAAAGTTGCAACCGTTTCTCGAACGGCGAGCACTGTAGAAGTCTGTGGCTCTAGCTTGACAAAGATACTTTCAATCTGACTTTCATTGCTTTGCTGGCCGTTTTCGACTTTTTCGAGTGTCGCTCCGTGGGGCGAAAATGTAATGAGTCACTGGGGCCACCGGGGCCCGGGGGCATCCCTCGTCTCCGCGCACTCACTCACTGCTCATGCATGCCTGATCGAGGGGGTGCCGTGGGCGTGGCCGGGGCGTACCCGGGGGGCGTACCCGAGGGGCGCTCCGGAGGGCGTACCCCGCTCGAATCGTGACCTGCCGCACCGCCCTGCGCGCCCTGAGGGCCCCAGGCCGGCGGGGCCCCTCAGCAGCCTTGCCGCGGGGCCCGCCTTGGTCACACGCCGCGCTGGCCGCGCTGGGTGCCCCGATGGGGCCGGTGGGGCCCGCCGACGTGACTCATACACCTTGGGCAAGGCCTTGTGGGGACCGACGACCAACCACACGCTCTGCTCCGTCCAGCGCCACGGCGTCGCGACGTCCCCGCGGTTTGGCGCCCGATTAACCGGCAGCAGCGGGAAGCACTTTGCGCGTTTTTTCCCGCGTGGATTTCAAACGCGGCGGCAGCTGCAGTGTGGCGTGGCCGTCGGTGGCGCGCCATGGCGGTGCGGGCTGCGGGAGCACTGCTTTGCGTTGCGGTACGTATCATTACTCAGCGACGGGCCGGGCGTATGATTTGCAGCGCGCATCGCGTGGCGGGGCGTGGCGGGCGGGGTGCAGCGTGGCGAAGCGTGGCGGGCAGAGTGACTCACTGGCGCCCCAAGCAGCCCGCGGCAGCACGCGAACCGGTCAACGGCGGCCTGGCGGCGGCCCCGGCTGCAGACTCCAGCCCGAGGGCCTCGTCGGCGGGGCCAAAGGCCAACCGGCCGGGCCGCCGCAGCGCCGTGGTCGCGGCCCCCTGCCCCGAGGGCAAGCGGGTGGATGAGTCGGGGGCAGCCAGGGGCATGCACGGGGCGTGGTGCGGCGCTCGGACGTGAGGCTGCCGGCCTTGAGGGCCTTGAGAGGCATTTAATTTTCTGGAGGACGGGAGATGAGGAACCTCTGGACGGGCTGGACCGCGGGGCTCGGGCCGATGAGTCACCTCGGCTATTGACACTCGCGGCGGTACTGGTTGCAGAGACACACAGTAGCGCAAGGCCCAAGACGGCTATTGTTTGATGAGTCACCCCGGCGCCTCGCGCCTCGCGCCCCGCGCCCCGCGTCGCCAAAGGCGCTAGTCACGCCCCCGCCGCCGCGAACTCACCACTCACTCGGGGCGCAACGCCCCGCAACGCCCCGCAGCGTCGCGGTGACACGGGGTCAGTCCTCCGGCCCAGAGTCCCGGACTCCCAGACTGCTGATGGCGTTCAGGATGTTGTGATGCTGCACAGGCCTAGGCGGTCAAGCCGGCCGTGCACTTAGGCCCTCGGCCCCGCCAGCCCCGCCCCGACCTGCTCGAGCCTGGGAGCCGCCCGGGGCTACGCCTTGCGGCCGGAGGGCCGGCGGGCCTCCGGGCACGCATCGGCATCGGGCCGCTCGGCTCCGGCCTGGCTCCGGCTCGCGCCGTGCATGGCAGCCACGGCAGCCACGGCAGCCACGGCAGCGTGGCGCAGAGAAAATGAAAAGCCTGATTTGTTGGCCAGGCCGGCCGGCCGACCGGTGAGTCATCGCTCCCAATTAACCGCTCGCTGCTCAGCTCGACGGCGACCTCACCGCGGACGCGTCTCCCTCGCCTTCCCTCTCTGTCGCGCGGCCGTAGGGCCGTAGGCGCTGGCTGGCGTGCGAGTGAGAGGTCATCCTGCAGGGCCGGCCGGGCGCACATAACCTCACTTTCGAGGAATCCTCCTCACACGACGTCGAACACGCCTGCGTACAAATTAGCTCCGGGCCGAGAGCGAGCGCACGGCTCTGGAACTGCTGCCCGGGCGGCCGGAGCACGCCTCCCGAAACTAGAAACTAGCAACGCCATTGACGCCCACGACGCGAAGCGTTTTCGAAATCGGAAATCGAACGCGGTGCCGCGGCGACCCCGCAAGGACCGCAAGGGCAAGGGGCCACTGGCCTGCGGGGAATTATGTATCGCAAGCGCCTTCGCGTAAGCCCCCCCCCCCCCCCCCGGCCCCGCACGACGTCCACTCAATGAAACGCGATCCGCGGCCGCGGGACGTAAGCAGATTATTATTATACGCCCCGCTCGGCTTTCTCCCCACCCATGCAGCTGCGACATCCCGCAAAACTTGGCAAGTGTGTGTGCGAGTGTGTGTGTGTGTGCAAAATCCGAGTAAAATGTGAGCAATTGAGCCCCAGTTGCTACAGGAACCGAAGTGCGGCTTCAACTCCAACGCTGCCTGATCGTGAGTATTCCGCACGGCTCACTTGTCAAAGTGTGACAATGAATCGGCGCGCGTCTCCACCAGCTCTCCGCCCGGAAAACGACTGTATAGTAGTACCGGTAAGCAGCACCGCTCCCGGAAGCAACGCGTTCGGAATGTATTGGTCGATCGCCGAGCTGGCCAGAGCTGGCCGCAGAGCTGGCCCCAGCTAGGAGGGTGTCGGGTGGCATGTCGTTTACCCCGGAGGCCGTGAGGGCCGTGAGGGCCTTCCCCGCGCTCCTATTACCGCAGCTACAGCGGGGCGCCGCGTCCGTCCCGGGAAGATCGTCCTAACTGCAGTGGCCGTCGGCTGCACTTGCCGCTTCTGGCACACGGCCCGGCTCGGCGGAAAATCGAAGGAAGGTCCGATTTCGCTGATGGCGTCGCGTGGCCTGGCCAGGTCAGTGGCACGGGCGGGACGGGCACGCGGCTAGAGTATGTCCTCTTGGAGGGTTGACGGGGTGCCCTAGGGTGCCCCGGTCGGCGGGGTGGCCGTGGGAGCGGCGGCCGGTCCAGTCCGGTCGTTTGCTCCCCGTGTTCTACCGCCAGTCTGCCGCAGCCCTTCCGATAGGCCCCGCCTCGCCGCCCCGCCGCCTCTCTGCTGGCTGGCCCGTCCGGTGTATATTGAGTGGGATTATAGCTCGGCTGGCTTCGGTGCCTTCGCTGCCTTCGGCTGCCTTGATTCCCTAATGAGCGATATAATGCTCGAGCGGGAACACCGGTAGCGCATCAGTCGGGCCGCCGCGCCCCGCCGCGCCACGCCACACCACGCCTCGCGCTGGGAGGTCTTGCTGGTCTTGCAGGTCCTGCCCTGCGACTCGGCCTGCCGGCCGGCCGGCCTGACGTCCTCGTTGTCCTCATGCGATACGCCGTGCTGCGCCGTGCCGTGCAGCCATACGGCTAATGCGCGGCTCAAAGTCTCAAACCCAGTCCGACTCCGAGCAGTGCCTCTGTCTCTCTCGCACCCTGTGGGACGCCCCGCGAGTGCGAGGCAGACAGAGCGACGAAAGCGCTGTTCGCAGTGAGCTTGGCGGCCGGTTGCATTCCGGATGCAAAGGCCAGTCGGCCCGGGCCACCGCCATCAAGCCGTCAAGGACCAGGGCCTGCACGGCCTGCTGGACGATGCGCCCAATTGGGAGCAGTATTACGCCGACATTATAATGCCGCTTCGGGTGCAGCGCCCGGGATCCGCGCATGCGCCGCCGCCATGTGGGGGCACTGTATTTTGACGGGCGAGACGGGCCGGCCGGCCGGCCTGGCCCTCGGCCTGGCCGCGAGGTGCGTGGACGGCGTGGACCACCGGGATGTGCTCGGAGCACCGGAACGAGCCCCGGCGGCCGGCGGCATGGCGGCTCGGCGGCGCCTTTCAAGTCACTTCACTTCCCAGGTCCTTATCGCGGACGGCGGGACGTCCGTCGGGTTATCTGGAGAGACGCTTGCCCACGCCGCCGGCCCGGCCGGCCGGACCACCAGCACGTCGTACTTGAAGGGGGCAGGACCTCGGCGGCCAGGACGGCGACGTGGCCGTCGTTGCGGCGCGTCCGGCACGTCGGCTCGCATCAGCTGGGACACGCGCAGCGCTCGCTCGCGCAGGCGCGGCCCCGCCGGCCCCGCCATCCCCGCCATCCCCGCCAGCCAAATCCCTGGCCGCTTCGCGAAACAGAAGTATAATGCTGGCTGAGTAATGCCAGTGCTGTGACGCTCTGACGCTGTGACTGGATGACTGGACCAGTCCGGTACGCCGCCTCCCCCGGACAGGAATCTCTTGATAATTAGCGCGGTAAATCAAACTCCGTATCTCTCTATCTCGCCGGGTTTATAGTTTGCCCTTTTGGAACGGCTCGTTTGCAAGCAAAAGAATGTTTGATGTGTGCTCCCCGCTGCTGTCGCTGCTGCCGCTGCCGAGGCGCACGACGACTTTTCTGAAAAGGTAAAAATAAGGCGGGAGAATGATTGCAAAGCGCGCAGGGGGAATGCGCGAGGAGCGCGAGGCTGGTGCGGCCTGCGGCCGTCAGTGCGGTGGTGAGGTACGTACACCGCCAGCTCCCCGCCGTGGGGGAGTAAAATGTCGCCTCTGGTCGTGAGGCACAGACTTGTCACTCAATAGCATTGCGATGGCCTGGTCCGCGCGGCGGCGAGGCGCGCCCGATGAGGCGTCCTTGCCGAGCCCTTTCCGGTGTGAGCCTCGTCGGGGTCCTGGCCGTGGGACTGGACGACGGCGTGGTGGCGGAGGCCACTTTGTCGTCGCCGTGCGGCGCGGCGCGGTGCGGTGCCCACTGAACCCCGACGGAGACGCCGCGTCACAGACTCACAGGAGGCCGAGCCGCCGCTCCTCCGCCTCCTCCGTCCTGCGGCAGTCAAGACGCAGTCAAGACGCCGGTAAATTGTTTCGTTTCCCTTCTTGTGCCGGCCTTTGCCTCCGGCATGCTTCCGGTGGCTGTGAGAACCGAAGCCGCCACGTCCTGCGCCCGCCGCCCTCGGAATCGTGTCCGCGGCCACACCAACGAGGCCCCCGGGGCGCCCGCCAGGCCAACCAGGCCAGCCAGGTGTCCAGGAGACGCCCTGGAGGCGCCCTGGAGGCGCCCTGGAGGCGCCTCTGCGCCGTCCCGGAGACGTGTTGTTCTCCGGGATCCCTGGGGCGTTTCCAGCGTGGTGTCCAGCGCACTGCGTGGGGTGCCCTCGCCCCTCGTTGCCGCTGGATGTGGCACAGCCACCGAGCGCAGCATGATGAGCCGATGGCCCCCAGAAGACTGATTCCGAGAGTCGCCTTGGTCGCGCTGTCTCTCTCGCACTTCCAGCCCCTGCTGGTGCCAGAGAGACAGAGCGACGAATAGGGCTCTCGGAATCGGTCTGCCGGTAGTACGCCACCGCGCCAGCGCACGTGACGCATCGGGCTGCGGTCGGTGGCAGTCTCGGTGGCGGTGCGGTGCGGTGCAGTGCGGCGCGGTGGTCGTGCGGTCGCGGGCCTCCATTCACGCAGGTGAGATAATTGGGCTGCCCCGCCACCACTCTGCTGCGGCCAGCCAGCAGCCAGCCAGCCCAGCCAAGGCACTATCGATTGCTTTCACGAGTTTTATTATCCATCCGGCTCCCGGCCTTGCTCGGGATCGCCGCCCGCATCGACGGGGAAACGACCGCTGAATTTTATCATCGCGGGGTTTTTCTCACCCGAAGATTCTCTTTGTTTTTCCCCACCACGAAATTATTTTTCGATTCTCTTTCTTTTTGTTTCAGATTGACTCCACTCTTGGCCTGGACGACTTTTACGTGGAACGGTAGCCTCGGATCAGCCCAGCCGTGGCTCAGCCGCAGGAAGCGGTCGAACCTCACCTTTCTCACATTCGATGGCATTGTTTCCCCGTCGGCTGAGCACTTTAAGCCCCTTCGTAGTAGTGAATGGGAAGGCACGCCGCGCCACGCCACGGCGCGGAATGACAAGTGTAATTGTTGTGATCCGGCCAAACGGGTAATTATATATCGTGGCAGCGCTGCGCCGCTGCCCGCCTCGGCGCAATGCGTGTCTGAGCGAGTCTCGCCGCATGCGTGGCGTACGTCGCGTATGAAAAACGACGAGGGATGAATGTTTCAGGGAAACAACGCGCGCTGACCCGCCGGGAATAGAACAGCCACCGCGGACGGCGCAGGACTCGGCGCGAGGAACTTTGCACAAAACTACGAAATACTTTGTGAGGATTTTTGACGGTGCGTTAAGCGCGGCGGCGCGGCGCGGTGCCTGCGGCTATGGTCCACCACCTGGAACAAGGTGTCACAGCGAGAGGCACCGCCAAGGGGCCTCGGTGGGAAGGGGGAGAGGGGGGGGGGCTGAGCCGCGCGAGGCACGGGGCGCGAGGCGTGAGGGGGGCAGGCAGGCAGGCGCGGTGAAGCCGATGATGACCGGTGCTCAGGCAGCCTCAGGCCCCGCCACGGCCCTGCCCCAGCCTCCCCGGCAGCAGGCAGCAGCTCCTGCCGAGCAGAAGCGTGGGAAACACGAGACCGCGCACTTCCCAAAACAGTTCCAGCAGCCGAGCCGAAGGGCCGAAGCGGGAGGCGAGAGAGAGAGAAAGAGAGAGAGGAGGGGCAGAGGGACGGGGGGCACTCTGGCGTGAGGTGTACGACAGAGACGAACGACTGCCACGGCTCGCAGCGGCACGGTGGCTGGCTGGGCTGGCTGGCGGCACACACAAAAAAAGGAGAGGAAGAAAGAGAAGGAAGCGATTGAACGGCGCGGGGGAAGAATGCGAGGGAGAGAGAGAGAAGCCGCTGCACCTGTGCCTTTGACTCCACGCCACAGAGGAGTCATTCATGGTTCATACGCCACACGGCTCTGAATGAAGCGGGGAAGGTAAGGTCGCTGAGAGGCGAGCGCGCCGTGACAGGCGGCGGCGCGAGGCCCGCGAGGCGGCGGCAGGTCAGGTGCCGCCGCGGCCGCCTCGGCGCGAACAGCGAACCCTCCACGCCCTCCACGGCGACGCCACGGAAACGGTCGTGTGCGGAGGCTGGCTCGGCTCGCTGTTCCCGGCCGTGGAGGGCGGCAGCCTCTACTACTCCTGGACGTCGTGGGCCTGGCCGGCCCTGCCCCGCCCTGCCCCGGATGTGGTGCGGACGGTTCTAATTATCGTCATAAGATGTGTGGAACTCGCACCGACCGGACTGGGGCCGGCTGGAGCCGCCGCTAGTCGGCGCGATGCACTTATGGCACGCCATAAGCAAGCTGCCCGCCCCGCCCCGCCCCGCCCCGCCCCGCCCCGCCAGGCCGTGGAGAGGAATGGCGCTGCTGCCTCGGCCGGTCCAAATAATATCCACTTTGCTCCGGATAATCCAACAACACGTGAGCTCGCCGCCGCGCTGTGGGCTTTGGCCGGCCGGCGGGTCCCGGCCCGGCCCGGCGGGTCCTCCCCGCACTTGGACGTGGACGTGCCACTGCGATGCCGCACTGTGTGTAATTATGGACTGGCCGTTCACAGTGGCCGCCCATGTCCGGCAGCCCTGGCCGCCCCGGCTGCCCCGTTGGACCAATACGGACGGTCATTTCGACTGGAGGCCACTGGAGGCACGTCTCCCAATCACAGCCATTACAAACAGTGGCGGGGCGGGCTTCTTGTCCAGTACGTGCAGCGCGCCCGTGTAATCTTGACGCCCGGCCAAACCGCGCTGCCGGCAGCCTGCCGACCTTCTGCATTGAAAGCGCATTATTCCCAGGCGCCGCCGACACGCATCGGTCTCAAAACCAGCGACATGAAACGCGTATTTTCGCAGCCTGGCCGAATAGCTGCAGCGTCCAGCGGGAGTGTGATTGATAGGCTCAGCAGCCCGCTGCGCGGACTCCAGCGGACTGCAGCGGACTCCAGCTGCGGCGTGCCGTACCAGTCTCGCCGTCCCGTCCGTCAACAGGTGATTTTCTGGCCGCCCTCTCCGCCCCTCCCCGCAGCCAGTCCGAGCGTGTGGCTTGTTCTGCGGCGCGCGACCAGCGCGACCTGCCACCTCATGCCTCTCCGCCGAGCCGCGCGCCGCGCCGCCATCACCGCCATCGCCGCCGCGGGGAATTCAGACTTTACTTTCTTCCCGCCTTTTGTGCGTGAGCCTTTCATAGTCCTCGTCGCCGTTTTCTCCGCCCCTTTAATTCTTTAAGCCCTTCCTCTGGCGATCCGTTATGCTCGAAAACAATTATCATTTTCCCTCTTTATCGTCGCTTTGCCTTTCGGTTTGTTTCCTATTTGCTTCGTAACTTCCCCGTTTTTTTAACTATCCACTTCTTTATCTCCCATCTTATTAATTTTTCATCCCCTTATTTTCCCATCCCATTAATTTCCCATCCTCTCATTTTCCCACCCTCTGAATTTTCCACTCCCTTAATGTCGACTTGTTCATTTCCCTCTTCTCAATTCGCCACTTCTTCGGGTTTGTGGCGATCACGCTTCGCTTTCGCACGCTCACCGCGGCAGTCAGTTTCCACTTTGGCTGCCGGCCTGGCTGCTCGACTGCGACACGCGGCCAATAACTCATACGTGCCGCGCGGTGTCGCGACGCGGCGGTCGCGGTGCAGCGCGACGTCTCTGTCGCACCCCGTCAATCATGCGGTGCGCGGTCCGCGGCCCGCCGGGGCTGCAGGCTGGGCCGTGCCGCGCCGTGCCGCGCCGCGCCGTCCGGTCCGGCCGTGTCGTAATGAGACGAGGCGTTTGTTTTTGTTCCTTAATCACCACTCTGTTGCACGACGCGGTGCACGCAGCACGACGCGGCACGCAGCACGCCGCGCTTATCGCACTGCGTCGCTTCGTTCTCCGTTCATTCGGTTCCCACAAGTCAAGTCTCATCCTCCTCAGCGCTTCGCTGCGCCCCGCCTCGCCTCGCAGAGTCGCAGCATCCCGGCGCCGTGTGCCGAGGCGAGCCTTCGTGGAACGCCGCGCACCACCTAGCGCCGCCCTGCGCCGCCGCGGTGCGGGTTCACAGGCTCCGCGGCCCCGCCCCTCCCCGCCCCGCCCCCCCCCCCTCCCCTCCCCGCCACGCCCCGCCAACCAAGCGCCGTCACGGACCAATACGAAAAAATGGCAACTAGCTTCTTCATTACTTTTTCTCCGCGCAGCAGCGCATCGCGCGGGAGTGGAGAGGCCTGTGAATTGGCGAAGAAATTATTCGTGCGACAGACAGACGGACGGACAAGCAGGCGCACTGACAGGTGAACAGACCCACTGACAGCGCGCTGATGGAAACGGAGAGCCGGCGGCCTGGCGGCCTGGCGGAGCGCCGTGGCGGTAGGCAGCCGCGGTGCTCGTGTCCGGAGCGGGTGGCCTACCCTCGCCTCGGCAGGCGCTCCACGCCGCGCTATGACCAGGCCGCGCCATTGCGCTGCAATCCAGGAAGGGACCAGTACTCGTCCCTGGGGTTCCGATTCCGACTTGAGAGCCGCTCCCACGGGAGGTGCAGAGGAAGGCCCGGGAAGGCCCATCGCGTGCGCGTGGCTGGCGTGCGGCGGGGCGGCCGCCGCCGTGCCGCCGTGCCGCCGTGCGCTGTGGTCCAGGTGGACAGGGCGCGCGGTACGGGGCGGTGGCGTTGATGATGGGGATGGGAACGGGGTGCCGGCGCGGCGCACGCAAGCGGGACGCCACCAGTAAAGTATCGGTTGGCGATCCGATAAACATCGGCCTGCTGCCGCCGCTACCGCGTTACTTTGCCGTCCGCCAGGCATGCTGCATGCCGATGCCGAGGGCCGAGGGCTGCCAGCCAGACTGACTGCGAGAGCCTTTTTCGTCGCTCTCTCTCTCTCTCTGACTCATGGCGCGTCCCGTACAGGTGCGAGAGAGACAGGGCGACGAAAACGACTCTCGGAATCATTCTGCTGGCCCGGCCTGCGGCCTGCGGTGCCGCCACGTCTCCATCCGCATCCAGCATCCCACAGACAGCCTCCGGCGGTCCAGCACGCTCCTGTTTAAATTAGTGCCAGGCTTAAAGTTTATACGGGAGCCGTCCCTTCCGCAGACGCCGGCGGCTCGGCTGCGGTTTCGACCCGTCCCGTCACGATGGCGTTAAAACGTTCTTTTCCCCTGAGCGTGTGTGTGTATGTGAGTGTTGTTGTTTTTCGGCAGCTTTTTTTACGTTTTTGAAAGGGAAGCTGCAGTTTTTTTACGACGTCGGACTGCTTCAATCTCGAGTCGTCCGTACTTTCACGTACTGGACGGCCTGCTTGCTCCTGTTGGCGATTTCGATTGGATCATTGGCGCTGCTGCGCCCGGCCGGCCCGACCCGGGCAGACGGAATCCATTAACGCCATTTTTATTCCTCTTCCCTTTTTTGGCGGCAACCTCCGCCGGCAGAAAAACAATCGGCCGCGCCGTTGCCGCCGCCGTGCATTTCGAATTCATCTCGTCTGCAAAGCCAATCGAAAGAGGACTTTTCGTTTTTCGTTTTGGAGAGGGAAGGCGAATCCCGGAGGGTGGCGGCCCGGCGGCCCGGCCGGTGCGCGTTACACGTATCGCACGTACCGCCGGACCGGACGCCACCCTGGCTGCCGTGAGGCCGCGAGGCCGTGTGCGAGGTGCGCGCCCTCGGCGGCAGCAAAAAAGGAAACGTGCGCCGACCAAACAGAAACAAATGGAATGATTGTGCCATTCGGGAGCAGAGGGCGGCGTTGCCTCTGTTCCTTGTTTCTGCCGTCGTGGCCGCGTGGCCGCGGCCGCCCAATCGTCATCGCCGTGCTCGTCATTATCGAGGTTATATTCCTCGGCGCATCCTGCAGCATCCTGCATGCCGGCTGCGGCGCTGCAGCCGTACGTGACCGTCCTAATGCAAGCTGTGCTGCAGGGCAGCCGCCCCGGTCCGAAGCGCCGCGTCGCTGCGCTGTCTCTCTCGCACTCGCGTGGCGTCGCGGGGCGTGCCGTAGGGCCGTAGGGGTGCGAGAGAGACGGAGCGGCGAGACGATCGGCAGTGCCGGCAGTGCCGCGGCAGGAACAAACAGCGTCAAGTCCGGCAGCGCCTCGCTCGCCTCGCTCGCCCCGCCGTCTCATTTACATGATCGATCAGCCGGCAGTCGACGCGTAGCAGCAGTAGCAGACTCGGCGCTCTGTCTCTCTCGCACTCGCGGGGCGGCCCGTAGGGCCGTAAGGGTACGAGAGGGACGGCGCGACGAAAAGCGGTGTTCGGAACCGCTTTGCAGCAGCGCGGAGGCCGGCAGCGCCTGTCAATCGCAGGACGTACCGATCCGGTATCGGAGAGCGGCGCGCCGAGGCTCGCTCACTGGGGCAGGACAGCGGGAGTGGTGGTTGCGTACCCGTGTACCGCCTGGGGGCCTGGGGGAGGGCCCGTCTGGACCAGCCGCACCAGCCGACGGCCGCGCCGTGAGATATTGTAGCTCAGAGAGAGAGAGAGAGAGAGAGAGAGAGAGAGAGAGGGAGGGAGGGGGGGGACCCCTCGCGCGACCCGCCAGAGGCCAACGGCTGCGCGAATTCCTCTCCACGCGCCCGCCACACGCGGCCGCGCGCGCGCGCGCGTACACACACACACACACACACACACACACACACACACACACACACAACGGCGTGATGAACCCACTTGCAGTGCAGCTTTGGATGCGCGCTTTCGTAAGAAGCCGTCTCGGCGCCTCGCCCCGCCCTGCCCCGCGCCGAACATCTCAAGTTCTCGTTAGCTCAGCATTCAGCTACAAGTGCGTAACTGCGTCGTACTCGCCCATAGAACGCGCTGAGTCGCCGCTCGGTCTGCGCGAACCGCTCGCCGGTTCAAAGACATTCAATTGTCAGTCGACTGGCCGAACTTCACCGCAAAGAAAATACTGGCGGCCCCGACCCGATTCCGTGCGGGGCATGCCCCTTCCCCTTCCGCCGGGCGCGGTGGCACGCGGTGGCAATCGGTGGCTTGCAGTGGCACGCCGTCGTCCAGGCTTGTTTTTGCAGGTGTAGCGTTTCCGCTAGCTGGGGACTTTGGCATAAGAAATCACAGACGTCACCACTGTTTTGGCTTTTATTTTATTTTTTGTGTGGGGTTAGGGTTAGCTTGGCTGCTGTAAAATAAACAACCGTGAAATCTCCACCACTGCAGCACCCCCAAAAATGTATGGATGACTCGGTGTCCTTATCCAGCCACGTTTCTCCCTAAACTCGCCCTCGTCGGGCAGGGCACGCTCGTGATCACGATTTTGTCATTTTGTTGTAATTGATGTTGTTTTTCGCAGCGGGTAAGGGAAGAGGGAAACATTTCTGGCTTTCTCGACGCTATGCGCGCGGTTTATTCGCTTGGAGGCGGCGCGGCGTCGGATAGCGGAGCCGATCGCACACGCGCTCTGTCGCGTTCGCCGACCCATGCGCCGCGCCGCCGCGCCGTGCGAGAGACGGCTCGGAAAGGGGGAGGGGGCGTCCTGCCATTCTGCAAGGGTTGCAGCCTATACGGAAGTAGGCGTGGGGTCGGCGAACGTGCCATCGGCGTATAAATAGAGGCGATGGACGGCGCGGAGCGGGGTCAACGAAACGCTGGACAGGCGCAGCCGAGAACCTTCCAGCCAGTCCTTGGAAATGGACTGCAAGCCGCAGGGCCCGGGTTCGAATACCCATAAGTATGGCTTCTTCCTCGCCTTTTTTCCCGCCACCCAGGACGTCGAAGGCTTTTCATTGCCGGCGATGAGTCGCCCTTCCGAGGCCCGTGCAATCGGCCGCGGCGAAGTGCACCGAGACGGCCAGGCCGCCCCGCCGCCACCCACTCGGAGCACCCTCGGAATCGCTTCTTCTCCCCGCGTCGCCGCGTCGTGGACCCGGACCGCTTTTTGAGTTATGGCCGAAACTTTATTCTGAAGCGGGGCCCGTTAACTCATTCACCCGCGTCGCGACGCCCCTCGTGTTTTTGTTGTTGCCATTCTTGTTGTTGTTGGCAGGGATGGGCGGGGCGGCCGGGTGGCACCCTTTCTTTTCGGGAAGCGGAAACTGGAAACCCACAAATCCGTGCGAGGATGATGCGTGGAGTCGCGCAGGTGCATCCCGGCGGGCTGCGATTCCGAAACAGCAACGTCGCCCCGTCTCTCTCGAACTCGTGGGGCGTTCCGTAGGGGTGCGAGAGAGACGGGCCGACGAACCGCCAGAGCAGTCCTCATCTGTCCTCGGGCCATTGTGCCGGTCGGGAAATTATGACGGGCTTCCTGCCGGGCTCATCCACGGCCGGCTATAGGCCCGGCGGCCCCGTGGCCCGCCCCGCGCATCACCGCCGGGACGGCCGGGACCAGGATCACAGTCAATCCGTCCGTTCCACGGCGGTGTTCCACACTATTCCACATTCCGGAGGACCAGGACGCCGCCGTCGCCCCTTTGACTCGGCCAGCGGGGTCATCGCCGTGGTTATGTCGACTTTGACGTGACGGACGCTTCCTGCTGGCGGGGCCCAGGCCCAGAGCGCGTAGCGCGGACCACCACCAACGGCTTGACATAAAACGTCCTCACATCGCCTCGCGCCTCAACATTCACGGCCTGCGCCTGGGCACGGCCGCGCCACGATAAAAGGCTCACATTTTACTCCGCTTTAACGCGCACCTTTCCCGGCGGCGCGTCCGGCGCGGCCACGCGAGTCACTCGCAGTCGCTTGCGGCGACGCCCCCCGCTTTATCACGGCGGGCAGGCCCCAGCGCCCCAGCCTGGCTTGGCCCGGTCTGGCCCCGCCCACCCGGCCCGGGCCCCGCAACGCCAGCCCGCCAAACGGCCACGCAACGCGCTTCGATGCTATCGCCCCGGTCATTTTCCGCCGCGGCGACCGACTGTCTCTTTCACACTCCCCGGTGTGCGAGAGAGGCGGAGCGACGCGGCACTGTCCGGAATCGGATTGCCGCGGCGGTTACCGCGATTTTTGTTGACATCCGCGCGGACAGCATCTCTGCACTGCGGAGTGCGGCGCGGCGCTTTCTCACATTACCGCGTGCAAGCAGAGCAAGCAGAGCACCTCGTTGTGCAACCCGTCGCCGAGAGGCTGGCCAAGGTGCTGGCGGCGGGGAGGCCTGCCTGCTGCGCTGCGCGAGGGTGGACCGCGCCACCGCGCGTCGTTCGACGTCGTTGCGTCAGGGCTCCATCCACAAAAGGGCTGGGGTGGGGGTGGGGGCGGGCAGGACCTGTGCAAGCTGCGGCTGCGGCCTGCGGGGCGGGGGTGGCGAGGTGACCATGTGGGAATGCAGGGCAGTGCAGGCGGTGCAGGTCGTTCTCACGCTGCTCCTGGCGGGGGTGGGGTGGGGCAGCACCGGCAGTCCCGTGGGGCAGGCCGGGCAGGCCCTGCAGGCCCTGCAGGCCCGGGCGGCACGCAGAGACAATGCCACGACCGATGCGGCAATCTGGCCATCCCAGGTGCGCGGGGTGGCTGTCGCGGAGCTCTGCCGAACAAGGGCCGCGCCGGCCGCGCCCTGCGTGCCGGAAAGGGCGCGAATGCGGTGCACGTTGAAGGGTGACCGAGTTGAACCGCGTGGGAGGTCAAAGGGTCAAAGGGCTGCTGCAAGAAAACGCGCCGCGTCGGCCTGACTACCGTAACTACGTGCGCGCGCAGCCGTCGACAAGAAGTGTGGCAAGCTGTCAAGTTTGAGGTCCACGGCGTCCGCGGAGTCCAGGAGCGCCGCACACGCACCATGCACTTTCGACACGCGGCGGGCGCGAGCACCGCGTACGCAGGGCGGGGGAGGGGGAAGGGGAGGGGGAAGGGGAGTACTAAAAGTAAAGGCGTGCGGGCCATGCCGTGCAAGATGACACCACCCTCCCCCCGCTCCGCCCCCCGCCCCGCATCGCCACGCATGCCTGCACAGTGCAGCACACACGGTACTCCCCCCCCTTTTCCTCGAGCAGGCCATGCCAGGGGGCGAAGTAGGCGAAGCAGCCAGCACATTCCCACGGTCTGAGCTGAGGAGGGGAGGGTCGCCACCTGCGCTCCGCACGCCACGCCACGCCACAGCGCTACTCACCCCGTCGCACACACGGACACGGCCCGGGTGGGGCGAGGCCGGGCGAGGCCTGCCCGCCAAGCGTGTGGTTCGCGTGCAGGGAGCGTGACTGGGTGAACGCCGTAACTACACGCACGCCGATGGTTCTTTCTCTCTGAAACGTACCGACGGGGAGGTGAGGGTGGTCCGTGGCAGGGCGTCGCAGGGTGGTGCTTTTTGCTGGCGCCACGCATCTGCGGGTTGCACGGCCTCATCGCGACTCGACTCTCGGGCTGGGTGCTCCAGTGTATGAGCTTTCAGCTGAGCGTCAGCGACAACGTGAGGACACTGAACGTGACGGCAGAGTCCCTTTCCCGTGTCCGGCGTGACGCAGTCGGCGCAGTCCTCAGCCCGGCTGGAACGGCACCCTTCCCTGCCTCACCGTGTCGCCGGGCAGGCCGGGCGGGCAGGCCGGGCAGCCAGGCCGGCAAGGCGGCGACCCCCAACCGTTTTCCTCAATCCCCGTTTCCGAGGCGGCCTTCTTCTCGTTCGCCGTATTATTCTTATGCCGATGAGGCCGCGTGCAGCGCAGCCAGCGGAGCACCATCAGTCAAGACGGGGACGGGGGGCGACGGCGAGGGTAGCGGGCAGGGGTGCGCGAAAGCGGGGTGGGTCGGCCAGCAGCCGGGCTAAACCAGGCGAGAACCCCTCTACCCCTTCCCTCTCTCTAGACTCGCGGCAAGCTGGAAGGCTGGCTGACGGGAGAGGGGGCTCTATGGGCCCCAAGGCTGGGCCTATGGCTGGCGGTGGCTTGGCATGGGAGGGGCGTCGTAGGCGTCGTCCCGTTCGTGGAGCGCGGCGCCCGACTCGGTGCCCCGGGCCCCCTCCTGGCCTCCACGTCGCCGCCCTTCCCCAGGACGACACGGCGCGGGGGAACGACAAGTGGGGCGCTGGCTGGCGGCCTGGCGGCGGCGGCGGCGGCGGCATGCTGGCGGGGGCAGGTCCGGGGTAGGGGGAGAAGGGGAGTCGCAGCGGGAGCAGCACCGGCCGGCTCCGCGTCGCCGTCTGGCCGGGACGGTTCCCAGAGGTTCCCAGGGGAGGAGGAGGAAGGAAATCAGTTGCCGAGCTGCGTTCCGACGGTGCGGTCAGGTTGTGCGCTGCGTGCTGCGCTCAGTGTCCGTGGCTTCGAGTTGTCGAGTCGGGCAGCGGCACGCCCTCCACCTCGTACTCATGGATGAGTAGTGCAGTGCCAGTGGTTGTGCCCCAGTGACGTGTGTGCTCTGTGCCTCCGAGTGACGAGTGACGTGCTAGTGACGTGTCAGTGACGTTCGGCGCCCAGGATACTTCCCTTCACACGCATGACGGCGGGCGAGATGCTCATGATGGCTTCGCTGAGGGATCCATACGCGGCGGCGGCGGCGGGCGTGGGCATGCTGGCCGCGAGTCAGCTGGCCCAGCTCAACCAGCTCATGATGCAGCAGCAACAGCAGCAGCACGCCCAGCAGCTGCAGATGCAGCAGTCTCCACTCAGCCCCTCACAGCCCACCTCCTCCATGCACATGGGCGGCCCGGCCATGGGCACCCCCCTGGGCACCCCCCTGGGCATGGGCTCGCCTCCCGAGTGCCAGTCGCCGCCCATCTCCAGGACCTACACGTACAAGAAGGTGAGCAGACATTGCCGCGCGCTGCGCCGACCGCACCCTGCACGGGGAAGCACCCTCCCGCGCGCTCCGCCGCTCCGCGTCGTCGGCGACCTGTTGCCTGCTGCCTGTTGGCGCGCAGAAACAGTGCCGCCCCCGCCCCGCGTCCTCGTCAACGTGTCCCTCGTCAGGCCAAAAACCTGGTTGTGCTGACGCCGGTTGTCGGGTGCTTTTCGAACCCTGCGCACGCGGTGCCGTTCGCCGTCTGTGACACCTTCATTTTGGCGCGGGTTTCCCCCTCCGCGACGGCCGCGGCGCCGACGCCGCCGTCGTGCTGACCGTGACGCTCTCCCTTCAACGCCACCCTCTGCCCACAGGTCACCAAGCCCCTGCTGGAGCGCAAACGGCGCGCCCGCATCAACCGCTGCCTGGACGAGCTCAAGGAACTCATGGTCGGCGCGCTGGAGGCCGAAGGCGAGAACGTGAGCAAGCTGGAGAAGGCCGACATCCTGGAGCTGACAGTCCGCCACCTACAGCGCATCACCAAGCCGCGCGACGCCGCCGAGGACGCCAGCCGATTCCAGGTAAATTCGAGTTCTTGGGCGCAGTTTGATTCTGAACAATAGCTACTTGACGTGGCCCTGCTGGCGGAGTAGTCACCAGTTTTTGGCATGTTCCGATGGCATATCGGCTGGTCATTGCCTCGTCACATTTTTCACGTGCTCCTTCTTATGGATGGCACCGTATCTGTAGAGTTCAGGTGGCGGGAATGCGAACACCAGACAGTCTCAAGATCAGTTGTGGTCTAGCATTTCAAGTCAAGTCGAGACAGTGACGAGTCGCGCCCCCCTCCACTGGAGATGTAGGATGGGTGGCCTGCCCTCCCGGCGCTGTGCGCGCGCGCGCGTCGGGCAGCCTCGGGCTGCCCGCACAAAAAATTTGGGCATTTTAAAAGTTTCGGCCCAAGACGCTAAAATACCATGATGCCTTAGCTCTTTTTTCAACAAATATGGTCGACCACCTCAAATTTGTCTGAAAAAAAAACGTTGCTATGGATCTAAGAAACAGTGCCCGGTGCCCAATGGTCTTTGACACATTTTATTTGGTGTGGCAATTACTTTTACCGCCTTTCCGACCTGATGTAGCGTGTATTTGTTTCCGAGTTCTAATGTACCCTTCTTTTCCCCTGCAGGCGGGCTTCAGCCAGTGTGCCAGCGAGGCGTGCCACTTCTTGTTGGGGCTGCCCGGCCTGGACGAGGCCGTGGGCCGGCGCCTCGTGGCGCACCTCGGCCAGGTCGTGACCCAAGTGGGCCTCGGTGGCCTGGGCGGCCTCCCCCTCGGCCAGGGCCTGGGCGGTGCCCTGGGCGGTGCCAGCCCCCCGGCCGCGCTGCGCCCTTCCTCGGCGGGCTCCGTGTACTCGCCGCCCGCGTCGCCGGACCAGCTCGGTGGCGGCCTGGAGCAGCACGAGCAGGGCGCCGGCCCCACCGCGGTGCGCACTCCCTCACAGCTAGCGCAGCTCGCCCACCTCGCGAGCGCGGCCAGCCCCTCCCTGCAGTCGGGCCGCGGCTCGCCGCGGGACGACGCCGAGGGTGAGGTGTCCTCCACGTCCACGTCCTCAGGCGGCTGGCTGCACGCGCGCGGGCGGGCCTCCAAGCGGCCGCGGTCGCAGCGGGGCTCCGAGGCGGAGGACAGCGAGGACGACGACGTGGACGCTGACTCGGACGCACCCGTCAACTACACCACCGAGGCGCTGAGGAGGCAACACAGCAAGCTGCCCCGGTACCAAGACGTCGCCTTCGACGCCGTCCCCAGCAAGATACAGCAGAGTGGCTCGTCCACTTCGGCCGGTGCTGCGGCGGTGGCAGCGGCGGCAGCGGCGGGATGGATGGGGCTGGCCAGCAGGAACCACGCGGCCCGGGGAAGTCCGAGTCGCAGCTGCAGCGCCAGTGGCAGCGGTAGTGGCAGCGGCAGTGAGGACGAGTCTCGGCATGGCCTGCAGGGCCGCCCGCCGTCCGGCTCGGCTTCGACCTGGCGACCCTGGTAGTGCCGGTAGTGCCCTTGTGTCCCCTGTCCCTGGGGTGCTACGGGCACGGTACCGGTAAGGCAAGGTGTGGCCGCCGTCTACTGCCACTGGACACACCCCAGCAGTGATCTCAGTGTGTCCCGTGTGACCAGGCCCCACTAGACCCCACGCCACAGACATTAGCAGTAGCGTTTAGGGATGGACTGAAAAATTAATGCCCTCGTTGACGCAAATACGGGGAGTATTTAGTGGAGCCTCGAGTTCCTGAGAATGTTTGTAGATTGAGATTTCCAATCTCTCATTATGTGATAATATGAAGTTGCAATATCAGTTTCGTTGGCCTGCTGTTCCAACATTGGCATTGTTACTTATAGAACTATCTCAAGTAAGTTCCCTGTTGTTATAAACAATTTATGTACTGTTGGTTTACTTTATTATTATCTTTGACAGATTTGGTTCCATTTTCTATTGTATGACCAAAATTGCTAATCTGTGATAAAATGAGAGCTTTAATTTGGGAAAAATAGGTGTAAGAAGAGTAAAAATTTGTACGTTTTCAAGTTTATTTTAATTTATCTCTGCTCTGAAATGTTGGGTGTATTATGTTCGTGTGCTTCCCTTTTTTGAAAAAGAGGTTGTGTGCAATGTTGGCCCAATCTGTCCCAACTTTTCATGGTTATCATGTGCAAAAGAATATGGAGAAAATAATAAAAACTGTGTCATGATATAATTAATGTTTATTTCTGTACACTTTTCATACAAACAGATATAATAAACTATTACCACTTTTGTAATTAATAACATGCCATACCATTTTACAGTCATATTCATTACCTAACAAAATCACACATTCAGATCAATCACATTAAACCTGGCAGGCAATTGGAAGAAATATGAGAGTTAAAGAAGGCAACGGCATGGTTAGTCCAGCTTGACAGAAAAAACACATGGAATATAAATAAGTTGTAAAATACTTCCTCTCTGACTAGAGAGCATCATGGAGCAATGGATGTCATCGACTCACCTTTGTACAAGTCTTAAAAGTATAATACATTACAAAAATACAATAAAGTAGAACAAGGACATATTAGCAATCACATCAGCCTAGTTATGATAGCTAATCATGAAACAGAGGGAAAGAAAATCTGTAACTTGTAGAATACAGAAATGCTCAAGAATTGTTTCATCAATGAAGCCATAAGATTATAACATCCACCTAATACATTTTGATTAAAGTACCGCACACAAAAACAAATGAAATAGATAAGAAAACCACCAATATGAAGTATTATCGATTCAAAATGAAAGCACTCCTACTGTAACACACTGTATCTGAAATGGATAAGATGTTGAAAAATACAAGCACATTGGTAAAGCTTCCATAACCTTGTAGTGTATTTCTGTGTGCAATCTGGCCACTGCTGTTAAAATCACCATAGTATATTTGGAATTACACTAGCCTTTTTATTTACAACAGAAAGTGAGTGAGTATTAATTATTAAACATAAGTCTTATAAATGATTGGTCTGAAATATTAATAAAAGAGAAGAAAATGAGGTGATAAGAGGGCGAACACAGTTCAATGTTGCAAAGTGAGAAACATCAACAGCTCTATTTACCTACTTAGCACAGATCACTGTGAATGATGACTATCAAAATGAAACTTTAGTCTTGAAAACTTAAAACCTCTAATCTTAAAATACTAAACAAGAGGAAGTTCGTTGTTAAAAAGATTTACAACTTAAAAAATGCACAATGGAAATGCTGGAATCATAATAGTACAGGTAAAGGATATTAAGTACAATAATGAGGATGAAGAAGAGGCAGTTAAACATTAAAATAAATGTGATGCAAAGGTTTGAAAATAGGATAAAACCACAATGGAGGAAGCTGACAATCATTTCTTCAACAAGAAAGATACCATACATAATACTGTGAACCCATTCAGCAGGAGAACAAGGCATGTCTCCATGGCACATCCTAAGAAATGCAAGTGTTCAACACACAGAAGGACATCAGAGAGACTTTATAAAATTAAAATAAAAAAATTATGGAATACAAAACTTTTAGTTATTACCACTAGTTAAATGAGCAATTTGTTCAATACAAGCAACACAAGGATATACATTAAAAGTAAGGATGGACAGCCAAGAGATAATATTACTTAACGGGAAGCTATGACAAAGGTACATCAACAAGAAACCAGACTTCAATCATGACCCAAGAAGAGAGTGCTAATGGAAGTTTAATGTAAAATTTAACAAATTCACAGCACCATTAGTGCTTTGTGCATATTCGACACTTTTATTTAACTGAATCAGACCATGAAAGCAACAGTACGCCTTAAGTGGGATACAGTTTACAAAATAAAAGTGCACTAACTTAGTTGTTTTTCTTGGAATACAGTTGTGCCTCTGTGAGTTACTTTCACCAACATATTAAGTGCATTGTGACATGACCCATACCCAATCAGAGGAAACCAGATTGTTGACTGATAACTGGGATGAAATTGCAGTTCATTGGTAGAATTGAAAACAATTCTGTGCTCAGAGAATTTTCTATTTAAACCAGTAGTCCAGCTTCTAAAGTAGTTAAAAATATTGATAAGCCCTCATCTGGATGCCAGATTATTTTTATTATTACTATTATTATTACAAGGAGCCTGAAGATAATTAGTTAAATGGAAGATACTTCAGGAAAATGTTACAACAAGAAAGATTGTTTAACTACAATAAACAAATAGAAAATGAAAAGTAGGCAGGTACAAGAATGCAGTCATTAACTCTGTATAGTGTTAATCAAACCGTTTCAAAAGTCTCATGGAAACGAATTAAAAAGTTGAGCAGCACAAAGAAAACTAACACAGAAGCATAAACAAGCTCCCTTAAGGTGGTCTTACGATGCGTGTCCGCCCATGTCCAACATCCCAATACTGACGTGTTTCTTGAGAAAAGTTCGCATGGTTTGAAATGGTAAAAAATAGTAATTTACATCAAATTTCTGTTACATTTGGTTCAAATAGTGCCAATAATCGGAGGACGGACATGGCCGGACACTCATTGCAAGGCCACCTATAGCCTCAGATAACAATTTAAAAAATTATATGAACGGCCAAAAAGAGCAGGAAATGTCATATGATTTAGAATACGGGCAAAATTAACATTAAATGGCAATGATTGGCTTCCAAACATGGCCAACCATGCTCTGCAACTTAATCAAACAAGTTACAGTAATGAGTTACTTAGACCTCAGACAAGACAGATTTTGTGCAAGAACTGCTTAGGTAGTCAAACAATGAGACAGAGTAATACCCCTTCATGTCAATACCATTGAGGAAGACACAGCACATTTGTCACATAGAAAAGGGAAGCACTCGTGCACTGTTCTATGTTTTTGACGGTCAAGCCTTTGCAGTTGAGAATGTATGTGAAATGTTTGCTGGTAATAGTATAAGCTCGATTTAGCGTTTGTGACAGATGCTTCAAAAATTCCAACGCTATATGCGGGATTCATTACATGCGGCGGCCGATTAATGACGTTTTCCGCATTGGGGTAACGCATTTGGAACGCTATAAGCGGGATAACGTTATATCGGGCAACGCTAAATCGAGATTATACTTGTACAGAAACTAGCATGCCACAGATCAATAAACAGCCAACAGATGAGTGTCACACAATTCCCTCTGTATAAATAATCATGTATTCAAATTCATTTGGTTGAGAATAATATTTCCCAACAATCAGTGATGGAATGTTTGAAAATCAGACAGAAAGGTTTTAAAGGAATCTTGCAATCTTTATAGTACTTCATTAGTGCAAATAGTAATACAGTAAAAAGATACTGATGCTAACATGACCTGACCTAAGTCAAAAGCTTTGTTCTACATTTCAGAATTGAATGATCTGACAAGCAAGCAGTTGTCTTCAGGAGTTTGACACCCACTAAACAAATTGATGTTCAGAAATATTTTCTCACGTCAAATATCATCAGAAAGGGTATGATATGTAACATAGAGTAAACACATCTCCGAGACAAAAAATCTTTGGTGTCAAATCAAACAGATATAATCGAACATCTTATCACACATTCTTACACACAATATTCCGGTGTAAAAAAGCGAGTTATTCCAAGCATACACAACGCAACCAGATAGCACATGCTGCACAGCTAGGGCAACATTCATTCATTCATTCATTTGTGCAAGCACTTTTCTAGTACTCCTTAGAAAAATTTCGCTGTTTTTGCACAGTCATTCAGAGTAAGAACACAATTATGAGCTTCATCACTAAAAGTAAATGCAGTCCCCTGCCCAGTAAAACACCTTCAAATTGGAACTTTTAGAACTGTCTAAATTGGGGCCATACACAAGAATGAACATCTACAAAAGGAAATTAAGATATAGTTTTACACAGATGAAGTGACAAGTGTATTTAAAGGTCACGCACAAAGAAGATAAGAGGGGTAATCCTATACACTTAAGACAGGGCAAGTTCCAATATTGATGTTACAATTTTGTCACTAAATTTGATCTACACATAAATAATAACACACATGGCATCGATCTATCGCTAACATGGATCACTGGAACCACTCATAAAAGCTTTTGAATAAAACTGACTTTAAACTACAACACAGATAATGCTTCTTTCAATTTAAAGAAAAAGAAATGACATACACAATTATAAATGCTTTAAGATTATAACATACTCCACAAATGCTGCTGAGCTAAAACAACTAACTTTAACATCATAAATATCTAAATTTAAAAAATATATATCTTAAAAATTACAATCATTTCTGTCTTGGCAGCATATTTGCATAAGGACTATTTCTTTCTGAATCTATATGAAACTGTCAACTTAAGGAGTTCAACAATGTTTATTATTTAAAGAACAAATGAAAACACCCACAAACAAGCCATTAAAATATGGAAAGAAAAACACATACAGCTCCACTTGTCCAGCAGGGGGAGCTCAATTAAGCGTATCATACCATGATAGGATCCTCATCGCAATCATTGGAAGATGAATAAAGGGAGGTGACACTTAAATGGGACGAAGTTGGTTTAGAAGTTCCATCAGGCAAGAATTGACGAGGACCATGTTCTTCTTCAGTTCGAGACAGTAGACGTCTATGATGCCGACTTCCTACAGAATGAGCTAAAATTGAGGAAGTAAGTGTCATTATACTAGATAAGGAAAGTAATCCAGCCTTGGCAAGGAACCACATCCTTTGTGCCTTACCTTCACTCTCCATTTCAGCAGCATCATCAAGACTGCCATCATCCATATCTGTGGAGAGCAAATCATCATCTGAGGAAGCTCTAGTAAGACTAGGCAAAGCTGATGTGAGCAAAGCTTTCTCTTTCTCCATTTCCTGAATATGACCAACAAGCATAGCCTCTTCATCATGAGTCTGGGTTCTTTCTGATGCACACATTTCAACAGCCAAAAGCTCCTCTGGGCTGAAAATCTGGAGACAAGAGAGAAAAATGGTGAAATATCTGCTCCACAACAATAAGCATTCAATTCCGTAGCTGTATTTACTTCCAAACTGAAAATGTAGCTTGATCTTGTTCAATGACCCACCTTAGAGCTACGCAAAGAGGATAATCTGTGTGTCGCTGTGTGGCATGCTTCGTCTAGAGTGTCAATATCAGCAAGAGTTGATCGCACTTTCCTTAACTGCTCGGATATGATTGTTTCAATGCACTGAGTTTGACGGCTAATATCAGTAAGAGAATCTTGAGCAGGAACAATTTTGTTTGTTCTAAGTACACATGGAGCAAACACAATTGCAAGGGCACTAGGACTCATTCTGTTTGCATCCTCATGTTGAGCAACACTGAAAGCAAAAGCACAACAAATATGAAAAATATCAGCACACTGTCAGTGACATTTTTTTCAAAATAAGAATATGTAAGCGTTCAAGGAAATGAATGACAGTGAGATCTTACCGAGCTAAGTGGAAAATTAATCTCTCCATCAGATCAAAATTTGGCTTTGGTAGTTTTTTAAGAATAGCAAATAAAGTTGAAACTCTATCTGCAGGTTCAGTAAGCATTGCAGCTCGTATGAAGTCATCATAACAATCAAAGGTAAGAAGTGGCTCTGGCATCTCGCGCAAAAAGCATTTCAAAACTGATGCAAGTACATGCACAGGATAAGTTTCAAAGTCCACGGGATCATTTTGCTGCCCTGAACCATCAAATGATCCGCTTGCCTCAAGACGAGATTTCAGTTCACGAACTTTCGATGTAACCTGTAACCAAAAAAAAAAAATACTGACATAAAAAGCACCAATTCATGTAAAATTGAACTGTGGTAACATAGCAAAAAACAAAGGAATACATACACCTGACTTTCGATAAATTCCTTCAGTGTAAAGTCCATACATTTCAATAGTAGTGATGAGCCTATCTACAACAATTGGAACTTTGATATCTCCAACAACCAATTGATGTAAAGGCATTCCAAAAACTTTGTGGGTGCCGTCAGAGGCGCCAGAACCCATTGCTTCTTTGCCACAGTCTGAGCTGACTTTGAGATAACATTTCTTGTGACAAGTAAGCTTGCAATCTAGACACAGAATACAAGATATAAGGAAACGTGGACTCAAAATACGTAGTTCAAAATCTAACTAATAGGTACGTACTCTGGCAGACAAGTCCTCGCTCAATTGGCCACATGAAGAAAGAACTGCAAACTTCACAAGCAGTTGGAATATTAATGATAGTAAGCATGAAGGTATGTCCTCCATGTCTGACTGGGTCATCTCCTCTCCTCTTCTTGTCTTTGTCCTTTTCCTTTTTGCGCTTCCTGCCAGGCTTCTCCTTGTCGCTCTCCACTCGAGTCAAGTGCATGAACTCATTCATAAAGCCCCGGAAAGCATTAACACCCATAGTTACTGGAAAATCCTCACGTGTGTTCTCTTGATGACAGACAGTTTCCATTACCTAAAACAAATGTAAAGGAAAATAAAAAGAAGCAAATAAAAAGAAAATAGAAAAAAAGTTTGCAGATCAGTCAGAGAGAAACTTACATGCATGAAGTTTGCAATTAAGTCTTTATATTTAATATTCAAAGTTTCAGGGCCTTGCTTGTTTAGAACACTGTAAGTGGCAACTAAGTTGTCCTTAAACTCCTTCAATGCTTGTTTGAAAACTCTGTCAACTCGACTGGGTTTCTGACCTTCTAAGCTCTCCATTTTGTAAATCTGCAAGAAAAAGAAGTTAGAAATCTAAAATCTGGACACAGCTTCCATAAAATGTTCCTGATAGCTGTTACCTTTTTAGTGATAAAGTCATGCATAAGTTGAAGCTCCTTGGCATCAGAAATAATTTTATCCTGGCTGTCAGTGAATTGGGATGTGCCGGTGAGAGAGAAACGGCTCTCCACAACTGCCTTGGTCTCTGAGGGAGTCCTTGCATTTTTGCGAGGCTTCCTTCTATTTGGTTTCACACCAGCTCCTTGAGGAGGGGGAGAGGGACAGGGCATTTGCAACACCCCACCATTCTGAATGCACTTGGTGTGAAAAATTTGTTTACAATCTGAACACCAAAGAAACAGAAAGAAAAATTTTAGATGACAAGCAAAAATTGATTAAAATTAAAATGTGCATTCCTGTACCATACCAGAACATTTATGGCCTTGAGTAACAAAGGCATCCATAGGAGAAGAGCAGAAAACACAGCGGTCGTCTTTGGTAAATCTTGTTATTTTGCGGAAGCTGTGGTTTGCAATAGTAAACATTGTTGTGCCTTTCCATTCCAAGAGATCAGATGATTGGTGAGTTTTTGGTGGGCCCTGAAACATTTTTCAAATTATAATTACTGTATAATTTTAACTGTTGGTAAGAGCAAACAATAAATTAATGACAAATTACCTGAGGACTTCCAACTTGATTAGCTGGATCACTATTTCTCCTTTTCAGATCCAACAAAGCAAAACTTGGCTGAGAGTGTGCTGCTCCAGAGCTACGATTTCGTTTCGCAGCCAAACCAGTAACCTGTGGCCCTACAGAAGGTGCCAACATAGGAGATCCAGCATCAACACTGGATTCCAAAAGTTCTCTAGCCTTGGGTGGCCACACTGTCACTTTGGAAGCAGTGGCTTCCACTAGAGGACCAGGCACATCTAAGGAGTTTAAAGTTAATTATCATGTGACTTGTAGAATACTTTTGAGTGTCTCTAGAATAGGAGATATTTACCATTGGCTTTGTGTCGCCCATCCGTGTACTCTTCACCCATGCTGCGACAAATGATATCTCGTCGCCTTGCCATGCGTGCTGGTACTTCTGGTTCTCGGTCATGTTTGAAGTCTCCATTACCCCCATTTGCATCCCTTAAAGCTCTCCTCTGCCAAGCTCTTGGATTCAAGTCACCGACTTCTTGTCTACCAGTCACAGGCTGGAAGAAGGAAAAGTGACCATTATCAACAACTTACTGTGGGTAATGAGAATGCTATTCACAGATAGCCAAAGCAAGTACTTTTGTAATAATATTGAGAGACTCTTACCAAAGCTGAAGCTTGAGTAACAGGAGAATGACGTCCAAAGTGGGTATGAGTGTGTGTTTGAGTAACATGAGGCTGTCGAGAAATAGGCTGGTGTGCAGTTCGTCTCTTCCAAATACTGGGAACTTCACTGTGGTTTTCTTCACCTTCACTGTCACTGTGGGGCAAATTGGTGCTACTCTCGGACTTCTTGCCCACACCTGCAAATATAACCATCAGGGTAAAAATGAGGCTTATAATGGGAAATCAAACTGTCATTAAAATTCCACAAGACCCACCCATTAGTGCTTGAATTTGTTTCTTTGCAACATGTAAAGTATCTCGAACAGTGGTACTTGACTGAGAATCACTGCTTCTTTGTGATGTAAGTGAGTCACAGCTTCCTTTCCTTTCCGATTGGGCTGTAAATAAATCAGAAGCTGGTAAGATAAGATATTCAATCAATCAATCAATCAATCACGCAACCCCTCTCTTTGCATCTTGCGGAGCCCTGCATTAAAGAGCAAATTAATGACCAAAAGAGAACTTCAATCAAACAACGTACCAGCATACGAACCACTATCGAAAAATGAATCAGTCTTCATTCTCAGCTTTTGTTTCTGAGCCACTTTTCTCTTAGAGTATTTCAAGTCAAATCCTACACCATCATCCTTAGAACTAATTGATCTATCAAAGAATAAAAACAATAAAATTTAATAAAATTTAAAATTCAGTAAAGCAAGAAAACTAAAAATCAGACAGCCTCCAAACCTTTTATCCTGAGTTACAGCCTGAAGTAAGGGTTCTGAGTGATCAGTGCGTAAATGTCTGGTTGGTTTAAAATGTCTTCTGAGAGATTCAGTGGCAACAGAATCAAGATCACTGTCATCATAGAAAACAGCACTGAAACAAGGAAACAACTTCATTAATGTGCCCAGGAGAAAAAATAAAGAGGGCTATTTTGAAAACGGTCTTCAACTAACACATACCTTCCCTGTTCTTCTTGACTTGATTCTTTGGACAACTGGCGGCTATTCTGTACAGCATGAAATCTTTGGCGAACAATGTAGCCTCTAGCATGTGCCTGGAAACTAAGTAGGCTACTCTTCAGGCGGCGGAACCAAACGAGAGTTTGGTATGAACGCCACTGTTTCTGTATAACTGTAGCAGCAGTTGTGTACCGCTTGTGCAACACATCGCGATTAGAGAGGTAAAGACGCCAAGCAGATTGTATTGTCACCACGGCTTCTTTAATTCTTAAGAATTTCCTTCTCTCAAGGATTCCTCGATACCACCTCTGAATGCAAGTGATATTCGATATGATTTGACGATGTAATCTGAAGTCAAGCTTCTGTTTCTCACACTCTCTGAGAAACATTTTGCTTTCACCAATCTGATAGTTGTCACGGTTCAGATTAAGAGTAAGCAGAAAGTTCCGAACATCAACATGAGAACTTTTTAATCCTCTTGGCAGCAGTATGCGATACAGTTGAATGAATTCATCATAGGTGAGTCTGACATTGTAGCCAGCTTGTCTTATTCGAACTGTTTCGAGCATTCCAGTATATCTGAGCTGACGTTGCACAGTCTCTTCATCAAACTTATTGGGCACCTGGGCAAGAAAATTTGTGAGCTTTAGCAGGTAGAAAAAGATATGGTACACAAGTTTCCTAACTTCATAGTCTCATTTACGCACCTTGTCACCATTGCTTTTAATACACCTTATAAAGAAAGGATTTGCTTGATTTAAAGTATCCATTAAAGAGTGAAGAGATTGTTGAAATTGAGCTGTGACTGTCATTGGTTGCTTCCGAGCCTTGCCAGGCTGCTGAGAATAGCTTTGAGTGCGACCAGCAAGTGTTTTTACAGTCTGTAGATTTTTCAACCCCTTCTTCCCTCGTTCCCGAGGCCTAAATGACTTGTTTTTCCTGAACAGATATACATAAAAAATAAGTGACAATAAGCACAGATTGAGGATAAGAAGGCTACAACATTATTCTAATGTCCTGTAAAATTCCAAAGAGACAAAGGATTTACCAATAATAAATAAAAAAGCAGCAAAAGGCAAGAAAATTAGGCACAATGTACAATTTGCTAGTTTTCACACAATCATGTTTAAAGGTCACACTAAAGGAAAAATATGAGAACAAAAATGTTAAAATTGACATCTTTCCCAATCTACAAAGCCAGAGGAGAGCAAAGAGTATAATGATAAAAGTAAATAAAAATACAGTAACTTTAAGAATGAGAAACTAAATAAAATTTTCTACCTAAGCAGATTAACAAACCGCTGTTTTGGTGTGTTAAATGTCTGAACATTTGTAACTTTCATTTGAGTAAGAGATAGCAGGAAATCGGGATACAAAAACCATCACCAGAAGTATCACCAACAACGCTATTATTTTTCCCTCTCGATCCACCACCATGGTTGAAGGGCCCTTTTGAAAGCAGGTGCATGTTACTTTGGGCCAGTGTTGACAGAAGTTTTTGTACATTTCAAGTTTTTAAAACCTCAACCATCTCCAAAATAAATGAGTTGTACATACATGACAATCTGGTTGGCTCGATTCATTACTTCTGCATCATCAGGACATAAACATTTGGAAGATGGTATCCATTTCGAATCATTCTCTTTGCTGCTAGAGAGAGAGGACTTTGACTCTTTGTTTGCATTGGTTTTTCCATCATCACTGTGAGGAGGCAATTGGGGCCAAGATAGACGATGGTTGCGGTTGTTGGGACTATGTTGGTTCAGTGCCCTATGGTCACTTGTGACACTTGCCACTTTTTTGTGACTAATGGAACGCTGTATGTAGCCTCCATCTTTCTCAAGCTCCTGGTTGTATTTACTCTTGGCGCGATAGCTGCAAAAACCCAATCTTATTGAAGCACAAAAGCTAAAAGACATGCCAACCTACACAAACAGGCTCAAATATGGCACTTTGCCTATTGAAGCAAACAGCAAACACAACAGGACTGCCAATGCTTTAGTTTAGACTTGGTTTCTATCTAGAGTAAGCCCTAAATGGTTGTTTGTTTCCCCAATGTGGAATAGCCAGATTTCTATCTTCATACAAGTTTTCCTACAAATACTCAGCACAGCAAAACAACACATGCGTTCATGCTATCTAGGATTATGTTCAGGGTGCTGCGACCACTTACGCTATCCTGTTAATTGTGAGGTTCACAGCAGACACTGTCACTAGATGGCTACAACAGAACAAATGGACCATCACATACTGAATATGGAATAACCCTGAATACCCGCAACAAATCAGCAATGATTTAGGTTCTCTTTTTTTTCTTTCTTCAATTAAACTTTGATCAGGGCAGTACATTGACTTGAAAGATTAAACTGAATACTTTGTACTGCCTTCTATTTGACTGGATTATTTTTTAAAATTTTTCTTCCTTTCTTTCTTATGATAACATGTGCACCCAAGTCTAGCACAGCCATTTCCCATCAAAACCAAGATTCTCCACAGATCACATTTGAACAAACATATGTGTAATGATATAAACAATTCTCCCAGATCAGATCATAAATAAACCACAAAGTTAAGACAAACTTGAGTTAAATGAGAGGAAGGAGAAAAATCTTCCATCCTTTCTCCTGTGTCATAACAATATCCAATGCATAACAAACATGCAATTAGATTCCGTGCCCAAAACAAGGCAATGGTAAGGCTTCACCAAAATATACTCACCTAATAATGTTCTCATTAGGAGTGTGATTGCGACACCTTAGATGAACATAGCTTGATTTACTTCCATCTGCTGGTAATACAGAATAAAATAGTCAGTTATCACTTCTTGAACAATAGGGTATAATCAACAGGGTAAATTAATTTTCCATACCTCTTTCCTGTCTATGTCTTTTTCCAGCCTCATGAAATGCAAAAAATCCTCTAAAGAAAGCTCGGACTATTGCCCAACGGAAGACAGCAACAGGGTCAGCTCCTACTAATTCCCGGACAAAAGCCATGCTACTATTTTTCAGGACTCCAACAATATCTTGTCTCATCAAATCCAAATTTTTTTCCCGCATTTCAGAAGCCTGAAAAAATATTATACTCATTACGATAAAATGAGCAATAGAGTTGTAGGAAGTTACAAGCAAGAAGCCAGTTCATAGACCTTACCTGATATTTTACTTTTCCTGCATAATGCCGTATAATGAATGCAGCTTCCCATTTTTGGGGCACCTCATAAAAATTGTTCTCTCTATGCACAGAATGGAATTTCTGGAGTAAAGTCTCATTGGTAGCTCCAGGAAAACTGGAATAAAAAAACAAATTAATTTAAAATTGCAATTTAGAAGACTGAAGAAGGCAGGGATCACCAGTCAAAATATTTTCACTTACTTGCACTGGTCGTCAAGAACACACAAAAGACCTGATGGCTTGCCCTCAATCAACTGCAGACATCCTGTATTGTCCATGAAATCTATGTCCGTCCAATAAATACCTTCCTTTCGGTATTCCTCTTGTTCATATTTAAAAACATGCTGGTTGAAGTAGTATTGCAAATGTTCATTTGCATAGTTGATGCAAAACTGTTCAAAGCTGAAAAGGTTTAAAAATAAAAATAGATAGAAAGATAACTCTAGAGCATCCATAAAGTACAAAGCAACTGATGCAACAGAAGGCAAGTAAAAGTACCTGTTACAGAGACCAAAATCTTCAAACCCAAAAATGTCCAATACACCTATTGAGTTTCCCTGATGGTCTCTCAATGTGTCTTTTTTGGAGAGGAGAGCATGATTGACTTGGAGTACAATCCAGTCGAAAAGGGCACCATACAAGCACTTGGCAATTGCATCACGAGCTGCTATAGCTTCTGGCAATCTATAATTGATAATGAGAGTTTCCCCTGATGCACGTGCCCTTTTAGCTGTTAAAGCAGCAAGAAGTGTTTCTTGTTTCACTCTCAGTAACTCAGAGATGAGTCTGACAACATCTGGGTTTCGAACAGCGACAGATTCATCATGATGATAGGCAGATTTCCTTGGCTGGAATTCAACATTCCCTGAAAAAGGGTATTAATGGATTGGGTTGTAAAAACTTGAAAAGCTTATTTAAATGCAATAATTTGAAATTATTGGTCATTTAAATTGAAAACCCAACTTACCAAGGAGTAAAACAGCAGAGAGTACAGCAAACAATCGTCTTTGTTTCTCAAGGGTGAATCCAACCATTTCCATAGATTGACGAAGTCTCGAAAATTCATACTTCTCATCCACATTGTCTAGCGTAAAGCATCCACTCTAAAAGTAGAAAACAAAAGACACATGTTTCAGAAAAATCCCCTTCATAGACTTACAAAGAGATAAATCATGCATTACCCTGTTCAAGTAGTTGTATTGATCAACTCGTTTCAAGTGCAACAACTGCCTCTCTGCTTCAGAGGCACCTGCCAATAAATAGTAGAACACGTGGTAGTTGCGTTCATTTCTACCTTGGGAACATATTCTGGACTTCTCAAGAAGATATTTCTGAACTACCGCTCTGTAAAAGAAAAGTCACTTTCTTAAGATAAGATAGAACTTATCAATATAATACATAAGAGCTGAATTAAGGACAGAAAGGACATACCCATGTACCATCCCATTCTCTTTATAGTTGACCTGAATGAACTTGCCAAAACGACTGGAGTTATTGTTATGAGCCGTTTTAGCATTTCCAAAGGCCTGTGTGCATAAACACATATTGGAATGTGAAAGACAAATACCACTTCATACTCATTATCATAATAATAATAATAATAATAATAATAATAATAATAATGGAAGGTTACACACCTCTAATACAGGACCGGCACTGAGAATAGTCTGCTCTACACCACTACCATGGCTCCCTTTCTGACTCAGAGCAGTAAGATGGTGTAAAAGAAAATTAGTGCTTTCTGTTTTACCTGAGCCACTTTCTCCACTTATGACAACACATTGATTCCTTCTTTCACGTAACATACAGTGATAAGCAGCATCAGCAACAGCAAATATATGGGGTGGAAATTCAGTGCCTAATCTCCGGTTCTGATACAGCTTTACATATTTAGGATTGTAGATAGGATAAAACTATGAAAACATAAGAAAAATTATACAAATTAAAAGATAAAAAACACTCCTAAAACTGCTCAAAGGCAAAAAAAATATGCAAAAATAATAAAATGAGATAAACAAATACACACCTTAAATGGATTCACTGCAATAAGAATGGAACCAACATAGGTGTAAATATGGCCTGCAGAAAATCTAGCACGTAGATTGTCCAGAAGTGTTTGTTCATTAAGATCAGGCAGTTGGCAGAGATCAGGATACTCCCGATCATCAGGCTGATAAAGAAAACGTTGAAAGTAATCCTTAATCAGCTGTGGATCCACAGAAAATGAATTTTCCCACAGAGCTTCATTGATCTTCTCCCGCAAACAGAACCTGTTCAAACAGTTAAAACATTTAGAAATATGTTGTAAACAATGGCTATCTATGATCAATAATACAAATCATTACCTGTAGCATTGATGATTATCCGACTCCTTTGGCCACAGAAGCATGAGAGCCACTGGGCTCTCTGTTGGCCCCAGGCGGCGTTCTTTGCATTCTTGTCCCAACTTATCACCTACTACTTCAGCAAGCTCATAGTTAAGGGCTGACTCGGCCAATGAAAGCCTCTCCACAATACATGACACAATTTCATCTGATGTGGTCTGCTTGCTTGCTTCAACTGATAGTGCTTCATAGTGCTGTGAGAGGGAGCCTACGAACACCTGCACTATGTAGCGGTTGCTTCCCAGTGCAGCCATTTCCACTACATTAGAAGGACACAGCGAGCATAGAGCCGCTGTGAAATATTTCTGTTTTCTTGGTAAGCAGAGAGATTTTAGTGTGGATGTAGAGCTCAACACTAAAAGCCATTTTAATTAGCTATGGTAAATAGCATCTGCATTTGGCATTTAAAAAAGGGACACTTAATCAAGAGGTTTGGCAAAAGAAAACCTTTGTGCATGAAACAAATTCTTCCAGATTGTGAAAATTAATGGAATGTTGATGATTTGACAGTTTTCTTGAACACAGCTACAGGGAAGTCAGTTTTTCAGAAAGTGGTCTGCAACAAACAAACAAATTTGTGTATCAGCTCACCTCCAGCAATGCATCAATAAAGTTGACTGAAGACTAATAGGTTTAAAGACAAGAAACTGGCAGAAAAATTTGCATATAAAAAATCAGGGAATCCACTTAAGCCAGAAAAACAATTTGTTGGATGGTTAACCTATGTAAAAGGCATCTATACATTATAGTCAACCACCAACATATTTTTTCACAATTTAAGGTTTGAACAGGCGAAGGGCAGTTGGTTAAGGTGGAACAGACTATGCAGTGTCCACTCGTAAATGAAATAAATAGAGTGAGATCGCCAGAATAGCCTATGCAACAATTAAATCACATCCAAACTGGGTCACATGTGTCAACATTCAAGTAGGTTAATGGCAATAATAACTGTATATGAGTGCCTCGGATGAAGTGATAACAGACAATATCTCGGGCGTCAAAGTTTAAAAACACAACACACCCTCCTCTCATGTCTGAGTCACGACGCAAAACGAAAACATGACAACCTTTCGACAGGTTCTTGGTAGTAGGCCTAGCCTACTGCCACCGATATGTCTCGAGCCGTAGCCGTGTGTTAAAACGAACAAATCCTCACTTGTATCACATAGTTTCTTCGTTGTAGTTATTGGCGTCTATAAAGGAACACTTTTCAGGTACTATCCACGGAATGAGAAATCACAGAAATGCCGTTGTGATGGCCAATATCTAAAAATACTTCACGTAAATTGTTCCACTCTGGTTAGGTCGCACGTCCACTGCCTTCGAAATATTTCAAAACACGAACTGTAGCCTCCGCCCTCGCCCTTAGGCAGAGAGAAACACGGAAACGGAGATAATTTCCAATGCGCCCGCTTCACTACGACTTTTTTGAATCAGGCAAGTCGGCTCCCGTCGACTCCAGCACCGGACTCCCTCAAACATGGATTAATTAATGCATTATGGGACATAGAGAATAACAGGAAAAGGTATAAATACAATAAGACACAAATTTAATGCAGCAGTTTTCTTTTTCTCGTTTATTGTTACAAAAGAAATTATTTCAAAACAACTTTTGATGGCAAAGCTCATTCCCCCCAAATAGTCTATCTACAAATATTAATATTGATAAATACGATGTCACAAATAAATTAATTCATGAAACCAACAATCAGTACTCTCAACCAAGTTTACATTTAAGAGTTTCGCCATTGGCCAATTTGCCCACAAGACTGAATTTGTCAGTCTTCAATACAGTTTTTACATACTGATTCACAACAGATTTCATCAATTCAGGTGTAACCTGATCATTGAATACCACAGTGTACACTTTATTTCTGAACTCAACATTAACAAATTGGAAGTTTGGAGTGGAAGGTACATAATTAGGCAATTTATTAGCAGGTGAAACAGTCAAGACCTTCTTGTTGAGGGTCAGAACTTCAACTGCACTGGACACAACAATTCCATCAACAGAAACATCAAAACAAATGCCATTAAGACCAAATAGTTTCTCAATTTGTGAACACAATCCAGTGAAGCTTAATGCATTTTCTTGAACAGGATTTTCCAACAGTATTACACCCCAACTCTGAGCGCCCAATCTTGGCTGCAGATCATCACTCAGCTGTACCTTCACATACCTGAAATCATGAGATCAAACGTTAACAGGACATGAAAAAACCTTGCAATTAAAAGAACTGAAATGAAAAAGTGCACAAACCGGCAAGGAGGCTGCAACTGTTCCACAACAGGTGTGTCACTCCCAGCATAGCCAGGAGCAAAGCCCTTGACAGCCACGAGTGATAAATCCGTATCCTTGATTTTGCTTGTTTCTTCCATAATTATTACTGCATTTCCAGGCTTAGAAGAAATTGGTCTAATGGGGCCTTTAACAGCAGTTTCAATGTATTCCTTGTAGCTCTGCAAGACATTTTTCACAACTCCATCTGCAGAAACTTTGTAGTACATTGTCACAGGATCTAATGGCATCAGTTGAGCTTTCTTGCGCAACTTCTGCACTCGATTTATGACTTCGCGAGCAAATCCTTCTTCCAACATCTCATCATTTTGAGTGATATCCAGCAACAGCAAAACATCATTGTCAGAATGTGCTTCGTAGCGTTCTGAAAGCTCCTGGGCAGCTGGTCCAGTGAAGCTGAACATGATACGAATGTCATCTTTCTCAATAAGATTGCCACAGAGCTCCATTTGTCCATCAGCCAAAAACTTCTGCAGCTGAGCATCAGAAAGACCCTTGATTTCCTTGGTGACAGCCTTGAACTCTCCTTTCAGACGAGCTCCAAGTGACTTATGGTCAGGCTCACCACGTAGGGCAACACCATACTTCTTTTTGTCAGAAGTCAGGACCATTTTCCTCACATTCAACTCTTCCAAAATATAATGTTCCAGCTCTTTCACTTCAGCAAGGAAGGAGGCATCCTGATGAATGACGACAACTTCTGACAGTGGATATTTGATAGGTAGGGTTCTACGATCACGAATCACTCTACCAAGTTCAATAATGGTCTGCATATGCAAAACTGCAGACTCAATTTTCTTGTCAATCAAGTTTGGATTAGGAGTAGGCAACATAAGATAATGGACACTTTCAGCCTTATCGTTTTTGTTTAGGTGGCGCAGATTTTGATACATCAGCTCACTTAAGAAAGGTGTGAAAGGAGCCATGATACGGACCATTGAGAACAACACACTGTACAGTGTTTCCAATCCACGACAGCAATCGTCAACTCCACCATCACCCTTCAGCCTCCTTCTGTTCATACGAACATACCAGTTGGTAAGATTATCAATAAAAGCAACTAACTTTGGTACAACAGTGTAAAGCCGATAGGCATCCATTTCCTTTTTAACAAACAGAAGTAGTGATTGAGTGAAGGACAATATCCAACAATCCATTACATTTGTTGAAAGTTGACAGCTTTTTTCATCAAATTGGAAAGATACATTGTCTTCTTGTTCCAGTCGAATTATGTTCTGAGATAAGAAACGGTAAGCATTGTACCAGGGTAGGAATAAATCTTTCAGGATGTTTTTGACACCTTCTTCCTTGAATCTAAGATTTTCAGCCCGTACTACTGGGGAGTTGATGAGATAAAGCCGCAGAGCATCTGCTCCATATTTACTTACAACTTCAAGAGGATCAGGGTAGTTCTTTTTTCGCTTGGACATCTTCTGGCCATCAGAAGCCAACACAAGTCCATTTGCAATAAGATTCTTGAAGGGAGGCTTTCCGAACAGAGCAGTTGAAATCACCAGTAACGTGTAGAACCAACCTCTTGTTTGATCGATGCCTTCAGCAATAAAATCAGCAGGGAAGCATTTTTCAAATTCTTTGCTGTTCTCAAAAGGGAAGTGGGCTTGGGCATAAGGCATTGAACCTGATTCAAACCAACAATCAAAAACTTCTGGAATTCTTCTAAGAGGTTTGCATCCTGGACGAGAAGATGGGATCTCAAGATTGTCCACACTTTCCCTGTGGAGGTCTGTGATTTTTTGACCAGTCAAACTCTCAAGCTCTGCAATGCTTTCAACACACACAACTTCTTTCCCATCTTCTGAAACCCATAAAGGTATAGGTGTGCCCCAGTACCTGTTCCTGCTGATGGCCCAGTCTCGAGCGTCACGCAGCCAATTACCAAAGCGTTTCTCCTTAACAAAATCGGGCACCCAGTAAGTCTGTTTGCTGCTTTCCAAGAGTGTTTCATTCATGTGCTGAACACGCACAAACCAAGAAGGAACAACCCTATAAATGAGAGGTGTGTCTGACCTCCAACAGAATGGGTAGTTGTGCTTAATTGTTGAATTGAGGTAAAGTCGTCCAGCTTCTTTTAAATGCTTGATGATGTGCTTGTCAGCATCTTTGATGTACATACCCTTGAAGTCAGTGACTGGATCAACAAAGCAGCCTTTAGCATCCAAGGGACAAATAATATCATCATCCCGAGAGAACATGCCATTCTGAACGCATACGCGGTAATCGTCTTCACCAAAGAATGGAGCACACTGTACTACTCCTGTACCAGAGTCATCAGTGACATAAGGATCAGCAAAAACAGTAAATGCTCCTTTACTTTCCATTTCAGGGAAGAAAGGAAAGAGGGGAACATATCGTTTACCCTTCAATGTAGCTCCAAGGAATTTATCCAAAACAGTGAAGTCATCTTGGCTCTTAAAAACACTTTCAAGCCGCTTCTCCAAGAGAACAAAAACTCTGCCAGAAGAGTTTTCTTTAACTTTTACATACTGCATATCAGGATTTACGATGAGTGCAAAGTTGCTTGGTAGAGTCCATGGAGTGGTGGTCCAAGCCAATAACTCAACAGATTCATCTCGCAGCTGAAAAGCTACAGTAATGGAGGGGTCATTTACATCTTTGTAATTCTGACCACATTCAAAATTTGATAAAGGCGTATTGCAGGCAGTTGAGTAAGGCATGACTTTGACTCCTCTGTACACTAATCCTTTGTTGTATAGTTGTTTGAATACCCACCAAACTGATTCCATGAACCATGGGTACAAGGTCTTGTAATCATTTTTGAAGTCAATCCAACGGCCAAGTCTGGTTATTACCATTTCCCACTCAGTTGAATACCGCATAACAATCTTTCGACACTCGGCATTGTAGGCAGGAATACCCATTTTGGCTACATCATCTGGTCCTTTGATGTCCAGCATTTTATCAATTTCAAACTCAACTGGAAGGCCATGGCAATCCCACCCAAATCTTCTTTCAACATGGAAGCCACTCTGGTGGGCAAATCGAGTAACAATATCTTTGATGGTTCCAGCTAGGATATGACCATAGTGGGGAAGTCCTGTAGCAAACGGTGGTCCATCATAGAAGGTGAATCTTTCTTTCCCTTTCGATTGCTTCAAACATGTCTGGAACGCATCTATCTTCTGCCACAGCTTCAGGACGTTCTCCTCCTCCTTGGCAAAGTTGATAGTTTCGGGCACCGGTGTGTGCGCCATAGTGAAGAGTCTGAAAAATAACAGAATATGCATCAATGAATATCTAAAGAAAAAATTATTGACAGTGAAGTGATTGACACTCAGTATTGAGAGGTGATGCAACACGCATCTTCTGTTGGCACAAGTGCATTCAATGGAAGTGGCATGAATAAGACAGAAAACAAGGATATGCTTTACATTAACTGTAGACTACCTCTAGACGCAGTGGGATTCATTAGAAAGCGTTAATATCAACACTAATAAGTGAGATATCTTAGTGGTTACAAAACAAACAGGAAAATGCAGTAATAAGGGAGAATCAAATTTCTCACAAGCAAAGACTCTAGTGCACAATACCATGAACTTAGCAAAAGTTGCAAATAAAAGCATTCTTATGAAGAAAATTTATCTTCAAGTTTTCATAGCCGACACCGGCTAACAAATGTAACAATGTGAGGTTAATGGTTTCCAGCAGTCATATGGAGTGTAAGATTGTGATCGGATCGGGACAAAAGTCAATGAAACATAAAAATCGAGGGTCAGGTAAAAGCAACAAATGTAAAACATCAGTATACGTACAGTGTCAATATCTGATTTCACGACACAGGGCATGCACACTTCCAGCTAACACATTGCACTTTGCAGTTGCAGACAGGCGAGCATGGCCTGGCTATTCTCCTCCTCCCGTGAGTTTCTGCCTGTTTCTTATGGGCAGCCCTACTCCTCTCTCGGCGGCTCCACTATATATTTGATCTCATGCCATACCCTTGCGGCCGGGTCCCAACCGGGGTCCCGAGCGAGGCTAGCCTAGCCGCTATGAAGAATTTAGCCCCCCCAGCCGTCTTTTGTCTCAGCCGTTGCGTCCTTCCTCAACAGCGCTAGCGTCGCTAGCGCTGTTCTCACAGGATACTTAAAATGTCAAAATATTTGGAGAAATATTGCCGTGAAGTGATGACATGACTATTTCGTACTCAAAATCAAGAGAATAAGTCCAATATCGTAGTGATCTTGCGAAGTTCCGCATGCGTCCGGACGTTACACACAGTCCGCACCTGTGGCTGTGGCGCTGGCGGCGCTGATGGCACCCCCATCCCCCATGTGCT